>NC_090436.1:485721455-486024485 GCF_031143425.1 Pleurodeles waltl
GAGTTTAAACGTTTTATTACAGAATTGTTAATAAAAAACAGTACTGTGAAAATGTACAATTTGCTATGAAGGCTCCAATACAGAACACAGAATCATAATTCACAATAAACTCTATGTTTAGGCAATTAAACCTCTCCATAATGTAAGTGTCAGACTCATAAGTAAGGGAGGACAGGAAAGTCTCAAAATAATCAGACAGAATCTCAGAGGGAAAATAAGAAATCACCCCAAAACCTTTAAAACTAGGAATTTATATACACAATTTATAATTAAAAGTCAATAGTTTGTTAAAACTTTTATCTTCTTCGATAATCAAACATTTGCTTCCATTTTCTTTAATTCTTAATACCATCAATGTATATAGTCTTCCAGTTCCATATTCATTAATCTTTCTCATGTTATTATTACTTCTAGTCCTACTATTTGTTTTCTACTAATTGTACACCCTAACAATTTAAGAAAGAGAAACCGAGTACTTGCACAAATCACCATACTTATTATAGGTGCTCACAATGATTAAGGAACATCACTACCAATATTACCTAACCACTCCCCTACCATACCAAAGCTACTTCCAAACTAATTGAGCCAGGATCCTACAGTTTCCCATAGTCCTGGTTCTTCCGAGAATATAGGCCCTCATTACAACATTGGCGGTATTGACCGCCTACCGCCACAGTGACGGCAGCCAACATACCATCGCCGTGGCTACCAGCCACCCACCCACATTATGACCGTAGATGGAATTCCGCCAGAAGGCTGGCAGAATACCGTCGACGGTCATGGTGGCAGATGGCGGTAAGGTGGCACTGCTGTCAGTAACAGCGCCACACCAGCAAAATACTGCCGACCGTATCATGAGCAATGATATGGCCTGGCGGTGTTTTTCTGGTGGACACTGCTGCTGGCAGCAGCGCTGCGTCCCGTCTCCTGCCAGAGGACCCCTTGCAAGCAGGTAAGTCGGGTTCTCTGACAGGAGAGGGGGGTGGGGTGGTGTGTGCGTGTGTGGAGGTGTTGGGTGTGTGTGCGTGGGGGCAGGTGTGTGTCTGTTTTTGTATGCGTGCATGCGGGTGTGAGTTGTGTTGAATGAGTGCGTGAATGACTGAACGTGAGTGTATGTGTATGTTGTGTGTTATGAATGCGTGTGTGCGACAATGTATGTTGGTGTGTGTTGCGGTGTGTGGGTATGTATGTGTGCATGCGTGGGTGTATGTGGGTATGCGTGTGTATGAGTGTGTATGTGTGTGCGTGTAAATGTGCGGGGGTCAAGGAGGGGGAGGGTGTAGGAGGACTGTGGGGAGGGGGGTTTGGGAGACCTCTATCTGTGCCAGGGAAGGAATTCCCTGGCACTGAAAGTGCCTACCGCCATGGTTTTTGTGGTGGTATGATTGCCACGAAAACCATGGCGGTAGGCGGGGTCATAATCCTGAGGGTGGGATTGTGACGGCCGCTTGGCTGGAAACCGAAGTCTCCAGCCCGGCGGCTGTTACTGCCCTGGCGGACGGAGTGGTACATTGGCGGTTTGGCTTGAGCCAAACCTCCAATGGCATATTTTGGGGAAAGGTATCACCAGCCTGCTGGCAGTACCTTTCTCCAAATTAACGCCGTCCACCAGGGTCGTAATGAGGGCCTATATTCTTCATCCAACTCATCTACATGATAAATGTTAGGAAAAACTAAAGCCATATAACATGGACCCAACCAATTTCTTGGCAGGTTAAAATAAGAAGTCTTTCTACAAACATAATACATTCCCTTCATAATAGGTTCTCCTCCAGACAAAAGATTTCGGCAGACCTCATAAGGTTTGTCACACACACTCTCACCTACAAATTCTATTTTCTTCTGTTTCATAGTTCTATGCCTTACCATACGCATTTCACTTTTTCATTCCTGATCCATTTTCAATCTAGGAAGTAAACCTGAAAACCTAAATTCTTCTTCTTCTTTTATTTCCTCCAAAACAACCTTCCGCTCTTCTAAATTTCTCACTATTTTCACCCCTCTTTCATTATATTCTCTAATAAAATCACGCTCTTCATTACTCAATACACAAGAATAATCTCTATCCAAATTAGAATCATATCTGTTTTGTTCAACCACTCTCAAATGTTCACCATATTGAATTTCTATATTATTATCATTAATAAATAGATTATTTAGAGATATGTTATCAGTAACATAAGAGGAAAAATTCTTCATGAATAAAAAATGTAATTCAAACACCCCATGATAATTCATATGAAATATCTAACTGTACATATGTTGAATACTCCCCAGCTGATATGGGATTGTAGCTACGTATGTAGCACTTACCAATTTTCATTATGGCTGTATATACCTTAATAACCTTAGCATGCACATTATCCTTAAAACCACTAACTAAATGTACAGTTATAATTTGTTTACATTTTTCATGATTAGTTCTAAATTCAATGTTGCTATTTATACAATCTGAAACATTTCCCACAGGAGTCAGTAAGCATACCATCAGGCCAACTAATACTAATAATGTTATGAATAACAACATCATCCCTACAATTTTACAGCATCTGCGGTTTCCAATCATCTCATTTAAGACCAAAATCCTCTTGTGGTGAAAAAATCATAATTAATGAATATTTTCTCTAAACAATAAATCAAAATTTAAAGCCATTCTGTCAGAGATTGACTAGACTCAGATGTCATTTCAGTCTTTAACCAAAAATCTTTTTTAATCAGTTTATGTTTTTCATCAGAGCTGAATATTCAAAGTCTCTATTTCAATTTACAGTATGGCTCTTCTTCAGTTTGTCTTGGGATCTGAACCACTCCCACAACTGTATTGGCACCTGTTCACTTGAAAATAATCCTCCTCAATTTAATCTGCTTCTTCTTCTTCCAATATTGTGGCTAAATATACCCACTCAGGCAAGGCATATTTGAACTCTCATTCTGGTTAATCTTTTAGCAACTGGTGATTCACTCCTACTTGAATTCAACTGTCTCTGAAAGTCTCTTTCTGGCTCACAATGCTTCTGCTTGAAAGCTCTCTTTCTTGGAATGTCTTCAACCTTTTCATTTTCAACAGCAGTCTTTTGCTCTTTGTCTTCTTCAAGACTTTGGGGGTCATTCCAAGCTTGGTGGGCGGCGGGAGCCGCCCGCCAAGCGGGAACCGCCAGAAGACCGTACCGCGGTCAAAAGACCGCGGCGGTCATTCTGGGTTTCCTACTGGGCTGGCGGGCGACCGCCAAAAGGCCGCCCGCCAGCCCAGCGGGAAACACCCTTCCACGAGGAAGCCGGCTCCGAATGGAGCCGGTGGAGTGGAAGTGGTGCGACGGGTGCAGTAGCACCCGTCGCGAATTTCAGTGTCTGCTAAGCAGACACTGAAATTCGAAGTGGGGCCCTCTTACGGGGGCCCCTGCAGTGCCCATGCCATTGGCATGGGCACTGCAGGGGCCCCCAGGGGCCCCACAACACCCCATACCGCCATCCTGTTCCTGGCGGCCGAAACCGCCAGGAACAGGATGGCGGTATGGGGGTCGGAAGCAAGCTGCGCCGCCATGGAGGATTCCCCTGGGCAGCGGAAAGCCGGCGGTACACCGCGGACTTTCCGTTTCTGGCCGCGGCTGTACCGCCGCGGTCAGAATGCCCAAAGGAGCACCGCCAGCCTGTTGGCGGTGCTCCCGCGGACCACGGCCGCCAGGGTCGTAATCAGGCCCTTTGACTTGAGTCCAATCCTTAGCTCTGACTTAATCTTGATTTCGCACTTTGAATAAACTTGCCTATATGCTTTTTTGCAGTAAATCCCTTTCTTCCGGTGGAGGTCTTTTTCTCTTTAATTTTCAAATGCGACTAGGCATTGCCTCGATCAGAGACTACTTCATCTTGCTGCCACTCATGCTTTGCTCTTTTGCATTATAACAACTCTTCACCTTGATCATTCAGTATCTGGACATTAAGAGTTTCAGGTTCTTCATCTGAACTTTCACCCACCTGATGTTTGCTCTTGTTTTTGTACTTTGTCTTCACCAGTTTTAGAAAAATCACCCCCACCTCTGGATTCATGCTGCAAACCTCAATTTCCTCACACCCTTTTCAATATGGTGCCTGAGATAAAGGACATAGGGGGTCATTCTGACCCTGGCGGTCGGTGATAAAGCGGCGGCCAACCCGCCAACAGGCCGGCGGTCCAAAATATGCAATTCTGACCCTGGCGGGAACCGCCAACACAGCCCGCCGCATTAACACTCCGACCGCCACGGCGGAACAAACAAACAGCGCGGCGGTCACCGCCAATAGCCAGGCGGCAGACAATGTACCGCCCACCCTATCACGACCCAACAATCCGCCACCTTTTCCGGGGCGGGAGCACCGCCGATAAAAACACGGCGGAAACAGACTACGAACGGGAAAACGCTCACCTCCACATACTCCACGCGAGATTCCGGCAGTATGGAACCCGAGTTACAGGTCATCCCCGCACTCCTATACCTGCTCCTGTACCAGGAGCACGCCCGGCGGCGCGGAAGACATCGGTGTGTACTGCACCTACGACACAGGGGAGGGAAAAGATTACCGGCACACACCCACCCACCCACACCCACTACAACACACACATCAATGCATTCCCACAGATCACTGTCACAACCCACAAACCCCCCCCCTCCGAAATAATGCAAAGACCAAAAGAAGAGATCTTAAACGGGCAGATATATTGAAAAATGGACAGCAGTAATCCAAATAAATAAATAAACTATGTACAAAATATATACATCTACTATATGTAGTCCAACCACTGTCCGTGGACCACAGGGGTCCTGAGCAAAGGGGCAAGGCCCAGTCCCACGACAAGAACTCCACGGAGAGAACACTGCAGGGGCATCAGAAAGAAAAAAGGACAGGCACCTCAGGGGGAAGAGAAGGGGGGGCACCTCAGCCACTTGAGTACACGACGCCAGATCCACGAGGGGACTCCATGACCACTGGCCCATCCTGGGGAGTGCAAAGCCACAGTCCATACAGTCCATACAGTGGGTGGCCTGCCCACTGGGCCATCCTGGGGAGAGCAAAGCCACAGTCCATACAGTCCATACAGTGGGTGGCCTGCCCACTGGGCCATCCTGGGGAGTGCAAAGCCACAGTCCATACAGCCCATACAGTGGGTGGCCTGCCCACTGGGCCATCCTGGGGAGAGCAAAGCCACAGTCCATACAGCCCATACAGTGAGTGGCCTGCCCACTGGGCCATCCTGGGGAGTGCAAAGCCACAGTCCATACAGTCCATACAGTGGGTGGCCTGCCCACTGGGCCATCCTGGGGAGAGCAAAGCCACAGTCCATACAGTCCATACAGTGGGTGGCCTGCCCACTGGGCCATCCTGGGGAGTGCAAAGCCACAGTCCATACAGTCCATACAGTGGGTGGCCTGCCCACAGGGCCATCCTGGGGAGTGCAAAGCCACAGTCCATACAGTCCATACAGTGGGTGGCCTGCCCACTGGGCCATCCTGGGGAGTGCAAAGCCACAGTCCATACAGTCCATACAGTGGGTGGCCTGCCCACTGGGCCATCCTGGGGAGAGCAAAGCCACAGTCCATACAGTCCATACAGTGGGTGGCCTGCCCACTGGGACATCCTGGGGAGTGCAAAGCCACAGTCCAAACAGTCCATAACAGACTCCACTGCCACTGGAGGAGGCATGTTGGCCAGAGGACATCCTGCAGCCCTGCCCGAGACAGATCCTGCCCTGCCACGTCTGCCAAAGGGCCAGCGGTTCTTGCCTGGAAGGGCCCAGTTCAGCGGTTCTTGCCTTGAAGGGCCCTTGCCTTGAAGGGCCCAGTTCAGCGGTTCTTGCCTTGAAGGGCCCAGTTCAGCGGTTCTTGAGACGGCGGTCCCCAGCGGAGCGGTGCTGGAGACGGCGGGGCCCAGTTCAGCGGTTCTTGCCTTGAAGGGCCCAGTTCAGCGGTTCTTCTGACGGCGGTCCCCAGCGGAGCGGTGCTGGAGACGGCGGGGCCCAGTTCAGTGGTTCTTGCCTTGAAGGGCCCAGTTCAGCGGTTCTTGAGACGGCGGTCCCCAGCGGAGCGGTGCTGGAGACGGCGGGGCCCAGTTCAGCGGTTCTTGCCTTGAAGGGCCCAGTTCAGCGGTTCTTGCCTTGAAGGGCCCAGTTCAGCGGTTCTTGAGACGGCGGTCCCCAGCGGAGAGGTGCTGGAGACGGCGGCCATTCTATGGCCAACTGCTCATTGCCTGGTGGTGCCCTCCTGGGCAGCGGGGATGGTGCTCCTTCAATGCCCACCTGGGCTGTGGGTGGTGGGGCCCTCCTGGCCAGCTGGGCTGGGTCCTCCCTGGGCAGCGGCTATGGGGGTGGTGGGCTCTCCCTGGGCAGCTGTGACGGTTCCTCCCTGGGCAGCGGCTATGGGGGTTGTGGGCTCCTCCTGGGCAGTTGGGACGGGTCCTCCATGGGCAGCAGGCCTGCTGCCTGACTTCTCCGCCTTGCTGCCCTTGCCCTCCTTAGTCGGGAGTCTGTGGCCCTTTCCTCCCTTTGGAGCTGTGGCTGTTGACGGTGGCTGGCTAGTGTCCTGGGGGGATATAGAACCCGGGCTCCTGCGGCGGCCCTTCCGCCTTCTGCTCCTCTTCCCAGGGGGTGGGCTGCCTGTCCCCTTGCTGCTGGGCGAAGATCCAGACATGCGGGCTGGTGGGCTCCAATACCCCTGCACCCTTGTCAAGGGGGCTGCAGGGCTGGTGGTGGCTGAGGTGCTCTTTTTACCCCGACGAGAAGGAGGGGGGGGGCTCAGGGTCAGGAAAGAAGGTAGCAGTAGAGAGATAGATTTTCTTGGGACAATGGAGAGTGATAGGTACAGTGGGAATGGGAGTGGAGGGAGAGGATGTGGTTGTAGGTGAGTCACGTTTGCTGTCTTTGGGTGCAGGTGCAGGAGGGATAGGCTGTCGTGAGGTGGATGGCTGTTGGGTGGGTGGGTGGCTGCGTTTGTGTGGTGTGGAAGAGGGGGTGACAGACACAGTGGGAGAGGACACAGGGGACGTGTAAATAGCAGTGGGGGTGGTGACTGCACGTGTGCGGACTGTACTGGAGGGTGTGCTGGTGATGGAAACACTGGCTGATGGTGAGGTGAATGAAGGTGTGAGTGTAGACGTCACAGGGAGGGAGGAGGGAGACGAGGAGGTGGGGGTCACAGAGGTGGTAGTGACTGTTGGCATGTCTGCATCGGAATGTTGCTTGTGTGAATGTCTGCGTGATCTGTGGTGCTTATGTTTGGATGAGCTGCTCTTGGGTGTTGAGGTGTGTGCAGGCTGGTCTGATGGTGTGGGTGGGACAGGCAGAGGAACAGGAGACTGGGAGGAGGGAGTTAGTAGAGGGAGGCAGGAGACAGGGACAATGGCTGCCGTCAGTGCTGAGGCCAGAGCCTGGAACGATCGCTGATGGGCAGCCTGACCCGAATGAATGCCCTCCAGGTACGCATTGCTGCGATGAACCTCCCTCTCCACCCCCTGGATGGCATTCAAAAGGGTAGACTGCCCAACAATGAGCGTTCGGAGGAGGTCAATGACCTCCTCACTGAGGGCAGCGGGGGTAACAGGGGCAGGGCCTGAGGTGCCTGGGGTGAAGGAGATGCCCGGCTTCCTGGCAGAGCGGGCACGGGGCGAACGCTGAGGGGCTGCTGGGAGGGCGGAGATGGTGCGCTGGGTGGCGGCTGTACCTGTAATGGCGGGGGGCACGGATGGTGCCACCCCCGCAAGGGAGCTCCCTTCCGAGGACGTGTCCGTGTCGCTGCAGGGTCCAGTCGTCCCCGTTGTGGAGCTCCCCTCGCCCTCCGTCTCACTGGTCCAGTCAGACTCTGTGGCATGGCCCTCTTGGGCCATGTGAGATGCAGCTCCCTCCTGCCCCGATGCCACTTCTCCTCCGCCTGATGATGCTGATGCACACAAGCACAGAAAGACAAACAAAAAGGGGGGGGGAGAGAGAAATAAAGAGATTTTGAGTACATGGATCACCGGTACAGTTAGCGGACATGACAGACACAGATGCCCCCTGCACTAAGTTGCGCACTTGGGGTCCGCTACGCATTCCGTGGAACATGCCCTACACGCCTAGAGTTGACAACTGCACCCATGGATGACACGGCCCAGGGATGGCTGTACTGGCACACTACTGAGTGTGGTGGCTGGGGACACAGGGGCTTACGGGGGTGCCCAGCCTACAGATATCGCCCTGGCCTAGGGGGACCCACAGCCCTCCTCCCCCACCCAGACACCTCCACTGCGCGACAACAGAGTAGATTATGCTTGTACTCACCCCCTTGTGTCTGCTGTGCTGCCCTCACGCGCCCATCCAAATCAGGGTAGGCCACCGCCAGGATCCGGAACATCAGGGGGGTCAGTTGACGGCAGGCACCCCGCCTACGTTGGGAGGCCATCCCCAGCAGAGACTCGGCCAGGCCCCCCGCCAGGCCCAACATGCCCCCCATCCCCGCCAGGCCCCCCGCCAGGCCCCCCGCCAGGCCCAACATGCCCCCCATCCCCGCCAGGCCCCCCGCCAGGCCCCCGCCAGGCCCAACATGCCCCCCATCCCCGCCATGCCCCCCGCCAGGCCCAACATGCACCCCATCCCCGCCAGGCCCCCCGCCAGCCCAACATGCCCCCCATCCCCGCCAGGCCCCCCGCCAGGCCCCCCGACAGGCCCCCCGCCAGGCCCAACATGCCCCCCATCCCCGCCAGGCCCCCCGCCAGGCCCAACATGCCCCCCATCCCCGCCAGGCCCCCCGCCAGGCCCAACATGCCCCCCATCCCCGCCAGGCCCCCCGCCATGGCCCCCGCCAGGCCCAACATGCCCCCCATCCCCGCCAGGCCCCCCGCCAGGCCCAACATGCCCCCCATCCCCGCCAGGCCCCCCGACAGGCCCCCCGCCAGGCCCAACATGCCCCCCATCCCCGCCAGGCCCCCCGCCAGGCCCCCCACCAGGCCCAACATGCCCCCCATCCCTGCCAGGCCCCCCGCCAGGCCCCCAAGCCAGCCAGTGGCCCCAAATCCACATTGAATTAAACTCACTTGTTGGTCTGGAGGACCGTAGAGTAGCGCATACTGGGGGAGGACCCCATCCACAAGTTTCTCCAACTCTTCTCCAGTGAAGGCAGGGGCCCTTTCCCCAGGCGCAGCAGCCATTGTCCCTTTCAGACCGAGGTCACAGCAACACTTGCAGTATAGGTCCTCTCCTGTGAAAGTTCAAGTCGCGAGTGAATAAGTAGATAGAAAATGGCGGTCACGCCCGCGGCGGTGCGTACCGCGGCGGTGCGTACCGCCACCGCCGGCGCCCTTCGCCATTGGCTCCTGAAACCCATAGGCTTCAATGTTAACCAATGCGGCTTCGCGCCGCGGTCTTCGACCGCCGACCGCCGCGGTGTGCCACGCCAGCGCATTGACCTCACATCCCATTGTCACACTTCACAGGTCAGGCAGGCGCCATTTCGAGGGTCCACATGGCTCAATTTCAACTGCGTCACACAGGCCTAGGCCTTGCATAGCCACTCATACACGCCATTCACTGCATAGAGAATCGTTTACTGTGCAAGCTGTGAGTACGTACCTGTGGGTTGCTTGACTGTGTGCTCCATGTTGTCCTTCCTAGGCACCGTCCGCTGGGTTTGGCGAGGAGACGGATGAATCCTCCCGTGTACAGGCCGCTGGTGGACCTGTCGACAATGGAAGCACGCCACATTATCCTGACCTACCGGCTTGACCGTGCCACTATACATGAACTGTGTGCCCAGCTGGAGCCCGACCTGATGTCCCCCATCCGCCAACCCACAGGGATTCCCCCTCTGGTGCAGGTCCTGTCAGTACTCCATTTCTTGGCAAGTGGGTCATTTCAGACAACAGTGGGAATTGCTTCTGGGATGTCTCAGCCCATGTTTTCGAAGGTGTTATCCAGAGTGTTGTCTGCCCTGATGAAATACATGAGGAGCTACATCCTTTTCCCTGAGGTGGGCGAATTGGCTACAGTGAAGGGTGATTTCTATGCCCTTGGACATATTCCCAACGTCATTGGTGCCATTGATGGGACCCATGTGGCTTTGGTTCCCCCAAGAGACAGTGAGCAGGTGTACAGGAACAGAAAAAGTTACCATTCCATGAACATCCAGGTGGTGTGTTTGGCTGACCAGTACATCTCGCATGTAAATGCCAAATTCCCTGGGTCAGTGCATGACGCCTACATCCTAAGGAATAGCAGCATCCCTTACGTGATGGAACAGCTAGAGAGACACCGTGTATGGCTATTGGGGGACTCTGGGTACCCCAACCTGTCGTGGCTACTGACCCCAGTAAGGAATCCCCGGACCAGGGCAGAGGAACGGTACAATGAGGCCCATGGGCGTACTAGGAGGGTGATCGAACGCACCTTCGGCCTCCTAAAGGCCAGGTTTCGGTGCCTGCATATGACAGGTGGATCCCTAATGTACTCACCTAAGAAGGTGTGTCACATCATCGTGGCCTGCTGCATGCTTCACAACCTGGCTTTGCGCCGCCAGGTGCCTTTCGTGCAGGAGGATGGTCGAGACGGTGGTGTTGTGGCAGCTGTGGAACCTGTGGAGAGTGAAGAGGAGGAAGACGACGGGGATGAAACAGACAACAGGGACAGAATCATTGCACAGTACTTCCAATAGGACACAGGTAACAATTCAAACATAATTTAGTAAATGTAAACTACTCTCCTGCATCTCTGCTGCCTGTCTATTTGCCCCAGTGTATGATGACTGAGTTGTGGCTTTTCCCTCCCTATTTCATATCTGGGGTCCCCACTACGAGTCCTGTGCTTCGTTTCCCCATGGACTACAGCTTTGTGGCAGCTGTTTGTTGACTTCACTATGTACAAGGACATATTTGCACTGTCATGTCAATTACAATATTTTGAAATCACAGCCAGACTCCAGATAGTTTTGTGCAAAATAGGTGTTTATTTCAGTGCTCAAAATGGGAAGGGTGGTTTCAAGTGGGTGGGGGCTATGGTGAAGGAATGTCCATGGCAGAGTCCAGAGTAACAGTCACACAGGTGCATTGTCCAGAGGCCTGTGGAGAGATGGAGCATGGGCAGTTCAAGGATGGACAGGGTGACAATGTGGGACAGTGGGATGACATCAGGTGGTATCCTTTGCTGGCGGGGGTCTTGACATCCTACTCTGTCTTCTTGCGAGATCTTAGGGCCCTCTTGCGGGGTGGTTCTTCTCCTGCAGGAGGTGGGGGTCTGGTGGGCTGCTGTTGTGAGGGGGCCTCCTGTCCACTAGCGCCGGCGGAGGTGGTTGGCTGTTCTTGGTCCAGGCTAGTGGCAGGGGCCCTTTGTTGTTGTTGAGTGTCCGTCCTGGTGTTGATGAGTTCCTGCAGCAGCCCTACCATGGTAACCAGGGTGGAGGTGAGGGCTCTGATGTCCTCCCTGTACCCCCGATAGTGTTCCTCCTGCAGTACCTGGATCTCCTGGAACCTGGCCAGTACCGTCGCCATCGTCTCCTGGGAGCGGTTGTATGCTCCCATGATGGTGGTGAGGGCTTCGTGGAGAGTGGGTTCCCTGGGCCCGTCCCCCCCCTGTCGCACAGCTGCCCTCCCAGTTCCCCTGTTTCCCTGGGCCTCTGCCCCCTGTCCGGTGTGCCCACTACCACTGCCCCCAGGTCCCTGTTGTTGTTGGGGTGGTGGGTTATCCTGGGTGCCCTGTAGTGGTAGACACACCGCTGATTGACGCGCCCTGGAGACAGAGGCATGGGCCCGCTGGGTGGGAGCTGTGCTGGTGTTCCCAGAGGGGTTTGGGTCTGTAGTGGCCTGTGGCTGTCTGAGGGGAACCGACTGTCCAGAGGTCCCCGATGGTCCGGGCTGGTCATCAGTGTCCAGGTCGACAGAGCTGCTGTCATCGCTGACGGCCTCTTGGGTGGGGGGGGTGGAGAATTCTGGGCTCTCCGTGGCGGTGTGTTGGCGGTCGGGTCCTGCAGGGGTATAGAGGTATGGTTATAGTTTCAATGTGTGCCATATGGGTGTATCTGTGGGTTCCCGTGTCCCCAAGTGCTGGCATTCGTGTGTGGGGGCTTTGGTGAGGGTGGCTTGTGGGGGGGATGTGTATATGCATTGGGCATGCTTTGGTGATGGGTGTCCATGCTTAGTGGACGCATGCAGGCCTAGGTTTTGGGATGTGTGGGTTGTGATGGTGAGACATTGGCAGGGAATAGGTGTGCTGGGGGTGAGGATGGTGGTGGGGGTGAGGATGGTGGTGGGGGTGAGGGTGGGGGTGAGGATGGGGGTGGGGGTGAGGGTGGGGTTCGAGGATGGGGGTGAGGGTTGGGGTATGATTTGGCATGCAGGTGGGGGGATAGCAGTATTGTAGCTTCAACTTACCAGAATCCATTCCTCCGCCGACTCCTGCGAGGCCGTCAGGATGCAGGATGTTCAAGACTTCCTCCTCCCATGTTGTAAATTGTGGGGGTTGAGGTGGGGGTCCTCCGCCAGTCTTCTGCACGGCGATGTTGTGCCTGGATACCATGGAACGCACCTTCCCCCGTAGGTCGTTCCATCGCTTCCTGATGTCTTCCCGATTTCTGGGGTGCTGTCCCGCAGCGTTGACCCTGTCGACAATCCTCTGCCATAGCTCCGTCCTCCGGGCAATGCTGGTGTATTGGACCTGTGTGCCGAAGAGCTGGGGCTCTACCCGAACGATTTCCTCCACCATGACCCTGAGTTCTTCGTCTGAGAAGCGGGGGTGTCTTTGGGGTGCCATGGAGTGGTGTGTATGATGTGTGGGGTGGAGTATGTGTAGTTAAGTGTGTTGAGTGTGGTGGTGTGTGTTGTTTTGTGTGTGGATATTGTGTGGGTGATGGTGTAGTGTGCCTCTGTGTGATGGTGTTCTGTGATCGCTGCTGTGTCTCTCAGTGCTTCTTTTTGGATTTTGGTCGAAGGGGTTTGTGGGTGATGTGGGTGTGTGTTTTATATTGTATTGTGTGTGTGGGAGTGGTGTGTGTATGTGTATCAGGTGTGTGGAATTCAAATCGTCCAATGTGGCTGAGTTTTGTTCGTTTGTGTGTATTCTGACCGCGGCGGTGTGTCCCGCCAATGGAAAACCGCGTTTGAAAGACCGCCGCATGGATTCGTGGGTCGTAATGGCATGGGCGTATTTCTGTTGGCGTGACGGTGGAGGTTTGGTCACCTCCACTTTTCCGCCGACCGCTGGTCTGGCGGTCTGTTGTGGCTGTCGGATTTTCGGAGGTTTGGCTGCTGCGGGTCAGAATGACCGTGGCGGATTACCGCGACCGCAGCGGAATTATGGAGGATTTCTGACCGGCGGTAGGCGCCTTTTACCGCCGAGGTCAGAATGACCACCATATTTTTTACAATACTGCATTTTTGTCAGGAAAACGTTATACCCATTTTCAGCCAAATTGTTTAACTAAGCAATTGTATGCAGTTTACAGTCCTCTTTCATCTTGGATGCTATAAGCACATCATCAATATATTAGACTAAGAGTTAACTACATGTCAATTTTAGACTCTCTAAAACTTTCTTCAGTATTTAGGGGAAAACTGAAGGAATATCAGTGTACCCTTGTGGGATTCTGTACCACACGTGAACTCCATTCAAAACATTAAATGCATAGAGGAATTGTGAGTCTTCATATAATGGAATTGAGAAGAATGCTTGAAGTAAGTCAATGAATGCATACCATTCTGCTTCTGATGGAATTTGAAACAATAGTACTAATGGATTTGATACTACTGGACAACAAGGAACAACAACCTTATCTTTTATATATTGTTTGAATCTCCATTTGCCATTTGGTTTTTTTCCATTCAGTAGACTACCTAGCACTTCCTGGAGAATTCCCTGCTCAATCATCTTCTCCATCACTGGTGTCACTCCTTCTGTTGCTGCCTTTGTAAGTTTACATTGCCTTGTTCTAGGAAACAGTGTATCAAGTTTAACCTTTATTTTCACTGGTTCTGCTCTTTTAATTGTGTAATCCCACACCTCTTTTTTGATAGCAAAGGCATGATTTAGATCTTTGCAAAGGGGAGTACTCCATCACAAACGTTATGGATCCCGAGTACGACGATCCTATTATATCCTGTGCGGACTGTACTACAGCAGACGGGATATCCGTCATGTTTGTGATGGAGTATTCCATCCGCTAAATTTCAAAACTGAATCCTAATTCTGTATTTCAATTGCAACTCCAGCTGGTGTGCAATATATCACTAAATTCATCTTACAGAGAAGGTCCCTTCCGAGTAAATTCACAGGATTTAAATCACATAATATACACTGATGTTTATTTTTCATCCTACTTATTTTACCTGGAACATCTGCTGTAACCTGATTAACAATTTGTTCATTGCTGATTCTTACAACTTAGACCTCTCTTCCTGAGAGCAGTATGTTTGGGACTTCTATAGAACAAACTGTAGGCCATTGACTTCTCCATTAGTATCTGGGCCACGCTGGTCTATGTCCAGGACTGCTCCAAGCAAGCATTCCTCCTCCTCCTCCCACAGGCACTGTGATTATAAACTATTTACTCCCATTTCATCGTTCAAAATCATATCATTTTTTTGATAGCCTGCATTATTGTCAGGATTTTCCGACCTACACTTGCACTGTCAGTGGGCGTAGATGTAATCCTGACTGAAATTCTTCCTGTGTAGTCCTTCCGAGTTGGGTGCCGATATCGCGCGCAATTTATCAAGAGATCAGATACTAATGTGTGATCTGGCAGCCATCTTGGATACAGCAATAGTCAAAAGCTGCTTCTGATTCAGAAGCTGCACTTTGCTTCTTGTCCTGCTATTAGAGGTTTTCTCCATACCCTATTTTTCTAATATTGAGTTCCCATTGTCGCGTAGGCTCTCAGTATCCTAATGAGACTACTGGATTTGGAGCGGCAGAATCGCCCGCGGCGTGGGAAACTAAGGCCTTCATTACAACCCTGGCGGTCGACGATAAAGCGGCGGTAATACCGCCAACAGGCCGGTGGATAAAAAAATGAGATCACGACCATGCGGAAACCGCCAACATAGACAGCCACTTTAACACACCTACTGCCACGGCGGTAACATCAAACACCGCGGAGGTCACCGCCAACAGACAGGCTGAAGACAATGTACCGCCCACCCTGTCACAACCCGCCAATCCGCCAGCTTTTCCGGGGCGGTACCAATGCCATCAAAAGCATGGCGGAAACAGGGAAACCACTCACCTCTCGACAACCAAGGAAGAACCAGGACGCCATGGAGCCCAAGCTGCAGGTCCTGCTGATGCTGGTCTACCTCCTCATACACGACCGACATCATAGGTGGCGGCGACGACCACGGTGAGTACTGCATTTAGCACACAGGGGATGGGAGGAGGAAAAAGAGAGTGACACACACACGCAACACCCCCCACCCCCACCCTCACCCACAACACCATACACACAAAAACATGAAGCAACATTACATTTACACCCCGTAACCCCCTGGAAGAACGAAAGACAAAAGAAATTGATTTCAAACAGTGATATTTTGAAATATGCAGATATAATTAACAATTTGAAAAACAGTACATACAAATATTTACCATAGGTACAGAAGGCCATACACTGCCCCTTGCAAATGTCCATGGCCCACTGGGCCAGAAAATCATGGGCAAAGCCCACACTTGACTTCTGCCTCAAAACGGAGGGAACACTGCAGGGGCAGCAGGTCATAAACACACAGGCACCTCAGGGGGAAGTGGAGGGGGGGCACCTCAGCCGGAAGATGGTACAAAGCCACTGCTCCTGGAGGGGGCTCCATGGTCCTGGGGAGTGCAAGGCCACAGTCTCTCAAGTGGGTGGTTTGCCCACTGCTTGGTCCTGAGGAGTGCAAAGCCAGAGTCTCTTAAGTGGGTGGTTTGACCACTGCTTGGTCCTGGGGAGTGCAAACCCACGGTCTCTCAAGTCTCTCCAGTGGGTGGTTTGCCCACTGCTTGGTCCTGGGGAGTGTAAAGCCACAGTCTCTCAAGTCTCTCCAGTGGAGGATTTGCCCACTGCTCAGTCCTGGGGAGTGCAAAGCCACAGTCTCTCTAGTGGGTGGTTTGCCCACTGCTGGGTCCTGGGGAGTGCAAGGCCATAGTCTCTTTAGTGGGTGGTTTGCCCACTGCTTGGTCCTGGGGAGTGCAAAGCCACAGTCTCTCAAGTGGGTGGGGTTCCCACTGTTTGGTCCTGGGGAGTGCAAAGCCACAGTTTCTCAAGTCTCTCAAGTGGATGGCTTCTCCACTGGTTCTGGAGGGGGCTTGGTGCCCATTCTGCTTCATCCTGCCAAGGATAGTGATAGTGGATACATTTCTCCACTGGTTCTGGAGGGGGCTTTGTGCCCAGTGATGCTGTACTTGGGGTGTGGCAGTTCACATTCCCTCACCTGGGTGTCTGAGACACGGAACAGGTTGCATGATACTCCATGGAGGCAGGGCCAGACTCCATCCTGCGGCAACTAAGGCTGCAAACTGGTGGTAGTGCCGGTGCTGGTGGGGGTGCTTCAAGTGGTGGTGGGAGGCTCCAGGCCCTCTCCTGCAGCCTCGGACGGCTGCCCACTGTGGATGCTGCTGCTCATAGTTGTTGTGGCACCGGCTGGGCATGTGGTGGAGCAGATGGCGGTGCAGGTGGCTGTGCTTGCGGCGGTGTCTGCGTCAGGGATACTACCGGGGCTGGTAGTGGTGGAGGGAGACACCAGGCCATCTCCTGCAGCCTCGGACGGCTGCTCACAGGGGATGATAATGCTGACGGTTGTTGTGGCAGCAGCGGTGCAGGTGGAGGTGCACGTGGCGGTGCAGATGGCAGTGCAGGTGGCGGTGCCTGCCCCGGAACAGGTTGCGGGGCTATCGGTACTGATTGTGGGCACCAGTCCCTCACCTGGAGCCTCCGAGGCCTGAAGTGTCTTGCCTTGGGTTTTCTTCTCCTTCCCCACCTTGGCAGATGCTGCGGGGACCTTGGCACTGGCAGCTTGAGTTTTGGAGGAGGCCTTGCTGGGTGGGTCGTGCTTCTTGGCCGTGCTGCATGCTGGCCCCTTCTCCACCTTGGCAGGTGGCAGAATGGGTTGGTCCTTTGCAGGTGTCGGTTACACACTGGCTGCCCTGCGGGTGCCCCATTTGATCCTCTGGGACTTGCAGGTACCACAGCGTCCACCAACGTGGTGGCTGAGGTGCTGGCCTGGGATCTGGACACCCTGGCCCGAGAGGAAGGACGGGGGGAGGCGTAGGGAAGAGGTTAATGTTTGCTAGGAAAAGTTTTTTAGACACACTGGGACGGGAAGATGGAGAGGGTTTGGGAGTGGAGGAAGAGGGAGTGGTTGTAGGAGGTGTACGTCTGCTGAGTTTGGGTGAAGGTGCATGGGCTGGATGCTGTTGTGAGGTGGATGGCTGTTGGGTGGGTGAGTGCTTGCATTTGTGTACATTGGGAGGAGAGGTCACAGACACACTGGGAGAGGACACAAGGGATGTGTGCATGGTTGTGGGGTGGTGACTGCTCGTGAGGGCTGTGTTGTGATGGGCGTGCTGGTGATGGAGGTAGTGGATGAAGATGTAGTGCATGCAGGTGTGTGTAGACGCTACTGGGAGGGAGGTAGACGAGGAGGAGGAGGGGGACACGGTGGAGGCAGTGGATGTTGGTGTGTTTACATGGGCATGGTGCTTGTGTGAGTGTCTGTGAGATGAAGTGTGGTGCTTATGTTTGCCTGAGCCACTTTTGTGTGGTGATGTGGGTGAATGCTGGTCTGTAGGTGTGCTTGGGATAGGCTGAGGTAGAAGGGATTGGGTCTGGGTAATGGAAGTTGGAGGAGGGAGGTTGGACACAGGGACAATGACTGTCATCAGTGCTGAGGCCAAAGCTTGAAATGGTTTCTGCTGGGCTGCCAAGCCAGAGTGAATGCCCTCCAGGTATGCACTTGTTTGTTGCAAATGCCTCTTGACACCCTGGATGGCATTCAGAATGGTTGAATGCCCAACAGAGAGGGATCTCAGGAGTTCAATAGCTTCCTCATTGAGGGCAGCAGGGCTGACTGGGGCAGGGCCTGAGGTGCCTGGGGCTAAGGAGATGCCCACCCTCTTGGGTGAGCGGGCACGGGAAACATGCTGAGGGGCTGTTGGGAGGGCAGTGCTGGTAAGGGGGGTGGCAGCTGTGTCTGTTGTTGGGATGGGCACAGAGCTGTTCGCCACCGCCAGGGAGCTGTCATCGGAGGAGTAGTCGCTGTCTGTGGTCTCCCCTCCTATCCCCATCGTTGTGCTCCCCTCACCCTCCATCCCACTGGTGCCTTCACCCTCGGTGGATTCTGCCTCCAGGGCCATGTGGGATGGAGCTTCCTCCGTCGGCGGTGCCTCTGCTCCTCTGCCAGATGATGCTAATGCACACAAGGACAGGGCGAGAAAAAAAAGGGGGGGAGAGACAGAGGATACACTTGGTCAATGCCAGCAACACCACTACCGTTGGCGTGCACAACACACAGGGAGCCGCCCTATGCACTAGGCCATGCCCAACCATTTACTGAGACAGTCACCAGCCTATGGGGTACAATGCCTAGCGCCAGTATCTGCACACCTGAAACCCACAGGACCCTGCACAGTAGTAGATGGCCACTTACACCATTGGGGTAGGAGTGCGTCAGAGCCTGCCCAACAAGGGACCTACTCTGCCATGATCGCCCTGGCCTAGGGGCACCCACAGACCACATCCCCCACCCAGCTACCTCCTAAAGCGCGCAAAGTCAGCTTTCAGAATCTGTACTCACCCCCTTGTGGCTGCTGTGATGCCCTCAAGCGCCCATTCAACTCCGGATAGGCCACCGCCAGGATGCGGAACATCAGGGGGTCATGGTGCGACGGGCACCCCTTCCACGTTGGGAGGCCAGCCCCAGCTGGGCCTGCGCCGTTTTCTTGGTCCAGCGGCGCAGGTCCTCCCATCTCTTGCGGCAGTGGGTGCTCCGGCTGTGATAGACCCCCAGGGCCCGCACCTCCTCGGCGATGGCACGCCAAATACCCTTTTTCTGTCTGGCGCTGACCTGGAGGCAAAAGACAGCAGAAAAGGAATTTACTCATCCGTCCGGACCGGCATACTCATTGCCCACCAGTTCCCATCCATGCCCTGACGCACATACACTGATCACCTCTCATGCAGCACCCAGGCCAGGACGCCTCAGCACACCCCAACATGTGGCTTACATCCACATCACTCAAAACATGCATTGCCCACATCATGGTCACAGTTTACTCACCTGTTTGTCTGGAGGACCGTACAGTAATGTGTACTGGGGTAGGACCCCAACCACCAGTTTCTCCAACTCCTCCACAGTGAAGGCAGGGGCCCTTTCCCCAGACACATGAGCCTTTGTCGCTTCCAGACACAGGTCACAGCAGCACTTGCAGTATAGGTCTTCTCCTGTTGAAGTTCAGGTAGCAAGTGAGTGAATAGTTAGAAAATGGCAGTGATGTCCGCAGCGGTGCATACCGTCACCACCGGCGTACATCGCCATTTGCTCCTGTATCCCATAGGGCCCAATGATAACCAATGCGAGTTGCGCAACCGTCATCGACCGCCTACCGCGACGGCACACAACACCAGCGCACTTACCTCATTTCCACTTGTACCTCCTCATAGGTCAGGCAGCTGCCATTTCACGTGTGCACAGGGCATGGCACCTAACTGCATCACAGCAGACATTGGCACATCAACTGACTCTCGAGTTCACATACTGTTCCTGTAAAGTAAACAAACCCACATTAGTGCAATATATGTGGAAATATGACCCTCTGATCACCATTCTCTTCCATAGGCTTCAACCGCTGAGGCAGTATATGAGATGGCGGCATCCTCCGGTGTACAGACCCCTGGTGGACCTGTCGACAATGAAGGACAGACACATTATCATCACATACAGACTTGATCGTGCCACAATCCAAGAACTGTGTGCCCAATTGGAGCCAGACCTGATGTCAGCTATCCTGGCAAGTGGTTCCTTTCAAACTACAGTGGCCATAGCATCAGGGATGTGTCAGCCAATGTTCTCCAACGTGTTGACCAGAGTGTTGTCAGCCCTGCAGAAACACATGCGCAGCTACATCGTGTTCCCCCAGGTGGATGAATTGGCCACAGTGAAGGCTGACTTTCATGCCTGGGGACATATCCCCGACATCATTGGTGCAATTGATGGTACACATGTGGCATTTGTCCCTCACCCCCCCCACCCCCCGGAGAAATGAACAGGTTTACAGGAATAGAAAAAGTTATCACTCGATGAATGTGCAGATGGTGTGTTTAGCGGACCAGTACATCTCCCATGCGAATGCCAAATATCCTGGCTCTGTTCATGATGCCTTTATCTTGAAGAATAGCAGCATCCCATATGTTATGGGACAACTCCAGAGGCACCGGGTGTGGCTAATAGGTGAGCCAAAGGTCCCCACCGAGTATCAGTTGGTGTCTGGGTATGGGATTGCCCCTTAGGGTTATTGTGTATCTAACAGTTGTCACCCTATATTTGCAGGTGACTATGGTTACCCCAACCTCTCATGGCAACTGACCCCAGTGAGGAATGCCAGGACAAGGGCAGAGGAACGTTACAATGAGGAACATGGGCATACAAGGAGGATAATTGAGAGAACTTACGGCCTCCTGAAGGCCAGGTTCCGGTGCCTCCATCTGATAGGTGGATCCCTATACTACTCACCCAAGAAGGTGTGCCAGATCATCGGTGCATGTTGCATGTTGCACAACCTGGCCTTGAGATGCCAGGTGCCTTTTCTGCAGGAGGATGTGCCTGGAGATGGTCTTGTAGCAGCGGTGGAGCCTATGGACAGTGATGAAGAGGAGGCAGAGGAAGAAGATGTTGACAACAGAACAAATATTATACAGCAGTACTTCCAGTGACACACAGGTAAGACACTGTAACTTAATATTTCAGTAACTGTTGGAAATTGTACATGGCAGCCTCTTACCCTACGTCTATGGCCACTGACTGTTCACTTTGGATTCTCTATTTCCAGATCTGTGTGCCCCATTCTGGCTCCTGCTAAATGTACTGCTGCCCATCCAAGGTCATCATGTAGTAGATTTCACTGTACATATACGTTTCAATGCTTTGGAAATGTTGTAATAATACATTTGAGATTCATTACACTGACTCCAGTATGGTATTTATTTCAAGGGTGTTTATTTATGTGCTAATAAGTATAGGGGTATGTACAAGGGGCTGGAGTGATGATGGAGGGATGTCCAGTTAGAGTCCAGTCTCTTGGTATCGTTGGCATTGTCCAAGGGGGCATAGGAAGGGGAGCAATGGCAGTTCAAGGTGGACAGGGTGACATAGGGGGACAGAAGGGTGATTATCAGGAGAGTCCTATTTCCTAGTAGGGGTCTTGGCAATGTTCTCTGTCTTCTGCCTTGTCTGGATTGCAGGGACCGTTTGCGGGGTGGTTCTCCTTTTGCAGGGGGTGGGATGCTGGTGGCCTATTGTTCCAGTGGCGGGGCCTCCTGTCCACTAGCGCCGGCGGAGATGGATGGCTGTTCATCGCTATGGCTAGTGTCAGGGGCCCGTTATTGTGCCACTGCCTCCCTCATGGTCTTGCCCATGTCAGCCAGCACCCCTGCAATGGTGACTAAGATGGTGTATATTTTTGTTAGTCCCTCCCTGATCCCCAGGTACTGTCCCTCCTGCAGCCGCTGGGTCTCCTGCAACTTGGCCAGTACCTAGCCCATGGTCTCCTGGGAATGGTGGTATGCTCCCAGGATGTTTGAGAGTGCCTCGTGGAGAGTCAGTTCCCTGGGTCTGTCCTCCCCCTGTCGCACAGCAGTCCTCCCTGCTTCCCTGTTGTCCTGCGTCTCTGTCCCCTGAACCGTGTGCCCACTACCACTGACCCCAGGCCCCTGATTGTCCTGGGTTTGTGGGGTTGCCTGGGGTCCCTGTAGTGGTGGACCCACTGTTGATTGACGTGTCGTGGGGACAGTGGCATGGGCCCGCTGGGTAGGTGCTGTGCTGGTGTTTCCTGAGGGGGGCGGCTCTGTGGTGGGTTGGGACTGTGGCAGGGGAACCGACTGTCCAGAGGCCGCTGCTGGGCCAGGCTGGTCATCCTGATCCAGGCGTGCAGAGCTGCTGTCGTCACTGTGGGCCTCTTCAGGGGGGCGGGCTGGATGTAGCTGCCACCTCCTCTCCGGTGACGTTGAGTAGGGGTCCTGTTGGGATGCAAATGCATTGTTAATGTATCTGCGTGTGCCATCTTGTACATGGGTTTGTTTCCCTGTATGATTGCGCTTTCCCTGTTAGCTTGGCCTTGTATGGGTGGTGAATTTGTGGACTGTCTGAGTCTCCCTACTGGGCATGCTTTGGTGATGGGTGTCCATGCAGGTCTGTGGGTGGTGTCCATGCATTGTTGTTGCATGCAGGGCTTGGTATTGGGATGGGTGGGTTGTGATGGTGGGGTATATGTAAGGTGATGGAGTGATGGGGTGAGGGTAGGGGTAGGAGTTTGTGATGGCATGCAGGTAAGGGGGGATAAAGTAGTTAAGATTTTACTTACCAGAATCCAGTCCTCCTGCCACTCCTGTGAGGCCCTCAGGATGCATGATCGCCAAGACTTGCTCCTCCCATGTTGTTAGTTGTGGGGGAGGAGGTGGGTGTCCACCGCCAGACCGCTGTACAGCAATCTGGTGTCTTGCAACGACGGAACACACCTTCCCCCGTAGGTCAATCCACCTCTTCCTGATGTCATCCCTAGTTCTGGGGTGTTGTCCCAGAGCGTTGACCCTGTCCACGATTCTCTGCCATAGCTCCATCTTCCTTGCAATGGACGTCTGCTGCACCTGTGATCTGAATAGCTGTGGCTCTACCCAGATGATTTCCTCTACCATGACCCTTAGCTCCTCCTCAGAAAACCTGGGGTGTCTTTGGGGTGCCATGGATGTGGTGTCAGTGATATGTGTGAGGATGTGTGGGGTGATGTGTGGGGTGATGTGTTGTGGTGTATGCTGTGATGTGCGTGAATGGTGTATGGGTGAGGGTGTTCTGTGCCTCTGATTGAGTGGTGAACCTTGCTTGTCTCTCTGTGCTTGGTCTCTTTTTTTTTCGCTGTAAGGGGTTGTAGGTAATGTGGGTGTGTGTTTTATATTGGATTGGGTGTGTGGGTGGGTGTGGTGTGTGTATGTGTGTATTTTGAATTGTCCAATGTGGTGTAGTTTTGTAACTGTGTGTGTATTTTGAACGCGGCAGTATGTACTGCCAATGGTTTACCACGATTGAAAGACTGCTGTGGTGATTCGTGGGTCGTGATACTGTGGGCGTATTCCTGTTGGCGTAACGGTGTGGGTTTTGCTATCTCCAATTTATCACTGACCTTTGGTCTGGCGGACTTGTGTGGGTGTCTGTATTGTGGCGGATTTCTATGTGTGGGTCATAATACCCTTGGCGGATTACCGCCGTGCTCACAGTATGTTGGCGGCCATCAGCATGGCGGTAGGTGGCATTTACTGCCAGGGTTGTGATGAGGGCCTAAGTCTGACCCACTACAGGTGACGCCTGTCGCTCCAATCTGGGTTTTGCTCCGGCCAACTAGCAGTGCCTCATCTCTACCCGAGGGCAGGGATGACTGGGCAGCTGAGCGCATCGCAGAATTGGTTTCTCAGGGAAGCCGTGGTCACTCAGGTCTCATCCGTTTCTCTCAGTTACCTTAGTCTCATTTATAAAATGACAAACAGAGGCAGTATATGTTTTAATAATGATTTAATAAAACAACTGCATCTTAGATAGCAAAGCATGAGCTGCAATAACCAGGACGACACAGCATGACAGTATGAAAATCGTGACGAGGAGAGTGAAGCATAAAAATAACGCTATCATTTTGTCACTACGGTCAATAGACTAAGGCCCTCATTCCGACCCTGGCGGTCATAGACCGCCAGGGCCGCGGGTGACAGAAGCACCGCCAACAGGCTGGCAGTGCTTCCTTGCCCATTCTGACCGCGGCGGTAAAGCCGCGGTCAGAAAACCGGGTCCGGCGGTTTCCCGCCGGATTTCCCCCGGCTGGGCGAATCCGCCATGGGGATTCTGACCCCCTTACCGCCAGCCTGTTTCTGGCGGTTTTTACCGCCAGGAACAGGATGGCGGGAACGGGTGACCTGGGGCCCCCTAACAGGGCCCCAGCATGCTTTTCACTGTCTGCCTAGCAGACAGTGAAAAGTGCGACGGGTGCAACTGCACCCGTCGCACACCTGCAACACTGCCGGCTCCATTCAGAGCCGGCTTCAGTGTTGCAGGCCCCTTTCCCGCCGGCCCAGCGGGAAAGTTGGAATGGCCCCAGCGGTCTTTTGACCGCAGGGCGGCCAAATGGTGGTTCCCTCCAGGCGGGCGGCAACCGCCGCCCGCCGGGGTCAGAATGACCCCCTAACTCCTACCTAGGCTATGATAGAGCACAGCGTGTTAAGCTCTAATTCTGCCCTTCAGGTTCCCCTGGGAAGACATAATCCCCCATACCTGAGCGAAGGCCTGTAGTCTGAGTTAGCATCTGTAGCGAAGCATTCGGCAGTCAGCATACAGTCATGGTTCTCTGGCTGAAATCTCCCTCTAATGTGTAAGGGACAGGGAAGTGTTTTATAATAACACAGCTGATATTCTGAGAAAATGTCCCTATGTAAGGATGTGTGTTTTCTACGAATGTTGGAGACTAAACTTGTACCACGTTCACCGGCAATGCACCATGTTGTAGCCTTGGAAAAGCACAGAGTGAACAAGAATGTCTTGTTTGAGAACAGTGCTGGCCTAGACAAAAACAGAAAATAAAACAAGACCGCAGAAGTGGCTATTGTAACAATAATAAAATAAAGCCGAATAAAATATATCTAGGTTACAGTGCACAGCGGCTTAGCCTAGTGTGTTAAAATAACGTGCATGGAGCTATAGCTAAAATGGCTACACAACACCATCGTCCCCTGCTCACCACATCCAGTATTTCCTTCTTGCCTGAATTTACCAGGAGTTCCTTCTCTCCTTAGTTGGCCCTACTCACTGCATTCTTGTTAACTTAAACTTGCCATACTCACCTAGAGTCCCTTCCCTTTTTCCAACTCCTGGCTGCATCTGCACCTCGCATCCAGCACAGACACATGGAGTTTGGGTCTTCAGGATGAGATGAGTGACTACTGTGGTGCGAAGTCCAAGAGTTTTGTCTTCTCTTCCTCCCTATTCCTTCCATTCCCTAACCCCCTGTTGCCCTCAGGCATGACCCACAGACACCTATTAATTATTTGGGCATTGGGTATTATTCCTTGGAGGTATTGTAGGGACTATCTGCAGATTCCACGTCTAAGGTGAGTGGAGACTTGAAAATGATATGGCATTTTAGTTCTAATGTTTTGCCACATTACAACATCTCAACATTTGCATTGGTCACATCTCCTTTATCTCCTTGCATTTCTTGATTTATTCCATTCTGCTCAAAATTCATATTTGAACCCATTTAATTCTGCATCCCTCTCTAACACTGTTTTGGTTGAGTGACCATAATCTTCGCCTTTAGATTCTTTTGCTTTATCTCATAATAGACACTACTGTTATTTTCCAACGTCAAGATCTCACCAATTCCCTTCGTCTGCTAACACAATTCACTCTGTTGAATATGATTGCTAATCTCAATCCATTCACAAAACCAGAAACAAAACCACTAATTGCAGGTTTCTCTTGGCATGCGACTCCACTATGATTCTTGTAGTCATACATAAACCTCTCATAACAGGAATACACTATTTCTTTGGGTTCCTGTCTGATTCTCAAAATCCTACCAAAATATTTGATTATAGCCCTGTATTTGTCTGCTATTTAGTTTCTGGTGCATTATTAGGACCAAGTCTAGCTGTTTTTTGTGCCGGCCATCCAACAACAACCTCACGTTCTAACCACAGATCTGCAGGGATTACAATCTCAAAAAATGTATTCAATTCAATCTATAATATTCAGGAAAGATGTGTCAGTTTCTGTATTTCATCATACCACTTTGCTGTGTCTTCTCACAATTTTTGGAAAGTTATGCATGAAGGCATACACATCAGCCATTGTACATGGAACATGCATCAAGTTCCCTCCATGAACCTCCCTTTAAGGGAAATCTGTCACCAAATGTGTCCCTACTTCTGAATTGCTTGCAGTATTTCTTGCCTTTCTGCCAATCCCTTTCATTTTATTTTTCTTTGCTATACCTTTCTTCCATCGCTCTCAATGTTTATTCAAGTCATTCCAGTTCATCGTTTTCTCAAATAGATCTTCATATGAGTCTATTTCCTTGATTTCATTGTGTGTTAAATTCATTTTATAATTTCATTTTTCATTTTTCATTTTGCTAATGTCAACTTCTAACTCTTCAGCTAATTCTTCTAATTTGTCAAGTGCTTCAATAGCACTTTTAGCTGCTTCTTTTATCAAATACCTCATATCATCAGCATTATAGGTTAATAGTCTGCTCAAGTCCACTCTCCCTTGTAGAATGCCACTAAACCTCTGTAGGGGAACTTGGTACATCTCCAGTAGGAGCTTGGACTATTGCAGAATCTCCCAAGCATCCTTCTCAGCCCAAATAGCAGTCTGGCTTGCCTCCATTGATCCCTCAGTGTACAGAAGAGAATATGGAACAGTTCTAGAACTCAACAGCTCACTTATGAATTTGTCATTCTCATCATATGACTCTTTGTTCTTTTTTTTAGTTTTCTCTTTATCCTGCTTCTTTTCAGTAACTATAGCAGGAAAGGATTTCACAAATTAAATCATATCTTCTCTGGATGATCTAATTTACTTTGCAGCCAACTCCTAGATGACTTCTTTATAGTCCTATCTTTTTTTTCTCTCTTACTTTCAGGCGCCATGCGATTCCATTTATAATGTGACTCAGACTCAGTAGTTCTGGGCACTGCCCTCATAACAGACATGGTTTGTCTTAGAAATTTTTGGTTTTTAATAATGTGGGGGCTCTCCATTGAAAATTGAAAATTTCCATCATGTTCTGCCTACTTATTTCTTTTAGAGATGTAGGTGTAAGTATAATACCCAATCTCGATCATCAATTCATATGCTGGCATGCCTTTACTCAGCACTCAGCACTCAGCAACTTCTGACCCTCGTTAGGTATATCGTCCATAGGGTTGGGTTTATGAATAGAACACCCATGTTTTACACCTAAACAAACTCAAAACAAACCCAAAAGCACAATTAAATACTACAAACTTAGCAAACAACAGCGTGGCTCAGTCAGAGGTCAACCTACCACAGGGTGGCTATACCAGCAACCGACCAATCAGAGCACAGCTTTATGGTGGTCTCACCAATCATAGCATTGTTCCCTGGCTGAGCAACCAATCACAGCGTGACATCTTCGTGAACAGGAAATCAATTACGGAACCATGTTAACCCCTTCGCTGCCAGGCCTTTTCCCCCTCAGCTGCCAAGCCTTTTTTTGGCTATTTGGGGCAGTTCGCGCTTAGGCCCTCATAACTTTTTGTCCACATAAGCTAGCCATGCCAAATTTGCGTCCTTTTTTTCCAACATCCTAGGGATTCTAGAGGTACCCAGAGTTTGTGGGTTCCCCAGAAGGAGGCCAAGAAATTAGCCAAAATACAGTGAAAATTTCATTTTTTTAAACAAAATGGGAAAAGGGGGCTGCAGAAGAAGGCTTGTGTTTTTTTCCCTGAAAAGGGCATCAACAAAGGGTTTGTGGTGCTAAAATCACCAGCTTCCCAGCTTTCAGGAACAGGCAGACTTGAATCAGAAAACCCAATTTTCCAACACAATTTTGGCATTTTACTGGGACATACCCCATTTTTACGATTTTTTGTGTTTTCAGCCTCCTTCCAGTCAGTGACAGAAATGGGCATGGAATCAAAGATGGATCCCAGAAACCGCAACATTTCTGAAAAGTAGACAAAATTCTGAATTCAGCAAGGGGTAATTTGTGTAGATCCTACAAGGGTTTCCTACAGAAAATAACAACTGAAAAAGAAAAATAATGAAATTGAGGTGAAAAAAACATCAATTGTTCTCTACGTTTTACTCTGTAACTTTTTCCTGCAATGTCAGATTTTCGAAAGCAATATACCGTAACATCTGCTGGACTCTTCTGGTTGCGGGGATATATAGGTTCATCAAGAACTCTAGGTACCCAGAGCCAATAAATGACCTGCACCCTGCAGTGGGTTTTCATTCTATACCGGGTATACAGCAATTAATTTGCTGAAATATAAAGAGTAAAAAATAGCTATCAAGAAAACCTCTGTATTTCCAAAATGGGCACAAGATAAGGTGTTTAGAAGCAGTGGTTATTTGCACATCTCTGAATTCCAGGGGTGCCCATACTAGCATGTGAATTACAGGGCATTTCTCAAATAGACGTCTTTTTTACACACTGTCTTACATTTGGAAGGGAAAAATGTAGAGAAAGACAAGAGGCAATAACACTTGTTTTGCTATTCTATGTTCCCCCAAGTCTCCCGATAAAAATGAAACCTCACTTGTGTGGGTAGACCTAGCGCCCGCAACAGGATATGCTAGGATATGCCCCAAAACACAACGTAGACACATCACAGAAAACAGAGCTGTTTTTTGCAAAGTGCCTACCTGTAGATTTTGGCCTCTAGCTCAGCCGGCACCTAGGGAAACCTACCAAACCTGTGCATTTTTTTAAACTGGAGACCTAGGGGAATCCAAGATGTTCAGGAATCTGAGAGGAGCCACAAATTTCCTTCCACCCAGCGTTCCCCCAAGTCTCCCGATAAAAATGATACCTCACTTGTGTGGGTAGTCCTAGCGCCCGCGACAGGAAATGTCCCAAAACACAAAGTGGGTACATCCCATTTTTTGACAGAAAACAGAGCTATTTTTTGCAAAGTGCCTACCTGTAGATTTTGGCCTCTAGCTAAGCCGGCACCTAGGGAAACCTACCAAACCTGTGCATTCTTGAAAACTAAAGACCTAGGGGAATCCAAGTTGGGGTGACTTGTGGGGCTCTGAAAAGGTTCTGTTACCCAGAATCCTTTGCAAACCTCAAAATTTGGCTAAAAAAACACATTTTCCTCACATTTCGGTGACAGAAAGTTCTGGAATCTGAGAGGAGCCACAAATTTCCTTCCACCCAGCGTTCCCCCAAGTCTCCCGATAAAAATGGTACCTCACTTGTGTGGGTAGGCCTAGCGCCCGCCACAGGATATGCCCCAAAACACAACGTGGACACATCACAGAAAACAGAGCTGTTATTTGCAAAGTGCCTACCTATAGATTTTGGCCTCTATTTCAGCCGGCACCTAGGGAAACCTACCAAACCTGTGCATTTTTTAAAACTAGAGACCTAGGGGAATCCAAGATGGGGTGACTTGTGGGGCTCTGACCAGGTTCTGTTACCCAGAATCCTTTGCAAACCTCAAAATTTGGCTAAAAAAACACATTTTCCTCACATTTCGGTGACAGAAAGTTCTGGAATCTGAGAGGAGCCAGAAATTTCCTTTCACCCAGCGTTCCCCCAAGTCTCCCGATAAAAGTGATACCTCACTTGTGTGGGTAGTCCTAGCGCCCGCGACTGGAAATGTCCCAAAACACAAAGTGGGCACATCCCATTTTTTGACAGAAAACAGAGCTGTTTTTTGCAAAGTGCCTACCTGTAGATTTTGGCCTCTAGCTCAGCCGGCACCTAGGGAAACCTACCAAACCTGTGCATTTTTTTAAACTAGAGACCTAGGGGAATCCAAGATGGGGTGACTTGTGGGGGGGAATCCAAGGTGGGGTGACTTGTGGGGCTCTGACCAGGTTCTGTTACCCAGAATCCTTTGCAAACCTCAAAATTTGGCTAAAAAAACATATTTTCCTCACATTTCGGTGACAGAAAGTTCTGGAATCTAAGAGGAGCCACAAATTTCCTTCCACCAAGCGTTCCCCCAAGTCTCCCGATAAAAATGGTACCTCACTTGTGTGGGTAGGCCTAGCGCCCGCGACAGGATATGCCCCAAAACACAACGTGGACACATCACAGAAAACAGAGCTGTTTTTTGCAAAGTGCCTACCTGTAGATTTTGGCCTCTAGCTCAGCTGGCACCTAGGGAAACCTACCAAACCTGTGCATTCTTGAAAACTAGAGACCTAGGGGAATCCAAGATGGGGTGACTTGTGGGGCTCTGACCAGGTTCTGTTACCCAGAATCCTTTGCAAACCTCAAAATTTGGCTAAAAAAACACATGTTCCTCACATTTCTGTGACAGAAAGTTCTGGAATCTGAGAGGAGGCACAAATTTCCTTCCACCCAGCGTTCCCCCAAGTCTCCAGATAAAAATGATACCTCACTTGTGTGGGTAGTCCTAGTGCCCGCGACAGGAAATGGCCCAAAACACAACGTGGGTACATCACATTTTTTCATAGAAAACAGTGCCTACCTGTGGATTTTGGCCTCTAGCTCTGCCGGCACCTAGGGAAACCTACCAAACCTGTGCATTTTTGAAAACTAGAAACCCAGGGGAATCCAAGATGGGGTGAATTGTGGGGCTCTGACCAGGTTATGTTACCCAGAATCCTTTGCAAACCTCAAAATTTGGCTAAAAAAACACGTTTTCCTCACATTTCGGTGACAGAAAGTTCTGGAATCTGAGAGGAGCCACAAATTTCCTTCCACCCAGCGTTCCCCCAAGTCTCCCGATAAAAATGGTACCTCACTTGTGTGGGTAGGCCTAGCGCCCGCCACAGGATATGCCCCAAAACACAACGTGGACACATCACAGAAAACAGAGCTGTTATTTGCAAAGTGCCTACCTGTAGATTTTGGCCTCTATTTCAGCCGGCACCTAGGGAAACCTACCAAACCTGTGCATTTTTTTAAAACTAGAGACCTAGGGGAATCCAAGATGGGGTGACTTGTGGGGCTCTGACCAGGTTCTGTTACCCAGAATCCTTTGCAAACCTCAAAATTTGGCTAAAAAAACACATTTTCCTCACATTTCGGTGACAGAAAGTTCTGGAATCTGAGAGGAGCCAGAAATTTCCTTTCACCCAGCGTTCCCCCAAGTCTCCCGATAAAAGTGATACCTCACTTGTGTGGGTAGTCCTAGCGCCCGCGACAGGAAATGTCCCAAAACACAAAGTGGGCACATCCCATTTTTTGACAGAAAACAGAGCTGTTTTTTGCAAAGTGCCTACCTGTAGATTTTGGCCTCTAGCTCAGCAGGCACCTAGGGAAACCTACCAAATCTGTGCATTTTTTAAAACTAGAGACCTAGGGGAATCCAAGATGGGGTAACTTGTGGGGGGGAATCCAAGGTGGGGTGACTTGTGGGGCTCTGACCAGGTTCTGTTACCCAGAATCCTTTGCAAACCTCAAAATTTGGCTAAAAAAACATATTTTCCTCACATTTCGGTGACAGAAAGTTCTGGAATCTAAGAGGAGCCACAAATTTCCTTCCACCCAGCGTTCCCCCAAGTCTCCCGATAAAAATGGTACCTCACTTGTGTGGGTAGGCCTAGCGCCCGCGACAGGATATGCCCCAAAACATAACGTGGACACATCACAGAAAACAGAGCTGTTTTTTGCAAAGTGCCTACCTGTAGATTTTGGCCTCTAGCTCAGCCGGCACCTAGGGAAACCTACCAAACCTGTGCATTCTTGAAAACTAGAGACCTAGGGGAATCCAAGATGGGGTGACTTGTGGGGCTCTGACCAGGTTCTGTTACCCAGAATCCTTTGCAAACCTAAAAATTTGGCTAAAAAACATGTTCCTCACATTTCTGTGACAGAAAGTTCTGGAATCTGAGAGGAGGCACAAATTTCCTTCCACCCAGCGTTCCCCCAAGTCTCCCGATAAAAATGATACCTCACTTGTGTGGGTAGGCCTAGCGCCCGCGACAGGAAATGGCCCAAAACACAACGTGGACACATCACATTTTTTCATAGAAAACAGTGCCTACCTGTGGATTTTGGCCTCTAGCTCTGCCGGCACCTGGGGAAACCTACCAAACCTGTGCATTTTTTAAAACTAGAAACCCAGGGGAATCCAAGATGGGGTGAATTGTGGGGCTCTGACCAGGTTATGTTACCCAGAATCCTTTGCAAACCTCAAAATTTGGCTAAAAAAACACGTTTTCCTCACATTTCGGTGACAGAAAGTTCTGGAATCTGAGAGGAGCCACAAATTTCCTTCCACCCAGCGTTCCCCCAAGTCTCCCGATAAAAATGGTACCTCACTTGTGTGGGTAGGCCTAGCGCCCGCCACAGGATATGCCCCAAAACACAACGTGGACACATCACAGAAAACAGAGCTGTTTTTTGCAAAGTGCCTACCTGTAGATTTTGGCCTCTAGCTCAGCTGGCACCTAGGGAAACCTACCAAACCTGTGCATTCTTGAAAACTAGAGACCTAGGGGAATCCAAGATGGGGTGACTTGTGGGGCTCTGACCAGGTTCTGTTACCCAGAATCCTTTGCAAACCTCAAAATTTGGCTAAAAAAACACATGTTCCTCATATTTCTGTGACAGAAAGTTCTGGAATCTGAGAGGAGGCACAAATTTCCTTCCACCCAGCGTTCCCCCAAGTCTCCCGATAAAAATGATACCTCACTTGTGTGGGTAGTCCTAGTGCCCGCGACAGGAAATGGCCCAAAACACAATGTGGGTACATCACATTTTTTCATAGAAAACAGTGCCTACCTGTGGATTTTGGCCTCTAGCTCTGCCGGCACCTAGGGAAACCTACCAAACCTGTGCATTTTTGAAAACTAAAAACCCAGGGGAATCCAAGATGGGGTGAATTGTGGGGCTCTGACCAGGTTATGTTACCCAGAATCCTTTGCAAACCTCAAAATTTGGCTAAAAAAACACGTTTTCCTCACATTTCGGTGACAGAAAGTTCTGGAATCTGAGAGGAGCCACAAATTTCCTTCCACCCAGCGTTCCCCCAAGTCTCCCGATAAAAATGGTACCTCACTTGTGTGGGTAGGCCTAGCGCCCGCCACAGGATATGCCCCAAAACACAACGTGGACACATCACAGAAAACAGAGCTGTTATTTGCAAAGTGCCTACCTGTAGATTTTGGCCTCTATTTCAGCCGGCACCTAGGGAAACCTACCAAACATGTGCATTTTTTAAAACTAGAGACCTAGGGGAATCCAAGATGGGGTGACTTGTGGGGCTCTGACCAGGTTCTGTTACCCAGAATCCTTTGCAAACCTCAAAATTTGGCTAAAAAAACACATTTTCCTCACATTTCGGTGACAGAAAGTTCTGGAATCTGAGAGGAGCCAGAAATTTCCTTTCACCCAGCGTTCCCCCAAGTCTCCCGATAAAAGTGATACCTCACTTGTGTGGGTAGTCCTAGTGCCCGCGACAGGAAATGTCCCAAAACACAAAGTGGGCACATCCCATTTTTTGACAGAAAACAGAGCTGTTTTTTGCAAAGCGCCTACCTGTAGATTTTGGCCTCTAGCTCAGCCGGCACCTAGGGAAACCTACCAAATCTGTGCTTTTTTTAAAACTAGAGACCTAGGGGAATCCAAGATGGGGTAACTTGTGGGGGGGAATCCAAGGTGGGGTGACTTGTGGGGCTCTGACCAGGTTCTGTTACCCAGAATCCTTTGCAAACCTCAAAATTTGGCTAAAAAAACATATTTTCCTCACATTTCGGTGACAGAAAGTTCTGGAATCTAAGAGGAGCCACAAATTTCCTTCCACCCAGCGTTCCCCCAAGTCTCCCGATAAAAATGGTACCTCACTTGTGTGGGTAGGCCTAGCGCCCGCGACAGGATATGCCCCAAAACACAACGTGGACACATCACAGAAAACAGAGCTGTTTTTTGCAAAGTGCCTACCTGTAGATTTTGGCCTCTAGCTCAGCCGGCACCTAGGGAAACCTACCAAACCTGTGCATTCTTGAAAACTAGAGACCTAGGGGAATCCAAGATGGGGTGACTTGTGGGGCTCTGACCAGGTTCTGTTACCCAGAATCCTTTGCAAACCTAAAAATTTGGCTAAAAAAACACATGTTCCTCACATTTCTGTGACAGAAAGTTCTGGAATCTGAGAGGAGGCACAAATTTCCTTCCACCCAGCGTTCCCCCAAGTCTCCCGATAAAAATGATACCTCACTTGTGTGGGTAGGCCTAGCGCCCGCGACAGGAAATGGCCCAAAACACAACGTGGACACATCACATTTTTTCATAGAAAACAGTGCCTACCTGTGGATTTTGGCCTCTAGCTCTGCCGGCACCTGGGGAAACCTACCAAACCTGTGCATTTTTTAAAACTAGAAACCCAGGGGAATCCAAGATGGGGTGAATTGTGGGGCTCTGACCAGGTTATGTTACCCAGAATCCTTTGCAAACCTCAAAATTTGGCTAAAAAAACACGTTTTCCTCACATTTCGGTGACAGAAAGTTCTGGAATCTGAGAGGAGCCACAAATTTCCTTCCACCCAGCGTTCCCCCAAGTCTCCCGATAAAAATGGTACCTCACTTGTGTGGGTAGGCCTAGCGCCCGCCACAGGATATGCCCCAAAACACAACATGGACACATCACAGAAAACAGAGCTGTTATTTGCAAAGTGCCTACCTGTAGATTTTGGCCTCTATTTCAGCCGGCACCTAGGGAAACCTACCAAACCTGTGCATTTTTTAAAACTAGAGACCTAGGGGAATCCAAGATGGGGTGACTTGTGGGGCTCTGACCAGGTTCTGTTACCCAGAATCCTTTGCAAACCTCAAAATTTTGCTAAAAAAACACATTTTCCTCACATTTCGGTGACAGAAAGTTCTGGAATCTGAGAGGAGCCAGAAATTTCCTTTCACCCAGCGTTCCCCCAAGTCTCCCGATAAAAGTGATACCTCACTTGTGTGGGTAGTCCTAGCGCCCGCGACAGGAAATGTCCCAAAACACAAAGTGGGCACATCCCATTTTTTGACAGAAAACAGAGCTGTTTTTTGCAAAGTGCCTACCTGTAGATTTTGGCCTCTAGCTCAGCTGGCACCTAGGGAAACCTACCAAACCTGTGCATTCTTGAAAACTAGAGACCTAGGGGAATCCAAGATGGGGTGACTTGTGGGGCTCTGACCAGGTTCTGTTACCCAGAATCCTTTGCAAACCTCAAAATTTGGCTAAAAAAACACATGTTCCTCACATTTCTGTGACAGAAAGTTCTGGAATCTGAGAGGAGGCACAAATTTCCTTCCACCCAGCGTTCCCCCAAGTCTCCAGATAAAAATGATACCTCACTTGTGTGGGTAGTCCTAGTGCCCGCGACAGGAAATGGCCCAAAACACAACGTGGGTACATCACATTTTTTCATAGAAAACAGTGCCTACCTGTGGATTTTGGCCTCTAGCTCTGCCGGCACCTAGGGAAACCTACCAAACCTGTGCATTTTTGAAAACTAGAAACCCAGGGGAATCCAAGATGGGGTGAATTGTGGGGCTCTGACCAGGTTATGTTACCCAGAATCCTTTGCAAACCTCAAAATTTGGCTAAAAAAACACGTTTTCCTCACATTTCGGTGACAGAAAGTTCTGGAATCTGAGAGGAGCCACAAATTTCCTTCCACCCAGCGTTCCCCCAAGTCTCCCGATAAAAATGGTACCTCACTTGTGTGGGTAGGCCTAGCGCCCGCCACAGGATATGCCCCAAAACACAACGTGGACACATCACAGAAAACAGAGCTGTTATTTGCAAAGTGCCTACCTGTAGATTTTGGCCTCTATTTCAGCCGGCACCTAGGGAAACCTACCAAACCTGTGCATTTTTTAAAACTAGAGACCTAGGGGAATCCAAGATGGGGTGACTTGTGGGGCTCTGACCAGGTTCTGTTACCCAGAATCCTTTGCAAACCTCAAAATTTGGCTAAAAAAACACATTTTCCTCACATTTCGGTGACAGAAAGTTCTGGAATCTGAGAGGAGCCAGAAATTTCCTTTCACCCAGCGTTCCCCCAAGTCTCCCGATAAAAGTGATACCTCACTTGTGTGGGTAGTCCTAGCGCCCGCGACAGGAAATGTCCCAAAACACAAAGTGGGCACATCCCATTTTTTGACAGAAAACAGAGCTGTTTTTTGCAAAGTGCCTACCTGTAGATTTTGGCCTCTAGCTCAGCCGGCACCTAGGGAAACCTACCAAATCTGTGCATTTTTTAAAACTAGAGACCTAGGGGAATCCAAGATGGGGTAACTTGTGGGGGGGAATCCAAGGTGGGGTGACTTGTGGGGCTCTGACCAGGTTCTGTTACCCAGAATCCTTTGCAAACCTCAAAATTTGGCTAAAAAAACATATTTTCCTCACATTTCGGTGACAGAAAGTTCTGGAATCTAAGAGGAGCCACAAATTTCCTTCCACCCAGCGTTCCCCCAAGTCTCCCGATAAAAATGGTACCTCACTTGTGTGGGTAGGCCTAGCGCCCGCGACAGGATATGCCCCAAAACACAACGTGGACACATCACAGAAAACAGAGCTGTTTTTTGCAAAGTGCCTACCTGTAGGTTTTGGCCTCTAGCTCAGCCGGCACCTAGGGAAACCTACCAAACCTGTGCATTCTTGAAAACTAGAGACCTAGGGGAATCCAAGATGGGGTGACTTGTGGGGCTCTGACCAGGTTCTGTTACCCAGAATCCTTTGCAAACCTAAAAATTTGGCTAAAAAAACACATGTTCCTCACATTTCTGTGACAGAAAGTTCTGGAATCTGAGAGGAGGCACAAATTTCCTTCCACCCAGCGTTCCCCCAAGTCTCCCGATAAAAATGATACCTCACTTGTGTGGGTAGGCCTAGCGCCCGCGACAGGAAATGGCCCAAAACACAACGTGGACACATCACATTTTTTCATAGAAAACAGTGCCTACCTGTGGATTTTGGCCTCTAGCTCTGCCGGCACCTGGGGAAACCTACCAAACCTGTGCATTTTTTAAAACTAGAAACCCAGGGGAATCCAAGATGGGGTGAATTGTGGGGCTCTGACCAGGTTATGTTACCCAGAATCCTTTGCAAACCTCAAAATGTGGCTAAAAAAACACGTTTTCCTCACATTTCGGTGACAGAAAGTTCTGGAATCTGAGAGGAGCCACAAATTTCCTTCCACCCAGCGTTCCCCCAAGTCTCCCGATAAAAATGGTACCTCACTTGTGTGGGTAGGCCTAGCGCCCGCCACAGGATATGCCCCAAAACACAACATGGACACATCACAGAAAACAGAGCTGTTATTTGCAAAGTGCCTACCTGTAGATTTTGGCCTCTATTTCAGCCGGCACCTAGGGAAACCTACCAAACCTGTGCATTTTTTAAAACTAGAGACCTAGGGGAATCCAAGATGGGGTGACTTGTGGGGCTCTGACCAGGTTCTGTTACCCAGAATCCTTTGCAAACCTCAAAATTTGGCTAAAAAAACACATTTTCCTCACATTTCGGTGACAGAAAGTTCTGGAATCTGAGAGGAGCCAGAAATTTCCTTTCACCCAGCGTTCCCCCAAGTCTCCCGATAAAAGTGATACCTCACTTGTGTGGGTAGTCCTAGCGCCCGCGACAGGAAATGTCCCAAAACACAAAGTGGGCACATCCCATTTTTTGACAGAAAACAGAGCTGTTTTTTGCAAAGTGCCTACCTGTAGATTTTGGCCTCTAGCTCAGCCGGCACCTAGGGAAACCTACCAAATCTGTGCATTTTTTAAAACTAGAGACCTAGGGGAATCCAAGATGGGGTAACTTGTGGGGGGGAATCCAAGGTGGGGTGACTTGTGGGGCTCTGACCAGGTTCTGTTACCCAGAATCCTTTGCAAACCTCAAAATTTGGCTAAAAAAACATATTTTCCTCACATTTCGGTGACAGAAAGTTCTGGAATCTAAGAGGAGCCACAAATTTCCTTCCACCCAGCGTTCCCCCAAGTCTCCCGATAAAAATGGTACCTCACTTGTGTGGGTAGGCCTAGCGCCCGCGACAGGATATGCCCCAAAACACAACGTGGACACATCACAGAAAACAGAGCTGTTTTTTGCAAAGTGCCTACCTGTAGATTTTGGCCTCTAGCTCAGCCGGCACCTAGGGAAACCTACCAAACCTGTGCATTCTTGAAAACTAGAGACCTAGGGGAATCCAAGATGGGGTGACTTGTGGGGCTCTGACCAGGTTCTGTTACCCAGAATCCTTTGCAAACCTAAAAATTTGGCTAAAAAACACATGTTCCTCACATTTCTGTGACAGAAAGTTCTAGAATCTGAGAGGAGGCACAAATTTCCTTCCACCCAGCGTTCCCCCAAGTCTCCTGATAAAAATGATACCTCACTTGTGTGGGTAGGCCTAGCGCCCGCGACAGGAAATGGCCCAAAACACAACGTGGACACATCACATTTTTTCATAGAAAACAGTGCCTACCTGTGGATTTTGGCCTCTAGCTCTGCCGGCACCTGGGGAAACCTACCAAACCTGTGCATTTTTTTAAAACTAGAAACCCAGGGGAATCCAAGATGCGGTGAATTGTGGGGCTCTGACCAGGTTATGTTACCCAGAATCCTTTGCAAACCTCAAAATTTGGCTAAAAAAACACGTTTTCCTCACATTTCGGTGACAGAAAGTTCTGGAATCTGAGAGGAGCCACAAATTTCCTTCCACCTAGCGTTCCCCCATGTCTCCCGATAAAAATGATACCTCACTTGTGTGGGTAGGCCTAGCGCCCGCGACAGGAAATGGCCCAAAACACAATGTGGACACATCAAATTTTTTCATAGAAAACAGTGCCTACCTGTGGATTTTGGCCTCTAGCTCAGCCGGCCCCAGGGGGGGCAGAAATGGCCTAAAATAAATTTGTCCCCCACTCCTAACCCCCCGGGAGCGACCCTTGCCTACAAGGTCGCTCCCCTTGCGTGACGGCGCAAAAAAAAGCTCACTGGTGCCTAGTGGTTTCTACCCCCCTTGGGGGCTGATTGACCTACAATCGGCCAATCTGCCCGCAAGGGGGGCAGAAATGGTCTAAATACAATTTGCCCCTCAGGGGAGCGACCCTTGCCTAATGGGTCGCTCCCAATCTCTAAAAAAACAAACAAACAAAAAAAAAACCACAAAATAACAATTTGCCCTTGCGCCTAGAGGTATCTGCCCCCGGGTGGGCAGAAATGGCCTAAAATAAATTTTTCCCCCCACCCCGCCTGGGGAGCAACCTTTGCCTACAAGGTCGCTCCCCTTGCGTGACGGCGCAAAAAAAAAGATCCCTGGTGCCTAGTGGTTTCTGCCCCCCTTGGGGGCAGATTGACCTACAATCGGCCAATCTGCCCCCAAGGTGGGCAGAAATGGTCTAAATACAATTTGCCCCCCAGGGGTCCGACCCTTGCCTAATGGGTCGTTCCCCATCTCTAAAAAAAACAAACAAAAAAAAAACACAAAAAAACAATTTGCCCTGGCGCCTAGAGGTTTCTGTCCCCCCTGGGGGCAGATCGGCCTAATACCAATAGGCCGATCTGCCCCCGGGGAGCAGAAATGGCCTAAAATAAATTTGCCTACAAGGTCGCTCCCCTTGCGTGACGGCGCAAAAAAAAGATCCCTGGTGCCTAGTGGTTTCTGCCCCCCTTGGGGGCAGATTGACCTAAAATCGGCCGATCTGCCCCCGAAGCGGGCAGAAATGGCCTAAATACAATTTGCCCCTCCAGGGGAGCGACCCTTGCCTAAGGGGACGCTCCATCTGTAAAACACAACAACAACAAAAATCCGTGGTGCCTAGTGGTTTCTGCCCCCCTTGGGGGCAGATCGGCCTAATAAAAATAGGCAGAAATGGCCTAAAATAAATTTGCCCCCCAGGGGAACGACCCTTGCCTAAGGGGTCGCTCCCCTTACGTGAAAAACAAACAAACAAAAAAAACTCCCTGGTGTCTAGTGGTTTCTGCCCCCCTTGGGGGCAGATTGGCCTCATAAAAATAGGCCAATCTGCCCCCAAAGGGAGCAGAAATGGCCTAAATATAATTTGCCCCCTATGGGAGCGACCCTTGCCTAAGGGGTCGCTCCCCACCCCTAAAACACAAAAGAAAACAAACCAAAAAAAAAGTATCCCTGGTGTCTAAAGGTTTCTGCCCCCCCTGGGGGAAGATCGGCCTAATAATAGGCCGATCTGCCCCCGGGGGGGGGGCAGAAAAGGCCTTCAAAAAAAATGCCCCCCTGGGAGCGACCCTTGCCCAAGGGGTCGCTCCCTTTTTGTCACTTTCCCCAAAACAAAAAAACATCTCTGGTATCTAGTGGGGTTTCAAAAGCCGGATTGCAAGCAATCCGGCTTTTGAAACCCTGGGAGAGACTTCAAAGGGAAGGAAATACGTTTCCTTCCCTTTGACGCCTCTCCTTGCCTCCCCCACGTGATCGAAAGAGAAATGCTGAGCATTTCTCTTTCGATCGCACTGGAAGCTCTGCTTCCAGCGCGATGGGGGAGGTTGTGTGATTGTCAAGGCGCGCTCGCGTGTTGATGTCACAGGGGGGGAGTGGGGGCAGGGGGGTCGGGGGTTGAAGGGAAGGGATTCCCCTTTCAGCCCTGACCTGGGGGGGCGGCCCTCGGGGGGAGCGCTAGCGCTTCTCCTGAGGGCAGCATGCAGGACGTAATGGTTACGTCCATGGCGCCACACGGGCGCTGCCATGGACGTAACCATTACGTCCGTGGCGGGGAAGGGGTTAAAATACCTAAAATCAACTAACCCTTTGTCTGCTTACCCTAGAAAGGAATGAAAGCAAGTATATCAAATAACACAACTCAATCGCAAACTATAGATACTCAAATGCGAGCAGTATGAGAAAATCTAAATCAGAAGTGAGAATGAAGAACAGAACAGATGACATATACATGTGAAATTTCTTGCTAGACAAACTCAGAACAGCATAAATGTACACCTGAGCCAATGTACCCCACCCTGTACACTCAAGGTAAGCAGAATAACTCACGGTAAACTTTCAAGCTAATGTGTAAGTGGTGATTCGCTCTACACAATACACATATTTAAAATCTCATGACTTTGGATTTACAACAAATCTGATAACCACCTCAATTCAACCCAATAACAAAAAAAATCTTCGAATGGGATTACAAACATGAATAATACATCAACACAACAGTAATCATTCATCATCACAAACTCTCACTTCAAGGCCCATTCACAAACTCAATTTCTTCCTATTCATACTTAAATTACAGATTCATTCAGGAATGTCCAGCCAATACAGCTAGTCACTTTTCATGCCGATCAGACACCGGAAAGTTGGCAAATTTCGAAAACACTTTTCTCCTTTGATTTGGGGATTACGAGCTCAAAAACTCCAAAAAACCTTCAGGAACCCCCTTAAAGCAGAGGCGTTCCTATGTTAAACATCGTCTGCCACCAAATTTTGTGGGCGCCAATCCCAATCATTTTCTGAATCCCATTACGTTATGTGCCCCGATTTTAACTTTAGGCAGTTCAGCTGCAGGATCTTTCGTTAAACTACTGGCAAGAGACTACCCTCCCATCAATGAATTGATAATTTAGCAGAGTAAAAATCGGAATACAAACTAGAACTATTTAATAACTGAGTTCCAGATCAATATAGAGTTTACAAGGTTTATACCAAACTTGTCAATAAAAGCAATACAGAGAAAATGCATAATTTGCCATTAAGGCTCAGATACAGAACACAGAATCATAAATAATATTAGAACATTGGAACGTTGGGGGCTCCATTGAAAACAATGGAGTGCTGTGGGTTTTTACTGGCCGGTAAAAGCTGCAGCGCCAACATTCCAATGTTCGCTTTGTTCACAGCAACAGCTGTGAACAAAGCCTCACGGAGCCCGAGGGGATTTTAATCCCCTCGGGCTCCGTGAACATTTTTTTTTTCCGCCGGCTATTAAAGTCCCTCTCCCTTGTTAAATGCCCTCGCCTTCGTCTCGGGCATTTAACGCGGGGAGTGGGCCTTTAATAGCCGGTAGAGCCCGCTACGGCGGGTTCTAAGGCTATAATAAAATCCATATTTAGTCAATTCAACTCTCCACATTTTAAGTGTCTGTTAGACCTGGCAGCCTTAGGGTGGTCACCCCTAACTTTTTGCCTGCCTCCCTCCACTTTTCACTTTTTGGACGCTGTTTTTGCTGGTTTTAGGACTCTGCGCACTTTACCACTGCTTCCCAGTGCTAAGGTGCATATGCTCTCTCCCTTCAAACATGGTAACATTGGTTCACACCCAATTGGCTTATTTAATCTACTTATAAGTCCCCAGTAAAGTGCACTACATGTGCCAGGGCCTGTAGATGAAATGCTACTAGTGGGCCTGCAGCACTCATTGTGCCACCCACATAAGTAGCCCCTTAACCATGCCTCAGGCCTGCCATTGCAAGGCCTGTGTGTGCAGTTTCACTGCCACTTCGACTTGGTATTTAAAAGTACTTGCCAAGCTTTAAACTCCCCTTTTTCTATATATAAGTCTCCCCTAAGGTTTGCCCTAGGTAACCCATAGGGCAGGGTGCTGTGTAGACAAAAGGCAGGACATGTACCTGTGTAGTTTACATATCCTGGTAGTGTAAAACTCCTAAATTCATTTTTACACTGCTGTGAGGCCTGCTCCCTTCATAGGCTAACATTGGGGCTGCCTTCATACATTGTTTGAGTGATAAATGCTGAAATGAAAGCAGTAGGAAGGCCATATTCAGTATGGCCAGAATGGTGATACAAAATCCTGCTGAATGGTGAAGTTGGATTTATTATTACTATTTTAGAAATGCCACTTTTAGAAAGTGTCTCACTTAAAAATGCTCCTAGATGAATCATTTTGATACAGTATGCATACATATTACACAGTCTTCAATTAATGAACAAGACAGCTCCGTACTGTTATAATCCAATACATTACTCAATAGGATTTAGGAAGTTCAAAAACATGTACAACAATTCCAGCGAATGTCCATTTCATAAACACCAACACTGTGTATAACCCCTCTAGACCATAAGATTGAATCCCAACTGCAGATCCAGGAAGGGGTTATAACCCTCGTCATGACACAGTTCTGCACAATAATTGCCTGGTTTTCAGTCCCAGTTCAAGCAATATCATGGACTTTCAATTCAGCTTGTCAAATGAGTAGGTAATGTCGACGTTCCTGCCTGTAGTGGCAGTCAGATGTCCGTTAGACCATCATCAGGACTCAGTGTTGTTAAATGATACCTACACATAAGAAAAAATAATAAAAAACCAGCACGTGCAATCTATGAAATCACACCATGTGTACTGCCTGTTCAACCCAAAAAAACACCAAAACACAGGTGTGGATACTAGTATATGCCACCACCTATATGACAAGGAAAGTTCAAAAAATACTTTAAAAGCATAGCAAACATGCACCAAAAAGTACACTGTGTCAGGCTCCCAACTAGAATAACTATATTCTGCTACTTACGACAGGTTGCAAAAATAGGCTCTGTAGCAACACACCAGGGGACTTCAGCCTACAAGCCCAGGAAAACAAATCTACAAAGATTAAAATATTAGAATTGCTTAACAGTCATAAAACATAAACTCTAGAAAAACTCTGCCTCCATCGCAGTGTACTCATACCTATTAAATTTGGGACCGCTAGCGTCTGTCGCCATCCACATCCGCTCAACACAAGCGAGCCAGAATCAAACATTGCTGGCCTTGCCAGTGAGTTTAAATAAGGAAGTGAAAGGTCATGTGACCATACCAGTGACTATTGTGGCCATCTTAAACTGGTAAAAATGCCTAAATAATACCCTGAGTTTGGAAACTGTTGTAATTATGGTAAGTATACCGTTGTCGACCTCAGTAAGTTAATAAATAAAATAGCCATCTGGGCCATCAGCTCAGTCCATGTTAGTAAGATCCACACGCTGTCTGTCTCCGTACTGCAGAGCTTTCAGGTAGTCACGTCACATGACCAATGCAATGACTGTGGTGGCCATCATTAATTTTTCTTATGTGTAGGTATTATTTAACAACACTGAGTCCTGATGATGGTCTGATGGACCTTTGACTGCCACTACAGGCTGAAACGTCGACATTACCATTTGACAAGCTGAATTGAAAGTCCATGATATTGCTTGAACTGGGACTGAAAACCAGGCAATTATTGTGCAGAACTGTGTCACGAGGAGAGTTATAACCCCTTCCTGGATCTGCAGTTGGGATTCAATCTTATGATCTAGAGGGGTTATATACAGTGTTGTTGTTTATGAAATGGACATTCGTTGGAATTGTTGTACTTGTTTTTGAACTTCCAGAATCCTATTGAGTAATATATTGGATTTTAACAGTACGGAGTTGTCTTATTCATTAATTGAAGACTGTATAATATGTATGCATACTATATCTAAATAATTCCTCTAGAAGCATTTTTAAGTGAGACATTGTCTGTACCCAGTTCCTAGGGGAATACTGGGTTGCCTCTAAGTGTGTTCACTTTTAGAAAGTGAGCATTTCTCTGCACTTAAATCCTTCTGTGCCTTACAATCCACGTCTGGCTGGGTTTAGTTGACAGCTCCCATGGGCATTCACTCAGATGCACCCCAAACACAGGATACTCAGCCTCACTTACATTCATCTGCATTTTGAATGGGTCTTCCTGGGCTGGGAGGGTGGAGGGCCTGACACTTGCATGTCAAATGACAGTAGCCTGCCCTCACACAAAGGACTGCCACACACCCTTCTGGGACCCTGGCAGACAGGATTGAACTGAAAGGGAACCTTGTGCACTTCTAAGCCACTCTTTGAATTCCCCCCCACATCAAAGGCACATTTGGGTATTTAAACAGGGCCTCTGCCCCTACAAACTCACACACTTCCGGGAGAAGAGAACCTGAACCAGAACCTGCATCCTGCCAAGAAGACGTGCCTGGCTGCTCAAAGGACTCACCTGTCTGATTTCTGTGAAGGACTGCTGCCTTGCTGTTGCCCTGCTACCTTGCTGCTCTCTGGTTGAGGTGAAGAAGTGCTCTCCAAGGGCTTGGATTGAGCTTGCCTCCTGTTCCCTGAAGTCTCAGGACCAAAAAGACTTCATCTGTACAAGAAGGACTCCTTGTGCGGCGAAATTCAAAGCACAGCCTGCCAGGAACGGCGCACAGCCTGCACACCAGTGAAAATTTTACCGTACGCCGACCTGGAATGACGCAGCCTGACTTTGGAACAAGAAGATCAACGCAGCACCAGCGTAGGGACAGGAAATTCAACGCACGGCCTCACCGGATCGCCGCACAGGTGAGCTGGAATGACTCAGCCCGACTTCCAGAGAGGAATCAATGCAGCGCCTGCCGTGCTGTGAAAAATTCGATACAATGCCCACCGGATCGTCGCAGCTCCTGTTACTTCGCTCTGCCAGTGGCGGAAATCCACACATCGTCCCCGGGGCATCTGAAAACCCCGCAACCCGAAGAGGATCCAAAACCGACCACCAGAAATCAACGCACAGCCATCCCTGCGTGAAAACTAAACAACGCATCGCTGTGTGCGGCCCGAGAAATCGACGCACACCCCTTTGTTTCCACGCCTCTCCTCCTCTGCGTTGTTTTGCAGAGATTTTTCACGCAAACAAGGTACTTTGTGCTTGAAAGAGACTTTGTATACTTTTAAAAAGACTGAAGACACTTTCTATCACTTTTCATTGATATCTCAACATATACTTATTGCATTTTAATCGTTTTGACCTGCATTTATCCAGATACATATTATATCTTTTTCTAAACACTGTGTGGTGTATTTTTGTGGTGCAATATGGTGTTATTGTATAATTTATTACACAAATACTTTACACATTGCCTTCCAAATTAAGCCTGATTGCTCAGTGCCAAGCTACCAGAGGGTGGGCACAGGATAGTTTGGATTGTGTGTGACTTACCCTGACTAGAGTGAGGATTCTTCCTTGGACAGGGGGTAACCTGACTGCCAACCAAACACCCATTTCTAACAGTGCCAAATTGATGAAGAGTACTGACAGTATCCTAAGGGAGGAAAAGAAAGTCTCAAATTAGTCTCAGGAGGAAAATGAGAAGTCAACCCCAAACCTTGTTATGTCATGGTATGTTATGTTATGATATGTTTTGTTATGTTATGGTATGTTATGTTATGCTATGGGCTCTTGTATAGCACACCAACTTACTTCTGGAAGAGTATCTAGGCGCTTGCTACTAGACAGTGGCACAATAGAAATGAAAACATCCAGGTTTTTAAGAGAGGTTTATACTTGAAGAAGTCAGGACAGGTGCAGATATGCAAGGGGAGTTTGTTCCAATGAAATGGCGCAAGGTAAAAAAAGGATCAACCCCCAAATCTGGCAGTGTGAATATGCGGAATCTGTAACAATGCTTTGTTTGCAGACATGAGCAATCTGGTGTGTTGATAAAAGTCTTGAATGTAGATAGGGAGGTTGCGAGTGCCTTATTGCTTTATAGGTCAAACAGCTAAGTTTGAAAATATTATGTTTTCTGATGGGCAACTAATGTAAGGCTTTTAAAATCGGTGCAAAAGAAGATCGTGAGGGGAGGTTGCAGATCAGATGCGCTGCCGTATTCTGCACTACCTTCAGTTTAGAGAATAGGGTTTCATATGTTGCCACTAGTAAGGCAGTTCCATATTCGAGGCAACTGGTGATAAGCACCTGGACCAAAGTCTTTCTGGCAGTTGAAGCAGCCAGGGAAAAACCTTTTTTTAAAGATTCATCCCAAAGGTGGTGTCATCTTGGTATTTCATGGAGAGGGTTTGGTCAAGCTTAAAGTCCAGATTCTTTACAACCAGTTTTGGAATTTTGGGCATAGCCAAATTTCATGGCCCACCAGTTTCCTGTCCAGAGCTCTTGAGCTTTACGGAACAGTACTGTCTTGGTTTTCTCGCTGATCAATTGGAGGCAGTTTTTGGCCATCCTCTTAGCAATTTCTCTCATACAACTAGCAAACCAAGATTTGACTAATTCCAGGTGTTGCCCACAAGAGATGAGAACTTTGGTGTCATCCATGAATGATACAGTCTGAAAACCACGGGATCTTACGAATTGCGCCAGGGGAGCTACGTAGACACTGAATAATGTTGGACTCAGGGAGGAACCCTGTGGAACCCCTTTACTGATTTCTAAAGTACATGATTGAAAGGAGTCTAAGACGATGGTTGGGTTTGATTGTTTAGAATTCTGAGCCAGTGTAGAGCACTGCCATATATCCCTGCTTCGTGCAGTCTGCTGATCAAGATTGAATGAGAGACCGTGTCAAAAGCTGTGCATAGGTCTAATAATACCAACATTACTGGTGTGCCTGCATCTATTGACAGTCTGATAGTATCAGTAACTGCCACTAGTGTGGTCTCCATACTATGCATTGCTCTGAACCCAGATTGTGATGGGTCCGGGATCTTATAGTTCTCCAGGAAAGCAGACAGTTTTTTTTTATTTATGTTGCTTTTGAGAGATTTTCCCAACAAGGGAAGCGAAGAAACAGGATGGTAATTGAAGAGACTTTGTGGGTTAGCAGCTGGTTTCTGTAGAACAAGAGACACTTGGGTGGACTTCCATTCTGCTGGAAGTTTGTTAGATGCTATTGAAAGGTTATAAAGACCCATTGTTGATGGTGCAATGGGACTGTGCCTGACAGGTCATTCTGGGGATGGAGGGACATAAGTCTGCAGAAGAACCAGATTCCACACATCCTAGCATCTCCTGAACCTGTTCCAGAGAACATGGCTCACATTTTTCCTAGACATTTGCAGCATCCTGGGGCAGTAGGCTAAAGACAGCTACATCCTCCAGCTGATCATGTTCGGCAGGAAAGTTGAGGTAAACAGTGTCTACCTTATCTTTAAAAAAAAATAACCAACGTGTTGTACAGAGTTTGTGAGGCTGGAATGCTATGATTGCAAGCACGAGGCTTTACAAAGTTACTGAAGAGTTCAAATTGTTTTTTTCTAGGGTTCTCTGTGTGGGTGATTTTATGAGTTAGGTGTTTCTTTTGGTTTGATTTGGTCTTTTTCTGATAGCTACTAAGAAACAGCCAAAAGGCTTCTTTATACTGAGGAGATTTGGAGGCACGCCACATGCGTTCCAAGCATTTACAGTAAGACTTCTCCTCATCAAAGTTGTCATAGTACCAGGGGACTTGGCCTCTGGTAGAGATGGATGGCCTCTTTTTGAACCTTCAAAATAAATGGTTTTTATATGCAATTTGTGCAGTGCAATTAACAAAACTGCAGATTCAGCATGTTATTATAATTATAGCTAGGTCACATTGGCACATCAAAAACAGCCTCTTAATATTTAAAACTTCTTCTTAACACTAACCCATTTCTTAAGGTAAGAGAAATCTTCCACTTGCTTTCTCGGCAACAGCAACCCCAGAGATGGCCAACTTAATATGAAATATTGTTTAAACAATAGCTCATAATATGATGTTCTTCTGCAAGCCTGCAGCAGAACATCCAGCTGCAATCCTTCAAAATGATATATCAGGGACACAATGGAAAGTGAAAGTCTAATTTACATTACAAGCTTTTTAGTACAATCTCTCATTTACATCATTGCACTCTGTGCTCCACAAAAAGTATGAAGAGAGAAGACTCACAACTGGTCTCTGATTGGGAGGGGGGTAATGACAGAAGCAAGATGAGCTGAACATTAGGAGCTCATCCATTCTATTAAAATAGTCTTGCATGAAAATGTAGTCTAACTATATTATATTATTAATCACACTTACAAAATCTTTTATATGCATTTGCAGTATTTTATCTGTGTTTGCCATACACAGATTAAAATCACTAATTCGCACAATTAATTTGTCACCCAAATTTGCACATAAAACATACTTTAGCAACGTGAAAGGCCAACAAAAAAAAATGATGAGGCAAAAGAGTCCAGTAGAACTCATTGGATGTAATGCCAAGAGGGAGCCACTGTGCATTACTGCCAAAACAAAATGGCAGCTCAAAACTGCATGCTTTTCCCTTTCTCCATCTTCAAACACACAAATATTGCAGGGAACATCTCATAGTTTCATATCTCACTAGTGTTCACCAACTTGATTCCATGCTCACTCTAGTTAGTAATGTAGGAAATTCTGTCAGGCTCTATGACTTAATAGATCTCATGTAGCTGTGGTCATTTTGCATGCTCCTTGAGTGAGAGAGATGCAGCACAGACCACCCACAAGCTCTTTGTGTAAAAAAAGGCCACTTTTATTGAAACAGGTGCACCTCACACAATTTCTTAGGATCTCTGCCTTACAAAACTAAAGCCTCACTATACAAAAAACATCATCTACATATTTTCATACCACCTCCAGTGAATGTCCCTCCCCCCACATAACTTAACCCTGCAACTATCTACCTCCTATTGTATTTCACTTCTACAATTGTAATGCTTAACTTCTGCTACAGCTCATTACTGCATCTATTAACATCTGACATAACTTCCTATAGCGTGACCTTTAACTTCTGCCTTGTCAAGGAGCGAGCTTGTTCACACCCTCAATTTTAGCCTGCTTTGCCAATGGCAGCAACAATAGCATTAGCTAAACCCATGCAAACTTCTCAGCTAACCGCCACTCAGAAAAAGACCGTAGAACACTGCTTATTCTGCTTCCCCCTTACTCCACGAGGCGCATCCTAACTCGTCGGCATATATTAAGAGGACTCTTGAAAACACTTCCCACAGCTGTGGCAAGTACAAATCCATTCCATACTTTGACAGATGTACTTTATCCTCCTGAAAAGATAGACATTTTCATACCTCAAATCCGCATGTTCAATCAGACCAAAACCATCATCCCTACAAAAGGTCCTCATTTCTCTGTTGATTTTTCACCTAGCTTTATTGCTTGCTGCCGGGCTATTAGATCCCCTCCAGGTTCTCCTGGGAATAAACCAAATCCCAAAGCAACCTGCCCACTGCTGCTTAGTCTCCCTCAGAACCCACTTCACGTTATGCAACACAGCAAAGCTTTTCTCAGCCACCAAGTCATTCTCCCCCAGATGGATCACTATTACATCATGGGACCTCCTAGCACTCATAAACATAATCAAGGTTGGCAATAATCCTTTCCATCACATGCCCACCTTTCCTCAGCAATTAACTGAAAACAAATGAGAATTGAGATCCAAAGTCAGGCAATGTCCTCTCCCTGCGACTTGTCTTTCTGCCACTTTACGAAGGTGTAGCCCACAATCCAAAGGGATAAGTCCTCAGCTTCCGCATCTGGAACCAAATCTGAAATAAAGAACAACAGCAAGAGTATAAAATTAATGGCGTGGCTAAGCATCGAATAGTTAGGCAGCAAAACGCAGGAAATCTGGGGCCCGCGGCCACCTCGTGATCCCCACAGACCGTTCTGATAAGAGGAATCGACTTGGGGGACCTGCACTGATTCCCGAGCCATTTGGAAATCCAGCGAATAGTAGAGCTGGCAGTTACAGCCCCCTGGACCAGCTTTTGGCAGAGCTGTGCACGTCCACCCAAAATGGTGACCGTCCCTGTGCGAGGAGAACGGAGAGAGCTGAACCGAGTACTGCTGCCGGGAAGGTGAGCGTAGCCTGGGGCCTCGCCGCTGGCGGAGGGCTGAGTAGGCGGAGCACCGGGTGACCAGAGAGCCGAGCACTGGGGTGGATGCAGAGGCACGAGTGCCGGCAATATGGGAAAAGCGCCGGGACCCTGCCCCAGAGGAAGCGAGGAGGAGACAGGCCCCAGGGCCACGCCGAAAAGAGTGCTGGCAGAGGTGTGGGAGGACCGTGGCTTCCGAGGCCTGACCGTTGAGGAGGGGGAGTACCAGTGGGGCCCTGGGAGGGCGGGGCCCGACCTGATCTGATGGCCCTGAACGACAGGGGTTTCATCCCTTAGCTAAGGTGGCCACATTGAAGGACTGAAGAGTTTGATGTCCAGCCACCACTGCCAAACCGAACTGGGTTAGGGTGCGTACAAACCCCAGTCGAAGGTAAAACAGCCAGAACAACCTGAGCGCCCCTGACAATCAGGAGAGGCAACAAGAGCCAGGGGCTGCACATGGATGGAAATATCATAAAGGCCCCCTGCCAGTACTCCACATTTTCTAACTCTGACGACGCGGACCAATGTAGCTGACAGCAGCCCCGAATGAATGGAAGGGAGAGAACTGGCGCAGAATAGAAGTCACTGGACTATCACTGCGGCACCAAGGGAAGGAATACACGCAGGAGTGGGGCGAAAAACCTAACAGAAGGAGTCACGGCTAACGAAGCATATCCACAACTTGGGCGACACAGAGCTCTGAGAACACCATGGGGGCACCTGACCAACGAAGAAGACAGCCCACTACGGGATAGTACTAACTGCCACAGCCCAACTCCGGAACACAAACCAGACCCCAAAAACCTACCCCAGCAAGACTGACACATCTGAGGGGGAAGATAACAAATGGTGAAAGCTCTTAAAAAAAGATACTGTGACATAGGGGCCCAATAAGACCTAGACTGCTTACAGACACTGCGGACCCAGCCGCATTCCCAATTGCAGAGAAGGCCCCTACTACACCGACGCTTCAGGATGTCCTCCAGGCCATTGTGGCCTCCCGAACGGTGCTAGAAGTCAAGATAGATACACTGAGTATGGGCGAAGGCGGGCCACGTGAAGGGACTTTGAGGGGTCAGAGCAGAAACCACGCTGAGGCCCTCGAGAAAAAAGCACATCAGAATGGGACACGAAAACAAAGGAGGGGGATCGGAAGTGGTGTCCCCTCCTTGCAATCCCCCTCTCCCCCCACCCGCCCTTCCGAGGCCCCAGCACAGGGTGCAAAAGCATCATTTGAATTTCCCCACCATGCCCCAAGGGCACAGATGGGGGCTTAAAAGGAGGCTGCACGGACCCGAACCCCTCTTCTTTTTCTGGGCGGCCGGGCAGCGACACAAGGAGGACACGGACGATGCGGGAGACCAAGAAGCAGGACAGCGGAAGGAGCAGCGAATGGAGAAAGGATGAGGAGCAACAAAGGAAGACTCACCTACAGGCCCAGCAGACGTCCAGGCAGCAGAGGACCATCAAGGACACCGGTGTTGGAACAGGTACCTGGGAGTGGGAGGACAAAGCAGGGACCCAGCACATAGAGAGGGCTTCCAACCTGTCTGCTCTGGACACCGGCATTTAGGACCAGGCTCCCGGGTGCGTGTGCACAAAGCAGGGGCCCAGTGCGAGGAAAGGGCTTGCAGCCGGGAGCTCCGGCGGTACTGCCACGCCTCTCCTGCAACGTTCGGAAAGTGAACCCAGGCCGCCAAAGTGAACAGCATGTGGCCCAGGCATTAAAGTTGTGTGCGAGAGAGAGAGCAGGCGACAAGAGCATGTCGTGAGTGCCCCCGCCTGCCTCCCATTGCTTTGAACTGTTTTGAGGGCGGTTTCGCTCTCCGGAAACAACGGAAGAAAGGGAGGGCAAGAACACTCCCCCTCCCTAGGCTAAAAGAAATTAACCCCTCGACAACAGCACGAGGACAGATGCTTGCAAGGTGATAAAAAAATAAAAATAAGAATAACTTTGATCGGGATTTTCAGCCAAAAGAAGTTAATTGAGCTGAGAAGCTGACTGAAGCCCACAAAATAAAAAAAAAATAAAAAAAAAAAAAATTGGGATTTACAGAGAACTCGATAGGCTGGAGAAATTTCAGGCTAATCCCCCACCCCTCCTTTTTCAGCTACTGCACACAAGTAAAGAGCAAGAACATTGTGGATCAACCAGGGACAGCCTAAAGGGCGACGCAAACTGAGTTGACCAGGAGCAAAACAAATTAGGCAGCCAGGGACAGTCTGTTGGGGCAACGTGACCTGGCCGCAACCATAATTAGAAACAAGGAGGGACAACACAGGAAGCAGCAAAGCAGAGCTGGCAGCCAGGGACAGCCCGCAGGGCGACGCGACCTGGCTGCAACCACAAGCACAAACTCAACCGGGGACAGCCCAGTAGGCAACGCAACACACTGTAGGAGGCTGGCCTGGCTTATAGTGGGTACCTGATGGTACTTACACCTTGTGCCAGGTCCAGTTATCACTTATTAGTAGATTAGTAGTGTTCTAGCAGCTTAGGCTGATAGAGGTAGCTATAGCAGAGCAGCTTAGGCTGAACTAGGAGACATGCAAAGCTCCTACTATACCACTTATGTCATATAGCACTATAGCACAAGAATCACAATACTCAGAGTTACTAAAAATAAAGGTACTTTATTTTAGTGACAATGTGCCAAAAATATCTCAGAGGATATACTCCCTTAGGAGGTAAGTAAAATACACAAAATATACACACAAACCAAAATCAGGTAAGTAAACAGTTAGAAAAGTAGTACAAACACTGTAGAATGCAATAGGATGCAATGGGCCTAGGGGCAAAACAAACCATATACTAGGAAAGTGGAATATGAACCACTTAGGGACCCCAGGCCTGGTTTAGTGTGTAGAGGGTCACTGGGAGTGTAAGAAAACACTAAGGGTGTCCAAGAGACCCCACCCCAAGACCCTGAAAAGTAGGAGTAAAGTTACCCTATTTCCCCAGAAACACACTAAAGTTGTGATAGGAGATTCTGCAAAGACCACAACTGACGGCAAAGCATTGAAGATGGATTCCTGGACCTGAGGACCTGCAAAGGAAGTGGACCAAGTCCAAGAGTCGCAAAAGTGTCCAAAAGGTGCAAAATGGCTGCCTCTGAGAGGAAGAAGCTGAGGATTCTGCAACAATAGAAGATGCCAGGAACTTCTCCTTTGCACAGAAGATGTCTTACGGTGTGCTGGTGGACGCATAGTTGTTTTCATGCAGAAAGACTGCAAACAAGCCTTGCTAGCTGCAAAGGTTGCAATGGAAGAAAATGGGTGCTGCCTGCGCCCAGGAAGGACCAGGAGGTCGCCCCTTGGAAGAGGAGACAGAGGGGGTGCTCAGCAACACAGAGAGCCCACACAGAAGAAGGCAGCAGCCGCAGAAGTACTTCAACATGGGTTCAAGAAAAATGAGTACGCCAGTCGTCTCAACACTACAAAGGAGGGTTCCACAAAACTGGTGGTCAACTCAGCGAGTTGAGCAATGCAGGACGGAGTGCTGGGGACATGGGCTGTGCTATGCACAAAGGATTCCTTGCAAAAGTGCACAGAAGCCCTAGCAGCTGCAGTTCACGCAGTACACAGGATTACTGTCTGGCGTGGGGAGGCAAGGACTTACCTCCACCAAATTTAAACAGATGGACCACTAGACTGTCGAGGTCACTTGGATCCAGCGCCTGTGTTCTAGGGACCACACTCGTCATGATGAGAGGGGACCCAGAGGACATGTGAAGCAGAAGCTTGGTGCCTGTGTTAGCAGTGGGAAGATTCCGTCGACCTACGGGAGATTTCTTCTTGGCTTCCAGTGCAGGGTGAAGGCAGACAGCCCCCAGAGCATGCACCACCAGGAAACAGTCAAGAAAGCCGGCAGGATTAGGCGCTACAATGTCACTGGGAGTCTTCTTGCTACTTTGTTGCAGTTTTGCAGGAGTCCTGGAGCAGTCAGCGGTCGATCCTTGGCAGAAGTCGAAGAGGGAGATGCAGGGGAACTCTGGTGAGCTTTTGCATTCGTTATCTGACGAGAAGCCCACAAGAGAGACCCTAAATAGCCCTCAGAGGAGGATTGGCTACCTAGTCAGGTAAGCACCTATCAGGAGAGGTCTCTGACATCACTTGCTGGCACTGGCCACTCAGAGGCCTCCATTGTGTCCTCACACCTCTAGATTCAAAATGACAGTGGTCTGGGACACAATGGAGGAGCTCTGGGCACCACCCCTGGGGTGGTGATGGCAGGGGAGTGGTCATTCCCCTTTCCTTTGTCCATTTTTACGCCAGAGTAGGTGCTGGGGGATCCCTGAACCGGTTTAGACTGGCTTATGCAAGGAGGGCACCATCTGTGCCCTTCAAAGAATTTCCAGAGGCTGGGGGAGGCTGCTCCTCCCCAGCCCTTAACACCTATTTCCAAAGGGAGAGGGTGTAACACCCTCTCTCAGAGGAAATTCTTTGTTCTGCCTTCCTGGGACTGGGCTGCCCAGACCCCAGGAGGGCAGAAGCCTGTCTGTGGGTTGGCAGCAGTGGTAGCTGCAGTGAAAACACCAGAGAGCTGGTTTGGCAGTACCCGGCGTCCATGCTGGAGCCCCAGGGATATATGGGATTGGCACCGCAATACCAGATTTGGCATGGGGGACAATTCCATGATCTTAGACATGTTACATGGCTATATTTGGATTTACTACTGTGAAGCTACATATAGGTATTGACCGATATGTAGTGCACGTGTGTAATGGTGTCCCCGCACTCACAAAGTCCAGGGAAATTGCCCTGAACTATGTGGGAGCACCTTGGCTGCTAGTGCCAGGGTGCCCTCACACTTAGTAACTTTGCACCTTACCTTCACCAAGTGAAGGTTAGACATATAGGTGACTTAAGTGCAGTGTAAAATGGCTGTGAAATAATGTGGACGTTATTTCACTCAGGCTGTAGTGGCTGTCCTGTGTAAGAATTGTCTGAGCTCCCTATGGGTGGGAAAAGAAATGCTGCAGCCCATAGGGATCTCCTGGAACCCTAATACCCTGGGTACCTAGGTAACATATACTAGGGAATTATAAGGGTGTTCCAGTGTTCCAATTAGAATTGGTAAAAATGGTCACTAGCCTGCAGTGACAATTTTAAAGGCAGAGAGAGCATAAGCACTGAGGTTCTGATTAGCAGAGCCTCAATGACACAGTTAGGCACCACACAGGGAACACATTCAGGCCACAACTATGAGCACTGGGGTCCTGGCTAGCACGATCCCAGTGGGACAGGCAAAAACAAACTGACACACAAGTAAAAAATGGGGGTAACATGCCAGGCAAGATGGTACTTTCCTACACAAGCCCCCCTCTAAACGAGGGACAATCAGGCTAACCTTGCCGAGATGAGTCTTCATTGTCTAAGTGGAAATTGCTGGAGAATCCATCTGCATTGTAGCGGGTACTCCCAGGTCTATATTCCACTGTATAGTCCATTCCCTGTAGGGAGATGGACCACCTCAACAATTTAGGGTTTTCACCTTTCATTTGTTTAAGCCATAATAGAGGTTTGTGGTCTGTCTGAACAATAAAGTGAGTAACAAAGAGGTGTGGTCTCAACTTTTTCAGGGCCCAGACCACAGCAAAGGCCTCCCTCCTTATGGCAGACCAACACTTTTCTCTAGGGGTCAACCTCCTGCTGATAAAAGCAACAGGTTGATCCTGGCCCTCAGTGTTAATCTGTGATAGTACTGCCCCTACCCCTAATTCGGAAGCATCAGTCTGGACTATGAATTTCTTGGAGTAACAAGGGCTTTTTGGACAGGTGCAGAGCACATGGCCTGTTTTAGCTCATCAAAAGCCTCTTGACAGCTAGCTGTCCACAATACCTTCTTAGGCATCTTCTTACTAGTGAGGTCATTAAGAGGGGCTGCAATGGAGCCATAATTCTTGATGCACCTCCTATAGTACCCTGTGAGGCCAAGGAAGGCTCTCACCTGGGTTTGAGTTGTAGGGCGAGCCCATTCCATAATTGTCTGGATCTTCCCCTGCAGTGATGCAATCTGTTCCCCCCACCAGGTGGCCCAGATAAACCACTTTCCCCTGCCCTATCTGGCACTTTGAAGCCTTGATAGTGAGGCCTGTCTTTTGCAGGGCCTCCAAATCATTCCATAGGTAGACCAGGTGATCATCCCACGTGGAGCTAAAGAGAGCTATATCATCTAGATATGCTGCACTAAAAGCTTCCAAACCTTGTGAACTGATAGTGCCCTCCAATGGTGGAAAAAACTTTTTAGCTTTAGCATTTTCTGACAACTTAACCTGCCAATACCCTGCAGTTAAGTCAAAAGTGCTTAGATACTTGGCAGAAGCCAGTGTATCTATTAGCTCATGTGCCCTGGGTATAGGGTGAGCATCAGTTTTGGTTACTTGATTGAGACCTCTGTAGTCAACACAAAACCTCATTTCTCTTTTACATCTTTACTGTGAGGTTTTGGGGCAAGCACCGCTGGGCTAGCCCATGGGCTTGCTGAAGGTTCAATTACTCCTAAGTCCAGCATTTTCTGTACCCCTTGTTTTATGCAATCTCTGACATGGTCAGGCTGCCTCTAAATTTTACCTTTGACAGGTAAACTGTCTCCAGTGTTGATTGTGTGCTCACACCAGGTAGTTGTGCCTGGTATCAGTGAGAAGAGGTCAGAGAATTGGTCTCGGAGATTTATACAGTTGTCCTTCTGCTCAGCAGTAAGGCAGTCTGGAAGCACCACTCCCTCCACTAAGCCATCAGCTTCAGTGGTGAAGAGGTCAGGTAGAGGGTCACTCTCTTCTTCCTGCCCCTCATCAGTTGCCATGAGCAGGGTTAAATCAGCCCTGTCATAGTAGGGTTTTAGGCGATTGACATGGAGCACCCTAAGGGGGCTCCTGAGAGTACCCAGGTCTATCAATTAAGTGACCTTACCCTTCTTTTCAACAATGAGATGGGGTCCACTCCATTTGTCCTGGAGTGCTCTTGGGGCCGCAGGCTTCAATATCCACACCTTCTGTCCTGGACGGTACTGGTTCAGGACAGCCTTCTGGTCATGCCATTGCTTCTGCGGCTCTTCGCTTCAGCCATTCTGGATCTTAGGCCAAGTACATAGTCCACAATGTCTTGCTTTTGAGCTTTTAAAGGTTGTACACACAAACCAAAATCAGGTAAGTAAACAGTTCGAAAAGTAGTGCAAACACTGTAGAATGCAAAAGGATGCAATAGGCCTAGGGGATACACAAACCATATACTAAGAAATTGGAATGCGAACCACTTAGGGACCCCAGGCCTAGTGTAGTGTGTAGAGGGTTGCTGGGAGTGTAAGAAAACACTAAGGGTTTCCAAGATAGCCCACCCCAAGACCATGAAAAGTAGGAGTAAAGTTACCCTACTTCCCCAGAAACACACTAAAGTCATGATAGGAGATTCTGCAAAGACCACAACTGATTGCAAAGCACTAAAGACGGATTCCTGGACCTGAGGACCTGCAAAGGAAGGGGACCAAGTCCAAGAGTCACGAAAGTGTCCAGGGGGGGCAGGAGCCTACAAAACCCTGGATGAAGGTGCAATATAGCTGCCTCTGGGTGGAAGAAGCTGAAGATTCTGCAACAACGGAAGATGCCAGGAACTTCTCCTTTGCACAGAAGATGTCCCACAGCATGCTAGAGGACGCAGAAAGACCACAAACAAGCCTTTCTAGCTGCAAAGGTTGCAGTGGAAGAAAATGGGTGCTGCCCGGGCCCAGGAAGGACCAGGAGGTCGCCCCTTGGAAGAGGAGACAGAGGGGGTGCTCAGCAACACAGAGAGCCCATGCAGAAGAAGGCAGTACCCACAGAAGTACTTGAACACAGGTTCAAGAAAACTGAGCACGGCGGTCATCTCAACACTACAAAGGTGGGTCCCATGAAGCCGGTGGTAAACTCAGCGGGTTGAGCAATGCAGGACGGAGTGCTGGGGACCTGGGCTGTACTGTGCACAAAGGATTCCATGAAAAGTGCACAGAAGCCGTAGCACCTGCAGTTCATGCAGTACACAGGATTAATGTCTGGCGTGGGGAGGCAAGGACTTACCTCCACCAAATTTGGACAGATGGACCACTGGACTGTCCGGGTCACTTGGATCAACAAAGTAGCATGAAGACTACCAGCAACATTGTAGTGCCTCATCCTGCCGGCTTTCTCAACTGTTTCCTGGTGGTGCATGCTCTGAGGGCTGTCTGCCTTCACCCTGCACTGGAAGCCAAGAAGAAATCTCCCGTGGGTCGACGGAATCTTCCCCCTGCTAACACAGGCACCAAAAGACTGCCTCACCAGTCCTTTGGGTCCCCTCTCATCTTGACGAGCATGGTCCCTGGAACACAGGAGCTGGATCCAAGTGACCCCCACAGTCCAGTGATCCTTCGGTCCAAGTTTGGTGGAGGTAAGTCCTTGCCTCCCCACGCTAGACTGCAAACCTGTGTACTGTATGATTTGCAGCTGCTCCGGCTTCTGTGCACTTCTCCAAGGATTCCTGTGTGCACAGCCTAGCCTGGGTCTCCAGCACTCATCCTGCAGTGATCAACCCTCTGAGTTGGACTCCGACGTTGTGGGACCCTCTTTTGTGACTATGAGTCAACTGCTGTCCTCAGATCTTCAAAGTGCCTGCTCAGGTACTTCTGCGGATGCTGCCTGCTTCTGTGGGGACTCTCTGAGTTGCTGAGTGCCCCTTCTGTCTCCTCCTCCAACAAGCGACATCCTGGTCCTTCCTGGTCTCCAGCAGCACCCAAAAACCTCTACCATGACCCTTGCAGCTAGCAAGGCTTGTTTGCAGTATTTCTGCATGGAAACATTTCTGCAACATCCAGCATGCCGTGGGACATCTTTCTTCCAAAGGAGAAGTTCATAGCCCTTTTCGTTGTTGCAGAATCTTCAGCTTCTTCCCCCCGGAGGCAGCCCTTTTGCACCTTCATCCGGGGTTTACTGGGCTCCTGCCCCCCCGGATACTATCACGACTCTTGTACTTGGTCCTCTTACCTTGCAGGTTCTCAGGTCCAGGAATCCGTCTTCAGTGCTTTGCTGGTGTTTGCGGTTCTTGCAGAATCCCTCATCACGACTATTGTGTCCTTTTGGTGTAATAGGGGAAATGTACTCCTACTTTTCAGGGTCTTGGGGTGGGGTATCTTGGACACCCTAACTGTTTTCTTACAGTCCCAGCAACCCTCTACAAGCTCCCATAGGTCTGGGGTCCATTCGTGATTCGCATTCCACTTTTGGAGTATATTGTTTGTGTTTCCCATAGACCTAAGTTCACCTATTGCATCCTATTGTAATTCTACACTGTTTGCATTACTTTTCTTACTATTACTTACCTGTTTTGGGTTTGTGTACATATAACTTCTGTATATTACTTACCTTCTAACTGAGGGTACTCACTGAGATACTTGTGGCATATTGTCATAAAAATAAAGTACCTTTATTTTTAGTAACTCTGAGTATTGTGTTTTCTTATGATATTGTGCTATATGATATAAGTGGTATAGTAGGAGCTTTGCATGTCTCCTAGTTCAGCCTAAGCTGCTTTGCCATAGCTACCTTCTATCAGCCTAAGCTGCTAGAAACACCTCTATTCTACTAATAAGGGATAACTCGACCTGGCACAGGCCAGCCTCCTACATCGGGCACGGGAAACACGCTGAGGGGCTGCTGGGAGGGCAGTGCTGGTACAGGGGGGTGTCGGCTGTACCTGTAGTTGGGGTGGGCACAGAGGTGTCCGCCACCACCAGGGAGCTTCCTTCAGAGGAGGTATCACTGTCAGAACTGTCCCCTTCAGTCTCTGCCATGGTGCTCCCCTCGCCCTCTGTCCCACTGGTGCCCTCACCATCAATGGATTCGGCCTCCTGGGCCCTGTGGAATGCAGCCCTCTCCATCGCCGGTGCCTCTGCGCCACTGCCAGATGATGCTAATGCACATTAGGACAGGGTGACAAAACAAAAGGGGGGGGAGAGACAAAGGATACCCTTGGTCAATTGTGGCAACACCACCACCGTTGACGTACACTACATACACACGCACAGGGAACAGCCCTATGCACTACGCAATGCACTAACAGTCACAATGCTAGTCACCAGCCCATGGACAGGGATACCTAACGCCAATTGCAGCATACCTGAGACCCACAGACCCCTGCCCAGTAGTGGATGCCTACTACCTTGGTTGGAGGAGGTGTACATCAGACCCTGCACAACATGCGACCTACCCTGCAATGTCTGGCCTGGTCTGGGGGCACCCACAGGCCCACATCCCCTATCCAGATGCCACCCCATCATGCGCAAGTAGTATATTGGGGCACTGTACTCAGCCCCTTGTGGCTGCTGTGATGCCCCCAAGCACCCATCCAGCTCCAGATAGGCCACCGCCAGTATGCGGGCCATCAGGGGGGGCAGGGTTCGACGGGCACCTCTTCTTCTTTGGGAGGTCATACCCAGCTGGGCCTCCGCCGTCTTCAGTGCCCAGCGTCTCAGGTCCTCCCACCGTTTCCGACAGTGGGTGCTCCACCTGCCATAGACGCCCAGGGTCCGCACGTCCTTGGCAATGGCACGTCCTATACCCTGTTTTTGATGGGTGCTGACCTGCAGAGAAATACACATAGGAAAAGGTATCAGTCAGACCGTCCTGCCTGTTACACTCAAGGCCCACCATAGCCCTCACATCCCCTTATGCACAGACATTGCCCACCATACATGCAGCACGCTGCCCAGGGCCCTTCTACCAATCCCCGCCTACACAAGGCCCTCACACATAGCACTCCATGCTTGCCCCACACATCGTGCTCACAGTCTACTCATCTGTTGGTCTGTAGGCCCATACAGCATTCAGTACTGGGGTAAGACCCCATCCATCAGTCTCTCCAACTCTGCAGCAGTGAAGGCAGGGGCCCTTTCCCCAGTGACACGAGTCATGGTCGGTATCAGACACAGTTCACAGCAGCACTTGCTGTGTAGGTCCTCTCCTGTTGAAGGTCAGGTAGCAAGTGAGTGAACAGATAGAAAATGTCAGTCACATCCGCAGCAGTGCGTACTGTCACCACCGGCGTACATCACCATTGGCCACTATAACCCATAGGGCCCAATGGTATCAAATGAGGAGTTGCACGGCGGTTCTTGACTGCCTCCCGCAACGGTGCACAACGTCAGCGGAATTACCTCATTTCCACATGTCCCTCCATACAGGACAGGTGGACGCCATTTCAGGGGGGGGCAGGCCATGGCACTTAACTGCATCACTGTACACATAGGCACAATTTGGGCCTATCCAACAATATACTGTTACAGTCACAACATGCAATGCAGTGTAGTGTTTGTAAATATGGAATACTGACCAGCTGCTCACCATTTCGCCCCCTAGATTTCAACCGCTATGGATGAATAGGAGATGGAGACATCTCCCTGTGTACAGGCCACTGGTGGACTTGGCAACAATGGAGGACAAGCACATTACCCTCACCTATAGACTGGACAGGGCCACAATCGCAGAGCTGTGTGCCCAATTAGAGCCTGACCTGATATCTGCTATCCGTCAGCCCACCGGGATCCCCCATCTTGTTCACGTCCTATCTGTGCTCCATTTCCTGGCAACTGGCTCCTTCCAAGTGACAGTGGGCTTGGCAGCAGGAATGTCTCAGCCAGTCTTCTCAATAGTGCTGGCAAGAGTGTTGTCTGCCCTGATAAAACACATGAGCAGCTACATCGTTTTCCCCGAGGTGGAGGATTTGGCCACAGTTAAAGCTGATTTCGATGCAATGAGACATAACCCCAACATTATTGGGGCTATTGATGGTACACATATTGCATTTGTCCCCCCCCCCCGGAGAAATGAACAGGTGTTCAGAAATCGAAAGAGCTTTCACTCCATTAATGTGCAGATAGTGGGCCTGGTGGACTAGTACATCTTCCATGTCAATGCAAAGTATTCTGGGTCTGTGCATGATGCCTTTATCCTGAGGAATAGCAGAATACCTTATGTGATGGCTCAAATCCAGAGGCACCGGGTGTGGATAATAGGTGAGCCCTGGTTCTCACCCAGTAGGTGTTGGTGTATGGTGTGGGCCCTAAGGGTTAGTGTGTGTCTAACAGTTGTCCCTCGATATTTGCAGGTTACTCTGGTTACCCCAACGTCTCATGGCTACTGGCCCCTGTGAGTAATGCCAGGACAAGGGCAGAGGAACGTTACAATGAGGCACATGGGCTAACAAGAAGAATCATAGAGAGGACATTCGGCCTCCTGAAGGCCAGGTTTCATTGCCTCCATCTTACAGGTGGATCCCTGTACTACTCATCCAAGAAGGTCTGCCAGATCATCGTGACATGCTGTATGTTGCACAACCTTGCCTTACGTTGTCAGGTGACTTTTCTGCAGGAGGATGAGGCTGTAGATGGCCATGTGGCAGCAGTGGACCTTGTGGGCAGTGAAGATGAGGAGGCAGAGGATGAGGATGAGGACAACAGAAGTGCAATAATTCGTCAATACTTCCAATGACACACAGATAAGACACTGTAACTTCACTTTTCATTGACAGTTTTGTGTTTGACATTGTCTTTGGCAGGCTGATTTTCCCACTTCTATGGCCACTTGCTGTACCCTTTGGCATATCTATTTTCAGATATTTGTGCCCCACTATCGCTCCTGGTGCGTTGACTGCTGCCAACTACAGGTCATTTCTATGTATACATTACTGTACAGTTGTATTGCAGTGTTTAAAGCTTGTTAAACGAATACATACTTCAATCATTTGACAGACTCCATACTTGTATTTATTCAAATGGTGTTCATTTAAGTGTCAATAATTAGAGGGGGATGTGCAATGAGCTGGGGTGATGGTGGAAGAATGTCCAGGATAGAGTCCAGTCTATGTGGATCACAGGTGCATTGTCTAAGGGGGCATAGGAAGTGGAGCAATGGCAGTTCAAGGTGGACAGGGTGACAGGGTGGGACACAAGGGTGACAATCAGGAGAGTCTAATTTCCTGGTGGGGGTCTCTGGCTTCTGCCTGGATCGCAGGGACCATTTGCGGGGAGGTTCTCCTTCTGCAGGGGTAGGGTGCTGGTGGCCTGTTGGTCCTGTGGCTCGGCCTTCTGTCCACTTGCAGCAGCGGAGGTGGAAGGCTGTTCATTGGTTTGGCTAGAGTCAGGGGCCCACTGGTGTGCCACTGCCTCCCTCATGGTGTTGGCCATGTCTGTCACCACCCCTGCAATGGTGACCAGGGTGGTGTTAATGCCCTTCTAGTCCTCCCTTATCCCCAGGTACTGTCCCTCCTGCAGCTGCTGGGTCTCCTGCAACTTGTCCAGCATCTGGCCCATCGTCTCCTGTGAATGGTGGTACGCTCCAGGATCTTGGTGAGTGCCTCCTGGAGAGTCAGTTCCCTGAGCATGTCCTCCCCTGTCGCACAGCAGTCCTCCCAGCTTCCCTGTTGTCCTGTGCCTCTGTCCCCTGAACCGTGTGCCCACTGACCACAGGTCCCTGATCGTCCTGTGTTTGTGGGGTGGCCTGGGGTCCCTGTTGTGGTGGACACACTTCTGATTGACGTTCCTGGGGACAGAGGTATGGGCCAGCCTGGTGGGTACTGTGCTGGTGTTTCCTGATGAGGAGGCTCTGTGGTGGTATGGGACTGTGCCTGGGTAACCGACTGTCCGGAGGTCCCTGATGGGTCAGGTTGGTCATCCAGATCCAGGTGTCCAGAGCTGCTGTCATCAGTGTGGGCCTCTTTTGGGGGGGCGGGGACTGGATGTTGCTTTCATCTCCGCTCCTGTGACGTTGGGTGGGGGACCTGTGGGGATGTACATGCAGTGTTATTGTTTCTGCGTGTGACATCTTGTGCATGGGTGTGTTGCCCTCTATGGTTGTTATTGCCCTGGCAGCTTTGCCTTGTGTGAGTAGTTATTTGGTGGGCTAGGTGATTCTCTCTAGTGTGCATGCTTTAGTAATGGGTGTCCATGCAGGTCTGTGATGGGGGTCCACGCATTGTTGTTACATGCAGGGTTTGGTATTTGTATGGGTGTGTTGTGATGGTGGTGTGTGTGTGAGGTGGTGGAGTGATGGGAGTGAGGGTAAGGGTGGGGGTTTGTGATGGCATGCAGGTAGGGGGAGTGATACTAATAGAGATTTGAATTACCAGAGTTCAGTCCTCCTCCTGTTCCTGCCAGGCACTCAGGATGCATGATTGCCAAGACTTGCTCCTCCCATGTTGTTAGTTGTGGGGGAGGAAGTGGGGACCCACCACCAGTCCTCTGTACAGCTAGTTGGTGTCTTGCTGCTGTGGAACGCACTTTCCCCCGTAGGTTGTTCCACCTCTCCTAATGTCATTCCTTGTTCCTGGGTGCTGTCCCACAGCGTTGACCCTGTCCACGATTCTCCGCCATAGCTCCATCTTCCTTGCAATGGATGTCTGCTCCACCTGTGATCCGAATAGCTGTGGCTCAACCCGGATGATTTCCTCCACTATGGCCCTTAGCTCCTCCTCTGAGAATCTGGGGTGTCATTGTGGTGCCATGGGTGTAGTGTGAGTGGTGTGGGTGAGGGTGTGTGGGGTGATGTGTTGGGGTGTGTGATGTAAGGTGCGTGGCTGGTGTATTGGTGATGGTATATGGCTGTGGTCTTGTCTGTGGTCTTGCTATCTCTCTTGTGGCAATTGTTTTTAGTCGTAAAGGGTTGTGGGTAATATGGGTAATGTGGGTATGGGTGTCAGGTGTGTGTTATTCAAATTGTCCAATGAAGTGCTGTTTTGTATATGTGTGTGTATTTTTAGTGTGGCGGTATGTACCGCCAATGATTTAGCGCCATTGAATGTACACCGCAGTGATTCGTGGGTCATAATGCTGTGGGAGTAGTTCTGTTGGCGTAACGGTGTGGGTTTTGCTACCGCCAGTTTATCACTGACCTTTGGGCTGGCGGACTTGTGTGTTTGGTTGTATACTGACGGATTGCTATGTGTGTGTCATAATATGTGTAGCGGTAATACGCTGCAGCTGTGGTATGTTGGCAGCAGACAGCATGGCAGTAAGCGGTACTTACCGCCAGTGTCATAATGAGGGCCTATGTCCCTTGCCCTGGGGAATGGGAGTTGGGGAGAATATTGTTTGATTACAGATCATTCCACTTCGTGTTGCCTAGACAAGACATCTAGGGGGTCATTACGACCTCGGCGGTCTTTTCGCAAGACCGCCGAGGTACCGCCGTGCTGAAGACCGTCAGTGGTGGTGGTCTTCCGCGCCGCGTATTATGACCGCTGGCAGGCCGCCGTCCTTTTTCGTACGGAACACCGCCAGCAGCCATACTGGCAGATGGCGGGAAAGTGGAGATTGCTCAACCTCCACCGCCACGTCAACAGTACACCGCCCACTGAATCACGTGCCATGATTCGGTGTGGCGGTGTTCTAGTGGCAGAGCTGCCTCCATGGATCCCGTCCCCTCCCGGAGGATCAACGGACAAGGTAAGTTGATCGTCTGTTAGGGAAGGGGGTGGGGGGTGTTGTGTGTTGTGTGCGTGCATGGGGTGTGCGTGTGAGAGTGTAGAGGGGGTGAGTAAGTGAGTGTATGCGTGCAGGGGGTGCTGTGTGTATGGGAAATGTGTGCGGGTCCGACGGTGTGTATGTCTGTTTGTATGTGTTGTCGGGGTGTATGTGTGCGTGTAGGGGTGTGTATATGTGCATGTTCGGGGTGTGTGCGTGTAGGGGTGTGGATATGTGCATGTTCGGGGTGTGTGCGTGTAGGGGTGTGGATATGTGCATGGTCGGGGTCATGGTGGGGAGGGGGGTTGTGCCACATTTGGTGGGTGGCAGGGGGGTGGGGGGTGTTGTGGGAGGATTCGTGGGGGGTAGCGGGGGTGGGGGAGACACCTATCAGTGCCAGGGAAGGGATTCTCTGGCACTGATAGTGCTTACCGCCATGGATTTCATGGCGGTGCCCAACCCCATGAAATCCATGGCTGTCAGCCGGGTCATGATACCGCCGGCGGTCTAGTGATGACAGCCGGGCTGGAGACCGCAATATCCAGTCCAGCGGTTCTCACCGCAATGGCGGTCGGAATGGTGAAGTGGTCCGCGGTCATAATTCCATTTTTTTTTACCGCCGGCCTGTTGGCGGTATTACCGCCACTTTACCACCGACTGCCAGGGTTGTAATGACCCCCATAATCATGTGAAAGTGTGTAGGGCACCTATAGAACTGGCAAGAGACCCAGGCGGTAGTCACCGGATTCTTCAATGCACTGTAATGGATACTACACTAAGGGGGTCATTCTGACTTTGGCGGGCGGCGGAGGCCGCCCGCCAAAGTCCCGTCGTCAGAATACCGATGCGCGGTCAAAAGACCGCCGCAGTAATTCTGAATTTCCCGCTGGGCTGGCGGGCGACCGCCAGAAGGCCGCCCGCCAGCCCAGCGGGAAACCCCCTTCCATGTGGATGCTGGCTCCGAATGGAGCCGGCAGAGTGGAAGGGGTGCGACGGGTGCAGTTGCACCTGTCGCAATTTTCAGTGTCTGCTTGGAAGACACTGAAAATCTTGGTGGGGTCCTGTTAGGGGGCCCCTGCAGTGCCCATGCCATTGGCATGGGCACTGCAGGGGCCCCACGACACCCGTTACCGCCAGCCAGGTTCTGGCGGTCAAAATCGCCAGAACCAGGCTGGCGGTAAGGGGGTCGGAATCCCCATGGCGGCGCTGCCTGCAGCGCCGCCATGGAGGATTCCCCAGGGCAGCGGGAAACCGGCGGGACACCATTGGTATGGGCACTGCAGGGGCCCCCAGGGGCCCCACGACTCCCGTTACCGCCAGCCAGGTTCTGGCGGTCAAAACCGCCAGAACCAGGCTGGCGGTAAGGGGGTCGGAATCCCCATGGTGGAGGATTCCCTTGGGCAGCGGGAAACCGGCGGGACACCGCCGGTTTCCCGTTTCTGACCGCGGCTGTACCGCTGCGGTCAGAATGCCCATGGATGCACCGCCAGCCTGTTGGCGGTGCATCCGCGGCACTCTGCCCTGGCGGTAGTCAACCGCCAGGGTCAGAATCAGCCCCTAAATATGAAATTCCTCACGTGGAATGTAAGAGGGATATGATCCATGACTAAGTGGCATAAGGTATTTTCCTTCCTCACTGTGCGGGGGGTCCAAATAGCGATGCTACAGGAGAGACATCTAGATGCCACTTAGGGCCGTGCTCTTTAAAAGCGGTGGAGAGGTCAGGTGTTTTATACCACTTACTCAGCCTTCACCAGAGGGACCCTGATATGGGTCAAACCGGGAGTACCATAACAACACACGACGACTACTGTAGGCCCCCCTGGTCGCTACACGGTGAGAGTCGGAAAGCTGGATGAGAGGGAGATAGTACTGGGGAGCATTTACGGCCCCAACATGGATCAGGGGGGATTCCTTGCATCCCTATCAGAACAACTGGCAACTTACTTAACGGGTCCAATCCTGCAAGGGGGAGACTTTAATTGTATAGCAGACACAACATTATAGAGATCACATCCCCCCCTACCATCCTCTTCGGTCCTTAGGACGGCCCATGCGTACTGCTCCTGGCAGCAGAATTGGGGGCTAGTCGATACCTGGTGCATCCACCATACAGATGACAGAGACTACTCCTTCTATTTCCCTATGCATGATTTACACATAAGATTGGAGACCTTCCTCTGTACACCGGAGATACATGAGTTGATACACCTGAATGAATACCTGACCCGGACAATCTTGGACCATAATCCATTGCTCCTACGAACTGGATGGTCCGGGATATGGACGGCAGCTCCAACCATCTCTATTAGAGGACGAAGCCTTTAAACATACTATTAGTACGGCAATAGACACTTACTTTGAGGCTAATGAAGGCTCAACAGCATCCAAGTTACTAGAATGGGACGCGTTCAAAGTAGTTATTAGAGGGAACTGGCTGTCAGCGGCGGCCGGCGAACACCGAACGTTGCTTCACGACATAGAGCTTGCTGAGCAGAAACAGCAAAAGCTTGAGCAGAAACGCCCCAGAGGTACAGGCATCACTCCTAACTGCACGAGAGTCAACAGCAGTTGCTATAGACCGATTGCGCTGTTATGACTACAAAACCTATTTAGGACAAACACTCGCAGAAGGGGACCATGCAAGTTCCCTGCTGGCATGGTTGGAAAACCCAGCGAAAAGAGGGTCCATTATAGTGCAGCTCATGCAACATGAGGGGCATAGTATTTATTCCCACACCGCAATTAATAGTGAATTTCACAAATACTATGCTGACCTATACACGAGCAAAGTACACCCAACGGAAGGCGACATTCGTACCTTCTTAAAACACCTACCCCTCCCTATTGTATCGGGACAAGAAGCAACAGTGACAGAATTGGGGGCAGAGATCACCATAACAGATGTGAGGGCAGCCATAGCCAGCATGGCGCGTAATAAAACACCTGGTCCAGATGGACTTCCGATGAAGAGGTTAGGATATGCCAGACCCTCCAAACATCTGCCCAAGAAGCCCTGATTATCCCATTGCTGAAACCGAGAAAATCTCACACGGACGTAGCTTCATATTGCCCTCTCTCAATGCTCTAAGTTGATTATAAGATATTAAGAAAAGTACTGGTGATGCGCCTTATGTGACATATGCCACACCTGATACATATAGACCAGGCAGGGTCCATCTTAGGATGACAAACGACGATGAACATTTGATGCCTTTTTTCTTTGCTTAATGGAGATGGATATGAGAAGCAAGGGGCGGCAATATTTGTCTTTGACTTTGAAAAGGCCTTTGATAGCCTGCAATGGCGCTATCTCTACAAGGTACTTCGCAAGTGTGGGCTGGGGGACAGGTTCATTGCTTGGACAAGATTGCTGTACACTGACCCGGCGGCCAGAGTACGGACAGGCAGCACTATCTCGGAGAGTTTCCAGGTGGAGAGGGGGACCAGGCAGGGTTGCCCCCTCTGCCCCCTGCTTTTTGCACTGGCAATAGAACCATTAGCTTGTATGGCCACAACGGGGAGGATCTATGAGGGCATCACAACAGCAGGGCAGACTCACCACATTGCATTATACGCAGACGACCTCCTTGTCTTCTTGAAAGATACAGGGGGTGAGCTGCAAAGAGCTCATGACTTACTAAAGAGTTTTGGAGACCTGTCTGGGCTGAAAGTGAATGGCAAAAATCCAGCCTGTTCCCGACAATGGATGGTAGGGCTGCTCCACCGGATCTTCGAGACTTGCAATGGGAGTCAAGGTGTCTCTCATATTTGGGAGTTCAAGTCTATCATAGTGACCGAGACCTGTTTGAGGGCAATATGCATTGGGCACTGAGGGGAGTTCACGGATCCATGGCCTTCTGGGCTACTTTACCACTCTCGGTAGCAGGCCGCGTGGCACTCCGGAAGATGATTGTGCTGCCCCACCTGTTATATCTTTTCACGACTCTACCAATATGGATTCCCAACACCTTCTTTAAAGAATGGAATTCCATGGTCACAGGATTTGTATGGGGAACAGGCAGGAGACGACTGGCACTCACAACTCTACAGCCTTCACTCGGAGACGGAGGGTTGGCCACCCCCGATTTCGAAGCTTAATAGTTAGCAAGCCAATTACAATGGCTGTCCAGATGGATGGCAAGTCACACGATGTATGATCGTGAGACTACCCCCTTCACACCCGACCTGCCCTCACTGATCAAGGTCGTCTTACATCTCAACCTCCCATCAGCTTCCAGCTTCGCTGAACTAAAAGTAATTCATAAATGCTGGCAGTGCCACCTCCGCAGAACACGACTAACTAGACCCTATGCACCTGAGATACCACTGCAATGCCTGATGACACTCCCCCATAGAGGGGACTGGGGAAGACTCTTAAGATGGGAAGCAACAGGAGCAACCACCTTGGGAACCTTATACAAAGCCGACACCCTGATACCCTTCGAAGACTCCAAGTTAGATATTGCATCACTGTGGGGCACTTCCTACTTTACAGGGCAATCACTGAGTCAATTGTTAGACACTGGCAAGTGGGGAGAACAGAACCACCCACATCAGCGGTGACTCAATACTTGGTGAGTGCTACAGGGACGCACAGGGCCGTGACGTGCCTCTGTAGAAAAATTAGGGCTACAATCTGCCAGCCGTTAACAGCTATTAAACAAGAAAAGGGAGGCCTTTTGGGGATCTCCCATTACAGACACTGACTGGGAAGAAATTTTAACTTGGACTCCGCGGGCCTCTCGGAACGCCCGGTTCAAACTGATCAACATATATGTTTTACACAGCACATACCTGACTCCAGGCAGGATCAGGAGACACTTTGGGCGACAGAGGCTAGTTGTCCCAGATGTGGGGAGGAAGGGGCTGAATTCATTCACATGTTCTGGTACTGCCCAGCAATACACAAGTATTGGAACTCAATCACGCAACTACTTACAGACACAATTGAGCGGGATATACCTAATGAGCCCAGACACTGTCTGCTGGGGGGCTATCATCATCAGGCCAAACATAAAATTACTAACCAGTTCCAAGATCTGGCCCTGGTATTAGCTAAATGAGAAATTGCAATGACGTGGAAAGCAACACGGGGCCCCCGAGAAAACACATGGAGGAGAGAAGTCCTTAAGAGGGCCAAAGTAGAAGAAACAATAAGACGCCAGGAGGTACGAAGTGGACAGGGGACAATAGAGAGGGCTTGTGCGTGGAGCACCCTGGTTTGTGATTGGAAAGACCAAGAGGAGGGATCATTAGTAAATATGGAACCCCCCTAGGTATCCAGGGTAAATACTCATAGAGGAGACCTAGTGACGTCTTATGTAATAGGCTCATATCAGCACAGTCATCCCCTAGAAGACCAGACCAGAGTAGATTGAGGGTAGACACAGACTGTTACCATGCAGAGCACCGTCAGGGGCCCGAACACCACTGACACACTGAATTAACTAGGCACACGAGTGTGGGGGGAGTTCGATCCCTTCAGGGGAAGGTCCATGATACTGAGTTGTCAGGAGACTCTTCTTCGTTCTTATAAAAGTCTTAGGGGATGATTCTCCGCCGCCCGCCAAAGTCCCGCCGTCAGAATACCGCTGCGCGGTCAAAAGACCGCCGCGGTAATTCTGCGTTTCCCGCTGGGCTGGCGGGCAACCGCCAGAAGGCCGCCCGCCAGCCCAGCGGGAAACCCCCTTCCATGAGGATGCCGGCTCCGAATGGAGCCGGCGGAGTGGAAGGGGTGCGACGGGTGCAGTTGCACCCGTCGCGATTTTCAGTGTCTGCTTGGCAGACACTGAAAATCTTGGTGGGGCCCTGTTAGGGGGCCCCTGCAGTGCCCATGCCATTGGTATGGGCACTGCAGGGGCCCCCAGGGGCCCCACGACACCCGTTACCGCCAGCCAGGTTCTGGCGGTCAAAACCGCCAGAACCAGGCTGGCGGTAAGGGGGTCGGAATCCCCATGGTGGAGGATTCCCTTGGGCAGCGGGAAACCGGCGGGACACCGCCGGTTTCCCGTTTCTGACCGCGGCTGTACCGCCGCGGTCAGAATGCCCATGGATGCACCGCCAGCCTGTTGGCAGTGCATCCGCGGTCCCCGGCCCTGGCGGTAGTCAACCGCCAGGGTCGGAATGACCGCCTTAATCCATAGAATCCTCAGCAGATGCCAATGAAAAAGATGTGATCCAATAATGATACGAGTGGAATGCAATGCAATGATAGTTTCTATACCAATGATTGTAAGATAACAAATGAACCTGACATGATACATTATAGTTGGATTGTGGGACCCTCATGGGGGGGATTGCATTGTTTGTGTTGTACTGAAAACCAATAAAATATGTTGAAAAAAAAGAGTATAAAATTAATAAACCCCCTTCAACACTCCCCCCACATCCTCATGTAGATCTTAAAACAATTGGAGGACCTCCTATACAGGCACAGGATGTCCTCTGATTTCCAACCCCTCTTGACAGCCTCCAACGCTACACCGATTCTAAGAGAGTATGTCCCATATGTGCATGCAGCCACACCCAAATGAAGCAGCGCTCTTTGCAGCACGGCCAGCAGCTGGAAAGCCATAAGGGGGGCACCATCCTTGTGCTGAAAAAGCTTCCACTGGAACCCCAGTACTGACTCAGCATTTGTCACCCAATTCTACTGGGCAGTATGCCACCGCACGGTATGCCTGCAAACCTCCTTCTTCTCCTTTGATCTGTTTTGGTTCTGCATATCTCCACCTGGTCCTTTTGCCTTGCTACGTCACTCCACAACACCTCCGTACTAACCCCTACCCCCTCCTACAAGTCAGAAACCTGAAAGGCACCAAATAACATCCAGGACATCAATCTAGCAAATAAATCTGCTTCTTGTCCCCTGCACAAACTGCCAGCAAGCTAAAAATCACCTGGCCAACAAATGCCAGGGGCTTCCTCTTCTGCCCTGTGTGCTCCCATTCCTTGGCCCAACCTTCCAGCATCCTCTTCCCCAGTTTTCTCACTGAAGGCATGTAACCCGAACCAACTTTCCCAAAAAAGCAATCCCTGCAAATTTCCTGCAATGGTAACCCATGACAACCCCCTCTATGTCACAGTCAAAATGGACTGTAGCACATCCTCCGTTCATCTCCAAAAATTCCACCCAAGTCTGTGCATGCAACCTCTTGATAGACTCAGCCAATGACCCTATAACCAGCTGTAACATACTTTGTTCATATGGTCCACAGGCCCTTCAGCTGTGTCATCTAGTCCCTGTCTGCCTGCAAGCCAGCCCATCGAATCTCTCCCACTGCAAACAAGACAAAGCATTTGCAATATACTTTTCCACCCCGGGACACCCTGTGTCAAAAAACAAAATGTCATTTTTCAAACACTTGAACACAAAACCTCGCAATAGCTTCAGCAACTGGGTGCCCCTGGCAGACTGCCATATTATCGATCCTCAAAAAAGCACCTTCTGATGGGTTAACTATGTTCCCCATAACATGATAGCCACTACCCATGGAAAAAACTCCAAGAAGGCAATACTTTAGCCCCAATGTTTTCACTCTGCAGACCATTCCTCTGGGTACCAAAGCCCTTGCCAGTACAAACCATCCCCCACACCACCTGCTGCAGCCAAATAAATGTGCACATCCCACTCGGTCTCAAGTAGCCTGAGTAATGGAATACCATTGAATGAGTCAAGACAGAAATGCCACATGCGCAGGTCTTCTCTCACTCCTGCTGGCAACCTCACATGGTGATGACGTAATGACAAACCTCACAAAGACAGACCCAGCCTTGACAAAAAGTCTGCCTGCCTCACCACTCTGCAAGCAAAATTAAAATGGCCTAGTAGTACTTCCTTCACCTTGACCTTTCTCAGCATGGTACCCAACAACAACTGCATTGTCTACTTCGTGTCTGGCATGAAATACGCTTCCATGGCCACAGAATCAATTTCGATCCTGCAAAATGAAAGCACTGTAGTAGGACCCATGGTCTTGTCTGGGGCAAGAGGCACCCACTTGTCCCCCATGAGCTCCTGGAAGCTTACTGGTTGCCGCTTGCAGTCCACCAAGCCGTGTGGACTTATAAAAAAGAAATCATCCAGATAATGCATCACATAAACATGTCCTGTGCACCACATAAATAACCACTGCATGGAAAAACTGAAACTCTTCAATAGCACACAAGATATGCAGCACCCCATGGGCAACTCTTTATCCACATACCACTGGCCTTTAAAATGCATCCTCAGCAACTGAAAATCATCAGGGTGGACAAGCAGCAACTGGAGCGCTGACTTAATGTTACACTTTGCCACTTCTACACATGAATTATTAAGAACTGCCCCTTCTCTTTGTTAGAAACAACCTTAATTGCCAACACAAGCAATTTGTCCATTGGTCAATTGTTAAATGGGCCTGCCATCCTACCCTTCCATATTTCCTGTTGTAGGTTGTCTCGTACCACCTCTCTGTATTCTTACACTGATTTCCAATTTCTCCACCGACCTTTTCACCCAGAGGCCATTCTATCCCAGTCTGAACCCCCAATGAAACCCATCCCTCAAAACACAGGTGTTGTCCTCCTGGTGGTAAAAACTATACCCAAAAATTCAGCCTGTCCACCTTAACTTGTGTAAGAGCCTTTCCCCAAATGTCCCTGTGCTTCATGACCTCCCCGTATCCTGTTGATTGTGCAGGCTGTTGAGAACCTTGGCCCCCCTGCTGCAGCTGCCGCCACCATCACTGCCCAGCATGTGCCTCCGGATACCCACCTGCTGCCCCAAAGCGGTGTATGAGAGCCTGTCTCCCAGAGCATTTGGACCACTCATGTCAGAACCTACAATATACGTGTGGAGGGCCCCTTGTTGAAACCCCAGCATGCTCCTTGCGTGCTACCCTGCCCCTTTGCTGTTTCCACAGCCCCTCCGGCCCCAGGTGGGGCGTCCCTGAAAGGGCTGTTATACTATGGATAAACCACTTGCTGTAAAGATGGTCTTTCCAAAATTAGATGGGCACATTGTGTGCTGCCACAAATCGGGAATCAACCTCCCCCTACTTGAAATCCACATCAAATGCCATTCAGGTTTGAAATTTGTCATTGTATTTAGAGTTGGGCAAAACATTCTGTTCTGCTGGCAGAGTTTGTGGAGTTTTTCCCACTCCACGTTCTGCTAGGAGTGCAGAGGTCTGATAAAACTCCAGCAACTGCCTCGAAACTCCACGCAATTCAGCAAAGTAAAAATCTGCAAGTTCTGCCCACCATTATTCATATAGGCCCTCATTATGACATTGGCGGTCAGCTGACCGACACATCGGCAATGGCGGTAAAGACTGCCAAATTATGACCATGGTGGTGATCCCTCCCATAGACAGCCAATGTACCACCCGAACTGCCAGTACGGTCTGTCTACCATCCACGGCGGTAGGCACCTTCAGGCTGGCTGAAGACAACGACCGGACAAACATATTATTATATAGCAGACCGCCAGGATTTCCAGGACGGGGCCACTGCCACAAAAAGCCTGGCTGAAACACATCATATAAAAGTAGATACTCACCTCCAGGTACACAGAGGAGTCCGCGGCCACCATGGAACCCGAACCGGAAGTCCTACGATGCTGTACCACGCAATGGCAGTCCAGGAGCAGCAATGCCGATGAAAAAGACAACGGTGAGTACAGCCACCTAGCACATAAGGGAGGGAGGGGGAGTGACACACCCACACGCATAACACACACCATACACACATACCACATACGGAGAACTATCTGCAGAGCAATTCAACAACAACATAACCCTCTCTCTCTCTCTCTCTCTCTCTCTCTCTATATATATATATATATATATATATATATATATATATACATATGTATATATATGTACATATTTACAAATGTACAGCAAGGGCCATTGGCCAGTCCATACTCAATAAATGGCCAAACTTCCAAAGGGCAATGTCCAAGGCACAACTTGACTCCTGACAACCCAAGTCACTCCACTGGGCAGTGGCATCATGATGATGTTAGGCAGGCACCTCAGGGGGCAGGGGAAGGGTGGGGGCGGGTTCTTCTTGAGAGGGGGTCCATGGACTTGGGTTTGAGAGGGGGCGGCTCTTTACTCTTTTGTTTAGAGGGCAAAGGAATGGGCTTGGGGCGGCGGGCCGAAGTGCCACTCTTGTGCCCCTTAGTGGCAGGTGTAGCTTTAGGGGGAGGAACTGGAGTGGACTGGGAGCTGGAGGTACTGGGCTGGGAGGAGAGGGATCTTTCTCTTACGGGCAGGACAGTGGGGGAGGAGGAAAAGGAAAAGTTTCTTAGGACCAATGGGGTGGGTTGTGGGAGGAAGTTTGGGAGTGAAGGTAGAGGGAGTGGTTGTAAGAGGAGTAGGTGTGCTGGACTTGGGTGCAGGTGCATGGACAGTGTGCATGTGTGAGGTGGATGGCTGTTGGGTGTCTGAGTGGGAGCGTTTATGTGTAACTGGAGGGGGCAGACAGGGTGGGAGATGGCAAACACGACGTGTGTATGTATGTTGTGGTGGTGTCTGCAAGAGAGGTGGGTGTGCTGCATGAGGTTGTGATGTGGTGGTGGTGACTGCGCATGTGGTGTGTGGGGTCCTTGTGTGTGTCTCTTGTTGTGGTGAATGTAGGCACAGCTGTACAGGTGACAGAATCGGGGACTGATGATGCACTGCATGCAGGTATGAGTGTTGATGTGACTGTGAGGGAGGAGGAGGAGGGGGAGATAGTGGAGGCAGTGGCTGTTGTTGCATCCGTGTGTTGGCTGTGTGTATGCTTGTGGAATGAAGTGTGGTGCCTGTGTTTGTCTGTGCGAGTCCTGTCTGTTGTTTTGGGTGCATGCTTGTCAGATTGTGTATGTGGGATGTGTTGGGAGAGAGGATTTTGGGACTGGGAACAGGTAGTTAGAAAGGGGACGGAAGAACCAGGGACACTGGCTGCCATCAAAGAGGAGGCCAGCGCCTGTGCCTGAAACGATCTCTGTAGGGCAGCCAAGCCATCGTGAACGCCCTCCGGGTAGGTATTGCATTGCTGCAGCTGGGATGCCAGTCCCTGGATGTCATTCACTATGGTTGACTGCCCTACAGAGATGGATCTCAGGAGGTCAACATGGCTGAATGGGGAAGGGCCTGAGGTGCCTGGGATGAAGGAGACAACCACCCTCCTCGGTGAGCGGGCACAGGCAACTGGGTGGGGGGCTACTGGGCGGGAGGTGCTGGCACAGGGGGGGTGGTCGAAGATCTTGTAGCTGGGGTGGTCCCTGAGGGGTCCGCCACCACCAGGGAGCTTCCATCAGAGGAGGAATCTGAGTTGGATGTCGTTGCTCCTGTCTCCCCGTAGTGCTCCCCTTACCCTCCAACCCACTGGTCCCCTAGGCGTTGACGGACTCTGCCTCCTGGGTCCCGTGGGATGCAGCTCCCCCACTCACCTGTGACCCTGCTCCTTCGCCAGATGGTGCTAATGCACACAAGGACAGGATGAGAAAAGGAGGGAGGGTGGGTGAGAAAGAAAGGTAACACAGGGTCAATCACAGCACCAACAGCACATATGGCATATACATCACAATCACTCACTGGGGCTAACACTGTGCAGAATGGACCACAATGACAAACTATTGCCTCGGTAAGACAGCAGTAAAGAACCCAAACACTGCCATCTACACATCTACTGGGACTCACAAAACCATGTCTGCCATGGTATGCTAACTACTTACCAACACCAAATATACATACCTCCCTACATTGTTATGCAGGACCACACAGAAATAGCTAAACCGGCATATTGGGGCTTACACGGACTAGAACCTTGCACCCAAACCCCATGGAAGGCAATCAAAATCAAAATACCACACAGTCTTCACTCACCCCTTGTGGCTGCTGTGCTGCCCTCAAGTGCCCATGTACTCACCTGTTGGTATGGAGGCCCATACAACTGCCCATACAGGGGTAGGACCCCATCCACAAGCTTCTCCAAATCCTTGGATTTGAAGACTGGGGCCCTTTCCACTGTAGAACGGGCCATCGCAGGTTCTAGACAAGGACATAGCAGCAAACACAGTGGAGATGTTGAACAGGAGAGAGCCAGGATTCAAGGGAAGGAGTACAGAGAAAATGGCGGGCACGTCCACAGCGGTGAAAACCGTAATCACCGGCGTTGATCATCATTGGTTGCTGTACTCCATAGAGCTCCATGTTAACCAATGAGGAGATGCACGGCGGTGCAGACAGTCTTCCGCCATGATGCCAAATGCCGGAGGAGTGAGGTCACTTACACCTGTCCCTGCATACAGGACAGGCGGTTGTCATTTCCTAATGCTAGTACTTATGTTGGACGAATATATGTGTGTCATAGGTATCGAATGTACACACCAAGACAATTCCAGTTTTCTACATACATACATGCTCTGTGTTCTGTGATATTGTGTGTCCATACTTCCTGTAGTCATACAAATCTCATGTTTAGCTCACTTAGATACCAACCACTGTCGAGGAGGAGGAGGCAAGCACCCATGTACAGACCCCTAGTGGACTTGGCTACACTGGAGGACCGACACATCGTACTCACCTGTTGTCAGGACAGGGCCACAATTAATGAGCTGTATCAACAATTGTAGCCACATCTGATTCCTGCTATCCGTAGCACTACAGAAATTCCCCCTGTACTACAGGTACTGTCAGTGCTCCAATTCCTGGCAAGTGGTTCATTCCAGGTGACAGTGGGCTTGGCTGCAGGAATGGCACAGCCAATGTTTTTGATTGTGCTTGGAAGGGTTTTGGCTGCCTTGCTCACATACATGAGCAGCTACATCTCATTCCCCCAGAGTGAAGATTTGCCCACTGTGAAGGCTGGATTCTATGCAATGGGACACATACCACATGTGATTGGGGCTATTGATGGGACCCATATTGCCTTGGTCACTCCAAGAGCAAATGAGCAGGTCTACAGAAATAGGAAGAGTTACCACTCTCTAAATGTCCAGATGGTGTGCCTAGCTGATCAATACATCTACCACGTCATTGCCAAGTTTCCTGGATCTGTACATGATGCCTGTGTATTGAGGAATAGCAGCGTCCCACAGGTGATGGCATGACCACAGAGGCACAGAGTGTGGCTCATAGGTGAGCTTGAGTAATGTGTGTCCCTCACTACTTCGAGGTGGCTCCAGATACCCAAACCTGTCCTGGCTGTTGACCCCTATGAGGAATCAGAGAACAGGGGCAGAAAATCGGTACAATGAAGGACATGGCCGCACCAGGAGGGTTGTAGAACACACATTTGGTCAATTGAAAGCCAGGTTCTGGTGCCTCCATTTAACAGGTGGATCCCTATGCTATGCCCCTAAGAAGGTCTGCCAGATAGTGGTGGCTTGCTGCATGCTGCACAATTTGGCCCTCAGGCGCCATGTGCCCTACCTGCAGGAGGAGGGGGAAGACAATGCACCTGTGGCAGCAGAGGACAGTGAAGACAGTGATGAGGAGGAGAAGGACGATGTGGACAAGAGGACACATATCATACAGCAGTACTTCCAATGACACTCGGGTAAGACTCTAATTCTATTCATGTCTCCATTTCAGTTAAGTGCTTTGTGCCAGCTGTGTTGTACCAATCACTAGCTTTTCATTTTAATTGACTGTCACTTATGCCTTCCCTTTCTGCAGATGTTGGTGTAGTCAGAACTGTGGACTGATGTGATGACTACAGACTGCTTAAAGACATTTGTTGGATGGAGTCACACCTTACAGGACATTTGCATAGTATAATATAGTCCAATACATTGCAATTTTCTGTAGGATAAAGCACAAATACTCCAGTTGTGTTCAAGGGTGTTTATTGAAGTGACAAAAAGGAAGGGATAGTGCAATATAGTGGGGTGATGGTGGAAGGAAACCTAAGTGTAGTGGCCCAGTTGGTTTGTAGCACAGGTCCAGCGTCCATGGGGCCAAAGGAAAAGGAGCAATGTCAGTCTAAAGTGAACAAGGTGACTCTCTGGCACACAAGGGGGATATTCTGGAGGATCTCATTTCCTGGCGGTGGTCTTGGTCTTGGTCTTTGCAACAGTCTCTGGTGTCTGGGTCACAGGGAACATTTGCGGGATGGTTCACCTTCTGCAAGGGGAGGAGTGCTGTTGGCCTGTGGGTGGTTTTGCAGGTCCTCCTGTCCACTTGTGGCAGCAAATGTTGATGGCTGGTGAGTGGACTGGCTAGTGGAAGTGGGCTGCTGCTGTGCTCTGTTCTCCTGCATGGTGTTGGCCACGTCACCCAGCACCTGTACAATGGAGGCTATGTTGGCATTTAGGCCCTTGACCTGCTGCATGACCTCCTGATGGTGTACCCCCTGCAGCCGCTGGTTCTCCGGCATGATGGTGATCACCTGTCCCATCCTGTCTTGGGATATTTGGTATGCCCCCGGACATGTGTGAGTGCCTCCACGGCAGTCGGTTTCCTGCGCCTGGCCTCCTCTGGTGCACAGCTGACCTCCCACTGTCCCTGACCCCTGTGCCTGTGTCCCTTGAACAGTGTGCCCACTCCCACTTACACCAGGACCTTCACCGTCTTGCCTGTGTGGTGTCGACTCGGTCTCTGTACAGGTGGGCACACTATTGAGCGATGTGTTCTGGGGACAGGGGTTTGGGGACGTTGAGTGACTGCTGTGGTGCTGGAGTCAGAGGGGGGGCCCTGTGGTGGACTGACTGTGGGATGTGGAAGCCAACTGACCTGTGGTCCCAGATGGGCCAGGGAATTCATCTAGCTCGGGACATCCAGAGTTGCTGTCATCACTGAGGGCATCTTCTGGTGGAGGACTGGGTTGCCGTGGCACCTGCTCACCGCTGACATTGGCTGGGGCACTGGTGGAAATGTAAGTGATTTGTTAGGGTCATTGTCTGTCACATATACCACATTTCTGGCTTTCACTATGGGTTTGGTGTTGTCATCCCACCTTTGGCAGTGTATAGTGATGGATTGTGGGATTGGTAGTGCTACATGCTGTCCATGCATTGCTGTTGTGTGTGCATGCAGAGCTGGGAGGGGTGTGCTTGAAGTGGGTAGGGCATGCAGGGATACACAGATTAGTTTGGTCATTTGGGTGGTGCACTGTAAGGGATGGAGTGGGATGTAGGGAGTCAGGGTGAGGGGGTGACATACCATGCAGGTATCGGTGGAGGTAGGTTAGTAATGGTGACTTACCAGTGTCTAGCCCTCCGGTGACTCCAGTGAGGCCCTCAGGATACAAGATTGCCAAGACTTGCTCCTCCCATGCTATCAACTGTGGGGGAGGAGGTGGGGGTCCACCGCCAGTCCTCATGATATCACCTGGTGCCTTGATGCAATGAAACTCACCTTCTCGCGTAGGTCGTTCCAGCTCTTTCAAATGTCGTCCCTTGTGCGTGGATATTGTCCCATGGAGTTCACCCTGTCCACGATCCTCCGCCATAACTCCATCTTCCTGGCAATGGAGATCTGCTGGACCTGTGCACTAAACAGCTGTGGCTCTACCATGATGATTTCTTCCACCATCACTGCAACTCCTCATCAGTGAAATGCGGGTGCTTTGCAGGGACATGCGTATTGTGTTGTGTGTGTGTTGTGCAGGGGGTGTACGGTGTTGAGGTAGGGTGTGTGGTGTGTGATGGGTGCCGGATGTATACGTAGATGTGGTGTGTCTGAGCAGTTTTCTAAGGGTTTTACCTGGCAAGGTATAGCAGTCTTTTCGGGTTTACAAAAGATTGTGGGTTATGTGGGGGGGTGTTTTATTGTGCTGTTGGTGGGTGTGTAGGGTGTGTGTATATGTGTCAGGAGTGGGTTTTTTGATCTGGCCAATATTGGCTTCAAGTGGTGTTGGGTACCCAATTCCACCGTGGAGGTGTGCACCACCAATGGCTGACAACCGCTGAATGTACGCTGTGGTGATACGTAAGTCATAATTTGGTGGGCGGTGCATTGATGGCGTAGCTCGGAGGGTGGTGGGTCTGACAGTTTTTCACATTTGTTGGGTCTGGTGGACTTGTGATTGTGTCTGGTTTCTGTCGGTTTTGTGTTTGTGTGTCATAATCTGGCAGGCAGATTACCGCCTCTGCGGCAGTCTGTTGGCGGCCGTCACCACAGCGGTCTTCAAAAAGACCACCAATGTCATAATGAGGGCCCTAGTGCCGAAGCATATCCTTTATACATTATCTGTGCCTTCCTAATCACATCCAGGTATGTAAATAGAGCGTTATACCGGTCGGGGTACTTTTCACAGTATATGCTAGGATGTATAAAAAAAGCCACTGTCCAGTTCTCAGTAGTCATCAGTACACTGGGCCTCTTGGACAGCTTGTACTCCTCCTCCTTTCAGCCTCTTTTAGCCCTTAGCTCCCCATGCAACATTTAAAGCATTTCTACATATTCACCTTTCCAGATCTTTCCCTTCATGGACAGCATTAAGTGAGCCTCCAGAGGCTTTGTTACACCCATATATGGCAGCTATTTGTTTTTCAACTCCTTACTCTTTTTGCCCTCTGCCTTCTCCCCTCAATTCCCCCTGTTCTTCTGCCCATCCCCTGCTACCGCGGTCTTGTCTAGAACACATGGCTGATCCTCGATTGTCCCTTCGAACTTCCCTACACTCATGCCTGATTGAACTCTTCACCTGTTTGCAATGTTCCACTCTCGTCTCCTCATTTCCTTTAACATGTTGCCCATAGTCCTCTGTGCCCACACCTGTGTCCTTCACATAAATGCCCTTTTGCAACCGTGCACATTCGCTCTCCTGTTCCTCCCCTGCATCCACCCTGTTGCACCCATTACTAGAGCATTCACCACTGCCCTGTCCATCTTACCTTGAGTAAAAGTCGGAGCCCGCTCTGAAGCCTGTTGCCTAGCCAGCGACCATGTCTGCCTGGTAGCCATAGATCGCTAGGCATCACCTGAGCACCAGCTGTACACTGTAAAACACTAGGCACCAAAAGATTATCACACTTCCTATCCATTTTGCTTCATACTGCCACCACCTCTGTTCCACCTCCAAAAAGGCATCACTGTCCAAAACCTCTCCCTCCTCCAATTTGTTCATAATAATCCAGCCTGCCTCAATTGTTATACATTGTGACATACCACCAGTATAGGCTTCACGTTGACCTGGGGTGCCACCACAGACCCTCCAGGCTGTTCCGCTGGCGCAGGCCATCGGGACCCGTACTTCTGTTCGCCAGACTGATAATGCCTCACCAAGACCATCTGCCAGTGAACACCTGGTCCCACAGCACCGTCCTCTTGGCTGCACTGTGCCCTGTCTTCATTTCTCCTACCGGTGTACGAGCCAACCAGCTACCAAAAAAAACTCAAGGTGGAAGACGCCAAAGATTTTGCAACAACAGACGGTGCCAGGAACTTCTCCATTGGTCAGAAGATGTCCCACGGCGTGCTGGAGGATGCAGACTTGTTTCCATGCAGAAAGACTGCAAACAAGCCTTGCTAGCTGCAAGAGTCGTGGTTGAGGATTTTGGGGGCTGCCAGGGCCCAGGAAGGACCAGGAGGTCACCCCTTGGAGGTGGAGGCAGAGGGGGCGCTCAGCCACACAGAGAGCCCATGCAGAAGCAGGCAGCACCCGCAGAAGCACATGAACAGGCATTCAGAAAAGCTGAGCACGGCGGTCGTCTCGGCACAACAAAAGAGGGTCCCACGAAGTCGGAGTCCAACTCAGCGAGTTGGGCAATGCAGGACAGAGTGCTGGAGACCTGTGCTGTGCTGTGCATGAAGGAAGTCTAGCAAAAATGCACAGAAGCACTAGCAGCTGCAGTTCACGCAGTACACAGGATTACTATCTGTCATGGGGAGGTAAGGACTTACCTCCACCAAATTTGGACAGAAGGGCCACTGGACTGTCGGGGACACTTGGTTCCAGCTCGTGTGTTGCAGGGACCAAACTCGTCAAGATGAGAGGGGACCCAGAGGACCGGTGATGCAGAAGTTGGGTGCCTGCGTTGGCAGGGGGAAGATTCCGTTGACCCACAGGAGATTTCTTCTTGACTTCTAGTGCGGGGTGAAGGCAGACAGCCCACAGAGCATGCACCACCAGGAAACAGTCGAGAAAGCCAGCAGGATGAGGCACTACAATGTTGCTGGTAGTCTTCTTGCTACTTTGTTGCGGTTTTGCAGGCGTCCTGGAGCAGTCAGCAGTCGATCCTTGGCAGAAGTCGAAGAGGGAAGTGCAGAGGAACTCTGGTGAGCTCTTGCATTTGTTATCTGATGAGAAACCCACAGGAGAGACCCTAAATAGCCCACAGAGGAGGATTGGCTACAGAGAGAGGTAAGCACCTATCAGGAGGGGTCTCTGACGTCACCTGCTGGCACTGGCCACTCAGAGGTCTCCATTGTGCCACTCACACTTCTGCATTCAAGGTGGCAGAGGTCTGGGACACACTGGAGGAGATCTGGGCATCTCCCCTGGGGAGGTGCTGGTATGGGGAGTGGTCACTCCCCTTTCCTTTGTCCAGTTTCATGCCAGAGCAGGGCTGGGGGGATCCCTGAACCGGTGTAGACTGGCTTATGCAAGGAGGGCACCATCTGTGCCCTTCAAAGCATTTCCAGAGGCCAGAAGATGCTACTCCTCTCAGGCCCTTAACACCTATTTCCAAACGGAGAGGGTGTAACACCCTCTCTCAGAGATGGTGTAACACCCTCTCTCAGAGGAAAGCCTTTGTTCTGCCTTCCTGGGACTGGGCTGCCCAGACCCCAGGGGGGCAGAAACCTGTCTGAGGGTCGGCAGCAGCGGTAGCTGCAGAGAAACCCCGGAGAGTCAGTTTGGCAGTATCCAGGCTCTAAGCTGGAGCCCAGGGGATGCATGGAATTGTCTCCCAATACCAGAATGGTATTGGTGTGACAATTCCATGATCCTAGACATGTTACATGGCCATGTTCAGGGTTACCATTGTGACGCTACATATAGGTATTGACCTATATGTAGTTCACGCGTGTAATGGTGTCCCCGCACTCACAAAGTCCGGGGAATTTGCCTTGAACAATGTAGGGGCATCTTGGCTAGTGCCAGGGTGCCTTCACACTAAGTAACTTTGCACCTAACTTTCACTAAGTGAGGGTTTAGACATATAGGTGACTGATAAGTTACTTAAGTGCAGGGTAAAATGGCTGTGAAATAATGTGGACGTTATTTCACTCAGGCTGCAGTGGCAGTCCTGTGTAAGAATTGTCTGAGCTCCCTATGCGTGGCAAAAGAAATGCTGCAGCCCATAGGGATCTCCTGGAACCCCAATACCCTGGGTACCTAGGTACCATATACTAGGGAATTATAAGGGTGTTCCAGTGTGCCAATGAGAATTCGTAAAATTAGTCACTAGCCTGCAGTGACAATTTTAATAGCAGAGAGAGCATAAACACTGAGGTTCTGGTTAGTAGTGCCTCAGTGATACAGTTAGGCAGCACACGGGGAACACATACAGGGCACACTTTATGAGCACTGGGGTCCTGGCTAGCAGGATACCAGTGACACAGGCAAAAACAACATACATACAGGTAAAAAATGGGGGTAACATGCCAGGCAAGATGGTACTTTTCCACACAACCCCCCCAAACGAGAGACAATAAGGCTAACCTTGCCCAGATGAGTCTTCATTGTCTAAGTGGAAATATCTGGAGAGTCTATCTGCATTGGAGTGGGTACTCCCAGGTATATGTTCCACTGTATAGTCCATTCCCTGTAGGGATATGGACCACCTCAACTATTTAGGGTTTTCACCTTTCATTTGTTTTAGCCAAAGTAGAGGTTTGCGGTCTGTCTGAACAATAAAGTGAGTACCAAACAGGTATGGTCTCAACTTTTTCAGTGCCCAGACCACAGCAAAGGCCTCCCTCTCTATAGCAGACCAACGCTTTTCTCTAGGGGTCAACCTCCTGCTGATAAAAGCAACAGGTTGATCCTGGCCCTCAGTGTTAAGCTGTGATAGCACTGCTCCAAATCCCAATTCAGAAGCATCAGTCTGGACTATGAACGTTTTGGAGTGTAGTGAATCCTAGTTTGTTTTAGTGGGATAACAGGAGTTAGCTTAGCCGTAGGCTTGTAAACTCGTGCCCCCGTCACCCAGTGACTTTTAACCTACTTAGCTTGCTCTGTCTTAGACCATTTAAATATTTATTTCCTTTAAAATGGCGGCCTTGTTTATAGTTAGGCCACTTGTTAGGGGTTCTATTATCAGTGTCATTGCGCCAAGGCGTCAAGATCAAGCACGAAAGACAAACATACAGTAGGCATTCACACTTAGGGATTTTCCCTCTCTATACTTTCGAGGGATTGTTGATATTAATTGCCGTCCCAAGCATGCCTATTATCTATTGTTATGAATAACACTTATGTCAGGGGACCTTGTAGATCTGTATAAATACAACACACTTTTAGACAGATAATCAGAGGGATTCCGACCAGAGGGCATCGCCACCATCGCTGATACCGATGCTGCAGTCATCTTGACACTGACCCAGTCTTCGTGTCCCTGCGGAGTCTGAGATAGAAACCTCATTCCAAGGTAACGAGGGTTGGGGGCTCCTCTCATGGACACGGTTTTGGCAGATTAGGTTTAACGAACCCAGCTCTCCTTCTTTAGGTAGGAGGTTAGACCTACTCTTCTTAGGGTATTAGGGCTTATTACATTTTTATACCTATACATATATTCCTGCTATATATTGCATAATGGTAGGGGTACTTATAACAACGACTCTCCTCTTCACAATACTGTTGCTTGGTATATTCATTATCCCAATCATTGCAATTCATGCAACTTATAACAAATTGCAGTTATGTTAAATAAAAAACTATTATAACTTCACTGCATCTGTGTTATTGCCTTTGTTTGTATGAGACATAATAATCTGTGAGAAAAGGGTCATTTCCGTTTAACCACGACAACCCTGAGAGATCTTATTTTGAGTCCATGCGTAAGCGACTGCTACAAATCACCTCTTTACTATTGTGTTTCTGGTGAAGTACTGCTAGTAAGCCGGTAAGGTTTGGACAACAGTTACAATTAGTTGTAGGAAGAAACTTAGTCACCTACAAACGAAAGTACTGTCATCCTGAGACCAGCAGTCTTGCTCAGAGCAAGAGTCCAAACTACGACATGGCGCCACCAACGATGGTGTTTAGGCACTAATTTACGGTTACCCTGACTATCGCTGTCTCACAGACAACAGGTACCCTCAGTACCATTATACAGACACGTCCGAGGTCTTTGGGAGAATCCTCCTCAGCCGAACAGGTAACTCCTAAGTAGGCTGTAGGTTGTTCGAGCTCGAACTCACAAAAGGAAAAAACTTCCCCTATTTTGGTGTTCAGTTTCCCTAAACAACTATGGCTAATACCATTGACATTCCTGCAAATGCTAGACATGCACTTACACAACATTTATTAGCACATGGCCTTACAGAAGAGGGCGGGGAAGTTACTTTGATTATAGAAGCAACTGAAGCATACCAAACGGAAACATTTTACGGTTTGGTTGCCTTTCCTGAGGCTGACCAACGAACGCACACATTTCACACTTATGACATTGCGGACGTACCCGTAAGGTACGAAGCATACCAGTATCATGAAATATCGCTCACATATCAGGAGGACCAAAACTGGTTTGAAGGCGCCCTACCACATATACTGCGGCGGGTGAGGCTAGGTCCTTTAAGTAATGAAGGGCCTACGTGGCCCATGTTTGCCACATATACACTTCACCCAGGCATACAGACTATGCCGCTTGTAGATTTAAGGATATTATATAATGAATTAGTGGCATTATATAGACGATTGGTCCAGTTCGTAATGCGAACATTGAACACTACACCAGCGCATCCAGCACCGCCAGTAGCTGGTGGATATCAATTGGCTACTGGGATTAATCCACAAACGGTGCATACCATTATGGGTAAAGTGCCCTCGGATCGAGAAAAAATACCGTTCTGGATTGCTCAGAAAACAAATCAGCTGGAAGCTGTGTTCCCCCATACGGGGCCACAGGAGAAACATAGATTGCTCATTATGTGCTTGCCATTCGGGATGGTTCCCTCGGTGGATGAATGTGCCACTTGGGGTACAGTCTTCGCTGCCGTTTATACTACCACGCATGGTACCCCTACACTGGCCAATTTACCGGAAGTATTGAAACAAATACAAAATGAGCATGGGGCTGCACCGGCCCTAGATCTGGGGATGAAATTGATGCGTAACTTTGACGCCGTCTTCTCGATAATTTTAAGTAATATTAAAGGGGAAGCAGTAGCACTGGCGATACGCCAGCGTCTCCGGGAAACTCCACACCAGGAACAAGAGAGACAGCTACCGAAAATAATCTCTGATACCTATACTAGTATAGGACGGGATGGGCTGGGAGCCAAACCTAAAAAATTGGACATACCGAGTACCACCCATAAGGAAGGTACAAAGCAAGCACTAGAGGGGTCTAAAAAGCGGTGGGACAAACAAAAAGATTTCAAGGATAGGAGAAATAAAAGAGCTGATTCTCCGCATCCGGAGTACTCCGACAGGAGGTATAATTTCAGGAATAGGGATAACATTAGAACTCCAGACAGATATACTGATTCACGTCCTTCTCGTTCCTTTCAGGACGCACCGGATAAACGTAGCGAGAGAGGGGGCCGTCAAGATCGACGTCCGGAATACGTGAAAGAAAAGAAAGACTCGCTGCAGTCTACCATTAAAAAAGAAGAAAAGACTCCTCAGCAAAAGCCACAGTTTAAAAAGAAGAAAGTGGCAGCACTGACAGTTAAAAATGCCAGTAGTATTGAGAACACTGTTGAGGAACAAGAGGTGGGCAGTGACTCTGTTGGACAGCGCGGCAGAGGTCACGATATGTCACCAGAGTCTGAAAGATCATCTGGATGCGACAGCAACTAGCGATTATATTGCAGTTGAAACGGCGGATGGCCGCGTCCTCCCACCCGATCGGGTTTATGATTTAACAATTCAGATAGAGGGAGACGTGGAACGCATTATTAGTGTAATATTCTGGGATGAACTTACTAGTGATATCCTGTTGGCCGAGAGAGACTGGCCACTTGAACATGTCCGCAAGCTCCCACATGGGGAAGATGTAATTTTGCCTTCTTTCTCCGATCTTGTTCCAGAGGCAGACAAAAAAGCCTATGCTGCTGATTGGGCTTTAGCGCAGGCACCTGCATTATACCGTAATCATGTAGGTTGGGACAAGGACTCTCCTTGTCATGTTATTCCTGTTAGGTCTACACCACACCCGCAGCCACAGTACCCTGTTAAACATGAAGCAAAAGCTCCAGTGACGGAGATACTGTCACAACTTGAATACCAGGGAGTAATTGAGCCCTGTACATCGGCAATTAATAATCCGCTATTTCCCGTTACAAAACCTGATCATTCATATAGAATAGTGGTTGATTATAGACACTTAAATAGTCATACACGCACTTATGCTATACAAAATTCACACAGCACAGTGCTGATTAATAATATAGTGCGTAAAAAATACAAAACTACATTGGATATATCTAATGGATTTTTCTGCCAGAATTTAGCACATGAAAGTAGAGACCTAAGTGCATTTTCCTTTGGCTCTCAGAAACGCTTTTGTCGTTTACCACAAGGCTATAAAAAATAGCCCAGGACTGTTTTCGGCCCGTGTCACATCAATCTTACAGGAACTTGATTCCGAGGCATTATCATATGTGGATGATATCTATCTCACTGATGACACCCTTGACATTCATCTTGCAAGGGTCGATCGGATAATTTTGGGATTTGCCACCTTCGGATATAAATTTAATTTTAAGAAAAGCAGGATAGCTTTTCTTAGTGTATTGTACCTAGGATATGAACTATCACACGAGGGGAAGAGCCTGGCCCCGCCCTTCTTAGAGAAGTGTGCTCAGCTACAGCCTCCAAACACGCTTAAGAAATTACAGTCATTACTGGGTTTCTTTAATTTTGGCAGAACATACATTCCAGATTACGCTGAACGCGTCAAGCCACTATATGACTTAATTCAGCCCAATTTTTTTAGCAGGCGATGGACAATTGCACACACACACATCCTTAGGGATATACAACGGGACATGCTGGAGGCTAGACACTTGTACACACGTGACAATAAAACAAATTTGGTCATCAGAATAATAGCTGGTGCCCTCGGATTTACCTATGTCACCTTTAATGAGGGTGACACGGTGCTGATAGCATACAAATCACATTTGTACTCCAATGCGGAGAAAAGTTTTGCTCCTACTGAAAAAATTCTAACAGCAGTTCAGATGGCCGTCATAAAGGAGAGGCCACTTGCCCAAGGGAAGCGCATTATTGTTGTCTCCCCGGTACCGGCCTTAGAGGCTGTCACCAAAGCGAGCGTTCCAAACGCTAAGGCATTACATCCACGCTGGATTCAATGGGCAACATCTCTGACCGCCACTGATGTAGATTATGTGTTTGACCCAAGACTTCAGACACAGGAATTTCTCCAGTATGAACAGGAGTACCCCGCTCCCTTACACATATTGCCAATAGACAGTTATGATGCCATCATTTACACTGACGGATCAGCACAACCGGCTGTGGGTACTAAGCATCAATACTCGGCAGCTTGCGCAGCCGTGTGCGGGGTAATGGAAGACGGAGTTTTCCATCCTCATAATACCTACACTCAGACCTTAGGGGACTGCACAGCCCAGTTGGCCGAGCTTAAGGCTCTTCTTCTAGCGCTCGAACATGCAGAGCCAGGAACACAGACTTTGATTGTCTGTGATTCGTATTACTGCGTCCAGTCATACAATGAATATCTCAATCATTGGATCCTGAACGGGTTTAGAGATTCTAAAGGGAACACCATTAAACACAAAATATTGTGGGGAAGGGTGGCTGATCTTAAGGATAGGCTGCCATGTGTCCATGTAGTTCATACATTGGGGCACCAACGTGTAGGAATACATGTTGCCGGTAATACATTGGCTGACGAAGCAGCCAAAGCTTCAGTAGCTACGGCTTCTGTGGCTGCAGTGACTCGTTCTCGGATGAGGTTGGATAATGAAATACTGATTGCCGTTAAAGCCTCGGCTGCAGGCAAGCCCCTTCCGAAAGGATACCCTACGAACTATACATATCATATCAGTGCACAGAATGTTGCTTTTGCAACAATTCCTGATGTTGGTGATCGGGTGATCCCAAATGAAGATCAAAGATTGGGACTGATTACAGCTGCACATGAGGGTGTCGCTTCTGCACATGCTGGTATACAGGCCACTATCACCATTCTACAACAACGGTATTGGTGGCCTGGTCTATGCAGACAGACTAAAACGTATGTCCTTTGCTGTGACATTTGTCAGCAGATTAAGGGCTCGAATATCAGACGCCCTCCGCAGACATCTCTCTTAGTGTCAGACAAACCACTCCATTGTGTGTACCTGGACCATTGTGGTCCTTTGCAACCTGATGGTGCATACAAATACATTTTAGTGGCTGTAGATTCCTGTTCTAGATTCCTGTGGGTATGGCCACAGCGGTCGGCTGACGCCCGGACTGTTATAAAAGATTTGCTGATCTTTATCGGTACATATGCGGTTGCAGCATTCCATTCGGACCGGGGCCCTGCATTTGCCTCTAAGGCTTTCAGGGACACCATGAGGACGATGGGTGTTGAACTCCATTACTCCTCACCATACCATCCCGAGGGAAATTCGGTCGTGGAGAGGCGGAATCGTGATCTAAAGCAGTCCTTAACAGCTCGAGTATTAGGTTCAGGCCGCAGTTGGTTACATCACCTATATGGGGTCCAGAGAGCACTGAATAATCTGCCAAGACGGTCCTTGGGGGGAAAGTCTCCATATGAGGTTCTCTTTGGGACAACTATGTATGTTCCCGATCTTGATGCCCCTGGTATGGTGGCAGCAGAAACACCATTTGACATAAAAGAACGTCTCGCTGTTTTGCAGGAGCTTCAACAATTCCGTGATGATAAATCATCTGCAAGTGCTGCCACCTTGGGAATAAGGGACTTGGCAAAAACTTCGACTGGCTGGATTCCTAACATTGGGGATCTGGCTCGTGAGAAAATCTCTGTGAAAAAAGAGTTTGGTCCATCATACAGAACACCTGTACCGGTCTTGGGGATAAAAGGCACCAGGACTGTCATCCTTCCACCGTTGTCTGGTTCCAAATCCAACAGATTTATCTCCATTGATGACATCAAATTACACCATGTGGCCGATTCTTCACAGTAGACTAGGAGGTCCCTTGGGTAGTTCCCGATCCCCTCTCACTACCGAACTGGACGTCCCTCTACATGGTAGGATGACCATCGCTACTTCTGACTATGCAACTATGTCAGCTGTTGTTCCGAACACTTCCTCGACAATGGGGAGGGCGGACAATGAGCTTTTGTTGGTTCCAGTAACACCTTCGGAGGACTCCCCGCTGCAGGATTTGGCTGTATTTTACACGAACACTTCCATGACTAATAACGTTGTCTATCAAGACCTTCCACGAGCAGTGGATGAGCGTTCCATGGGTCCTGTGTTTGCGGAGACTTCCTCTGGCTATTTTATAGACATTGATGATTTTTCTTCTGATTCATCCTCTACCGAGACTGGAAAATGTTCGAGAGGTAGCCAATTCTATGGATGGCTTAAGCAGAACTATTTGATATATCCATGGAACTATCTCTGGTTTTGTTTGACATTTATTGCATTGTTTTTATGGATTGGGTTTGTGACTGTTTTCTTTTTACTAATTAATGGTCACTATATTGCTGATCGCTTCTCAGTGGAGCCTGTTGATGTAATTTTAACACCACATCGTTCAGCACATAAGGTCCGGCGTGATTTGTCCCCTGTCAATATTACGGCTATTCCAATTCCTGATGGGATTGTCTGGGACAAAGTTCCGTTCGATATCTACGGGCCTACAGAGATAATTCAAATACCATACGTGTTCAAGATTTCTATGTCTGATGTTATTACACCTAATGTTGTCTCTGATGATTGGGATGTCCAAACAGTTGATTCCATGCTAACTGAGATGAAGGACTACTCCGCTTTTGGGAGTGATGATGTATATGATTATACAATGAATTATGGGGAAATGTTCTGCTATAACGATTGGGGACATCACTACCTGCACCGTGCAACTAGATATAGGCCTCTCTTTAACTACACACAATGGGAACACTGTTCAACACCACGGGTGGGGAGTCCAAAGTATTACAGTGACAAATTCACATACTTTTCTGGGCATGATACGAAGAAAGCTGAATCATATTATTTTAAATTACCTACAACACAATTTAGAAAACTCTTGCTAACAGATACAAAACTGATTTATTCAGACCCCTTTGTTTCCCGACTCTCCATTGAGGGATATGAATATTGGCAGAACACTATCGATTTGAAGAGTGTATGGGGAACACAAGATTGGCAAATTCAGGGTAGGGAAGCTTTGTTTCGAGCTTGCTTAATTCCTGTACAAATGATTTTCTTGAATGACACTGTTGAGCAGACATCGTGTCTGGGGTTAACAAAAATTAAAGATTTAAACACGCCCAATATTCCTACACCGACAAAATTTGGAGATTGGCAACACTTTCTTAATGTTTCAGAGGACATGCTAGATGCATTGGTTAAGGCTGGTACTTATAATTCTTCACTTTCCCGTCCCGGGGGATGGTTGGCATGGCCCACCGACACTGATGAGTGTCAGAAGCGGTTTTTAAACTCTTCAAGAGGTTTTTCCATCCATAGGCCTGACCCTCGCTTTCTATCAGGTCAACATACTGGTATCATTACAACATACAGTGTGGGTAAGCTGTGCCAGCAATGGGTGCAGACAAACACTTTAACAGCGGTTAAACAACACCTGAACACTCTTTCAGACAGTATAGATTTACAAGATTTCCTATTGGGTCCTAGGAAGCAGCGCTCAAAAAGGTTTTTATATGCAATGTATAATGAAATTTGGAAACTTTCTCAAATTGAGGCTGCTGCACGTTTACGGCAACTTGATAAGGAGAATTTGGAAAAAACATTGGCTGTTGTCGATAATGGCATGAACACTCTATCCAACAGGATATACTCACTGTCGAATATAGTGTCATCTGCTCTTGATATCACTCAGACTGATTTGTCCCGGTTATATCATGGGCAAACACAGCTACGTTCCATCATGCAGCTGGGTTGGGCATTGCAGACGCTGAGAAGTGGCCACATTCCATGGAAATACATTAATGGAAGCGAACTATTCGCTGCTTTTAATTTTTCCAGGGAACAAGAGACAATGGCTAAAAGAGAGGCTCGTTTTACATTGCTTCAAGTGGAAAAATTTGATAAGTTGCCCTTCACAGTAGCAGAAAGTCCTTCAACTATCTGGCTCCTACACGGCATTATTAATTTACCGTTTTCGACCTTTCGTTTCTCGAACTGCCTGAAACATCTTGCAGTGGGACGCTATGACCAGCTAGGAGATAGCTTTATTAAGGAAGAGTGGGAGTTACCCTTTGAGTATCGATGTCTGAACGGCGAACAGGAGGTCTTTCTTAGCGGAAGTGAATGTGAGACTAATGTTCGTCATTCCATGATATGCAAACAGGTGTCTCTTCACGGTCTTTGCAATGCGGGGGTCGCGAATTTGGCCTGTTTTCTGAAGGGTACTCCCGTCCCCTTGATTTGTTCAGTGTTTCATGTACTTTCTAATGGAAGTTATGTTCTACTGAGCGATGACAGCTGTTGTGGCTTGTGACCTGGAATTGCCTACGCAATCTCAGTCACGAAGGTCGTTACGTGTTGTGGCCATGTTTTGTTCCCCCCCCACACGAGAGATACACGTATCTGAAATGTGGCCCCACATTGATACTATTAATGCGAACTATGACAAGTTGAGTAGACTGAAGGCGCTATTGTTTCAAAAACAGGTCGCCTTGACATCCGCAAAAGAGACGTATGCTCTCCAGGTTGTGAGATCGTCAGCCGAGATACAATCCCTTTTAAATACCGATTTCCCCATACACTTTGGAGAGTTGGCATCCAGAATATTCAATGCTTCAAGCACCACTGGGATTGTTCATTTCTTTAAGGCTGTCGGGTCTGGTTTCGTGTCCATCTTCCAGACTGTCTTCAGAGTCATCCCATCAGCCATCCATTCTCTCTTTTCCAGTGTGTTTGGTGGCTTACCAATTATTTTGGCTTTAATTGGCGGACTACTACTGCTATTTTTTTTTCTGATTCGCGGTGGTTGTTTTTTTCCAGCGACATAGAGCAATGGAGCCGCTCCCGTCAACCCCGCTGTGCCGTGAACGCATGGTTCGGATCTTCGGTACACCTTTGCTGGTGGAGCTAGAGTTTGACTGGTCATTGTCATTCCGGCCTCTACTCTGGTGTGTACAACCGGTGTTCCGCTGCATATGGTGTCTCTTTGAACATCTGCCTATGGTCTGTCTTGCTGTTGCACCAACATCTCCTGTGGACCACGAACTGCTGATGTCCCCGATGAGGGTTCATACACAGTCATGCCCCTTGAGACTGAGGTTGCTCCGCGAGGCCACCTATGAGCCTTCTGTTATACAAACTAACATGGATGAGGACGCTGCAGCGAGTGTCGATACACCGATGAATATGGCTCACTTCTGCTCTGTGGATCCGTTTGTCCGTCCAGCTCTCAATTTCACTTCAGACGATGTTGACTCATTTTTAAGATCCTTGAATGGTGACTTCGATGACATTCTTCAAGATCCTGCATATAGTACATAATTTGGTGAATTCGCTTGCCAGTTCCCGGTTCTAAAAACTAGCAATTTAACTGAAAGTTTGCTATACTTGTCATAGTTGATATTAACATCTCTGAATGTTTTTTAAAAAACGTATTTTAACACACAGCATTTATTTTTGTCATTGCGGACATTTTTTAGCTTGAGTTTTCATTTTCGTTTTTTGGCTTTTTTGGTTCAGTAGCAGCTTTTTTAGCGATTGGGTTTCCTTACCTTCATCATACGTGTTACGGCAATGGGGAGGGTGTAGTGAATCCTAGTTTGTTTTAGCGGGATAACAGGAGTTAGCTTAGCCGTAGGCTTGTACACTCGTGCCCCCGTCACCCAGTGACTTTTAACCTACTTAGCTTGCTCTGTCTTAGACCATTTAATTATTTATTTCCTTTAAAATGGCGGCCTTGTTTATAGTTAGGCCACTTGTTATGGGTTCTATTATCAGTGTCATTGCGCCAAGGCGTCAAGATCAAGCACGAAAGACAAACATACAGTAGGCATTCACACTTAGGGATTTTCCCTCTCTATACTTTCGAGGGATTGTTGATATTAATTGCCGTCCCAAGCATGCCTATTATCTATTGTTATGAATAACACTTATGTCAGGGGACCTTGTAGATCTGTATAAATACAACACACTTTTAGACAGATAATCAGAGGGATTCCGATCAGAGGGCATCGCCACCATCGCTGATACCGATGCTGCAGTCATCTTGACACTGACCCAGTCTTCGTGTCCCTGCGGAGTCTGAGATAGAAACCTCATTCCAAGGTAACGAGGATTGGGGGCTCCTCTCATGGACACGGTATTGGCAGATTAGGTTTAACGAACCTACTCTTCTTAGGGTATTAGGGCTTATTACATTTTTATACCTATACATATATTCCTGCTATATATTGCATAATGGTAGGGGTCTTTATAACAACGAGTCTCCTCTTCACAATACTGTTGCTCGGTATATTCATTATCCTAATCATTGCAATTCATGCAACTTATAACAAATTGCAGTTATGTTAAATAAAAAACTATTATAACTTCACTGCATCTGTGTTATTGCCTTTGTTTGTATGAGACATAATAATCTGTGAGAAAAGGGTAATTTCCATTTAACCACGACAACCCTGAGAGATCTTATTTTGAGTCCATGCGTAAGCGACTGCTACAAATCACCTCTTTACTATTGTGTTTCTGGTGAAGTACTGCTAGTAAGCCGGTAAGGTTTGGACAACAGTTACAACTAGTTGTAGGAAGAAACTTAGTCACCTACAAACGAAAGTACTGTCATCCTGAGACCAGCAGTCTTGCTCAGAGCAAGAGTCCAAACTACTAAAAGGGCTTTTTAGGACAGGTGCCTGGTTGAGCTCATCAAAAGCTTTTTGACAGCTGGCTGTCCACAATACCTTTTTAGGCATTTTCTTACTAGTGAGGTCATTAAGAGGAGCTGCAATGTAGCCATCGTTATTAATAAACCTCCTATAGTCCCCTGTGATGCCTAAAATGGCTCTCACATGGGTTTGAGTTGTAGGGGGAGCCCATTCCATAATGGTCTGGATCTTCCCCTACAGTGGTGCAATCTGTTCCCCAACTACCAGGTTGCCCAGATAAACCACTTTCCACTGCCCTATCAGGCACTTTGAGGCCTTGATAGTGAGGCCTGTCTTTTGCAGGGCCTCCAAAACTTTCCACAGGTGGACCAGATGATCATCCCAGGTGGAGCTAAAGACAGCTATAATATCTAGATATGCTGCACTAAAGGCTTCCAACCCTTGCAGGACTGTGTTCACCAACCTTTGAAAAGTGGCAGTGCATTCTTCAGACCAAAGGGCATCACATTGAATTGATAGTGCCCTCCAAAGGTTGAGAATGCAGCTTTGGGTTTAGCATCTTCTGATAATTTAATCTGCCAATAACCTGCAGTTAAATCAAAAGTGCTTAGATACTTGGCAGAAGCCAGTGTATCTATCAGCTCATCTGCCCTAGGTATAGGGTGAGCATCTGTCTTGGTTACTTGGTTGAGCCCTCTATAGTCAACACAAAACCTCATCTCTCTTTTTCCATCCTTACTGTGAGGTTTGGGAACAAGTGCCACTGGGCTAGCCTGTGGACTTTCTAGAGGCTCAATCACTCCTAAGTCTAACATTTTCTGAACTTCCTGTTTAATGCAGTCCCTGACATGGTCAGGCTGCCTATAAATCTAACTTTTGACAGATAAACTGTCTCCAGTATTGATTGCATGGTCACACCAAGTAGTGGTACCTGGTATCAGTGAGAAGAGTTCAGAAAACTGACTTAAAAGATTTTCACAGTTATCTTTCTGCTCAGCAGTAAGACAATCTGCAAGTACTACTCCCTCCTCTAAGCCATCAGCTTCAGTTGTGGAGAAGAGATCAGGGAGAGGGTCACTCTCTTCTTCCTGTCCCTCATCAGTTGCCATGAGCAGGGTGAGATCAGCCCTGTCATAGTAGGGTTTTAGGCGGTTGACATGGAGCACCCTAAGGGGACTCCTGGCAGTGCCCAGGTCGACCAAGTAGATAACCGTACCCTTTTTCTCAACAATTAATGGGGTCCACTCTATTTGTCTTGGAGTGCTCTTGGGGTCACAGGCTCCAATACCCACACCTTCTGTCCTGGATGGGACTGGGTCAGGACAGCCTTCTGTTCATGCCATTGCTTTTGCAGTTCTTGGCTGGCATGAAGGTTTTTACTGGCCTTTTTCATGTACTCAGCCATTCTTGATCTTAGGCCAAGTACATAGTCCACAATGTCCTGTTTAGGAGCTTTTAAAGGTTGTTCCCAACCCTCCTTAACAAGTGCAAGGGGACCTCTCACAGGGTGCAAAAAGAGGAGTTCAAAGGGGCTAAAGCCCACTCCTTTTTGGGGTACCTCCCTGTAAGCAAAAAGGAGGCAAGGTAACAGAACATCCCATCTCCTTCTGAGTTTTTCAGGGAGTCCCCTTATCATGCCTTTGAGTGTTTTATTAAACCTCTCAACCAGACCATTTGTTTGTGGATGATAAGGAGCAGTGAACTTGCATGCTACACCACACTCCTTCCACATTGCTTTGAGGTATGCAGACATGAAGTTACTACCTCTGTCTGGCACCACTTCCTTAGGGAAGCCCAGTCTGGAAAAGATTCCCAGGAGGGACTTTTCCACTGTAGGAGCTGTAGTGGTCCTTGAGGAGATTGCTTCAGGGTACCTAGTGGCATGGTCCACTACCACAAGGATAAACCTATTGCCTGAAGCTGTTGGAGGGTCAAGGGGGCCAACTACGTAAACCCCTACCCTTTCAAAGGGCACCCCAACCACAAAGTGGAATCAAGGGGGTCTTTGGAGTGCCACCAGTCTTGCCACTGGCTTGGCAGGTCACACAAGAGCGACAAAACTCTTTGGTGTCCTCTGACATATCAGGCCAGTGAAACAGGGGAACAAGCCTGTCCCAAGTTTTACTTTGGCCCAAATGCCCAGCCAATGGAATGTCATGTGCCAAGGTAAGAAGAAACTCTCTGTATTGCAAAGGGATGACCAATCTCCTGGCAGCTCCAGGTTTAGGGTTCCTTGATTCAGTATACAGGAGGTTGTCTTCCCAATACACCTAATGGCTGTCACTGACATCCCAATTCTGCTGCTTGACAGCTTGCTGTCTCAAACCCTCTAGTGTGGCACAGGTCTGCTGTGCCACACTCAGCTCTTCCCTAGCAGGCCCCCCCTGCACCCAAAAGCTCAGCAGTGTCTGCTGCCAGCTCATCTGGTGTAGGTTCGGCACAGGGAGAAGATTCCTCTTCCTCAAAAGGGGAATCTTCAGGTGAGGGAGGGATAGTGGGCAAGGATTTACCCTTCCTACCCCTAGTTTTTGGGAGCACTTGGTCCATTGTTCCAGGCTGCAAGTTTCCCTGTCCTTTTTGCTTTTTGGCCTGAGCCATGGTTAAAGCAAAAATATGCCCAGGAATGCCCAGCATTGCTGCATGAGCCTCCAACTCCACTTCAGTCCAAGCTGATGTCTCCAAATCATTGCCTAGTAAGCTGTCATGACCACACAAACTTGCCAAGTCAAATCAAAGAAGTGCATGAGAAAAGCAAAGAGATATCCTCAGTGGAGACAGCAAAGCCCAAACTGGAAGAAGGTTTGCAGAGTAATCTTGCGCTTATTTCAAAGGAAGAATCAAGAAGAGAAGATCCAAGATGGCCGCTGTGAGTCCTGAAGGTTAGTTACAGTTCTAGTCTTGCAATCGGTTGGTTGCTAGGATACGAGCTCTCCAGCTGGAAGTCTTGCACGTCAACTGAGGTCTGACAGGAATCTGCTGTGTGGAGAGAGAGCGCGCTTCAGAACAGAAACTCCTGTGAGGTAAAATTACATTTGAAGATTATATTACAGAAAACGGATAAATATTGTCAAGGTTTATTCGAAGAGTTTGATAGTAGACCGTTCCCGTGGAAGTCGGCAAGGCTGCAGAGTTAATGTATGAATTAACCTTATGTTTACAAGGTTCTTGTTTAAGATATTAAAGTCAAAGAAAAAACGAACTTTAAAAGAGCAAGTATCTACAAATGTCAAGGTTATAAACAAAGGCCAAGTTTAAAGGAGAAACGAACTGTTAACAAATAAGCATTTACAAATTCAATGGTAATAAACCAAAATAGAGTTTAAAAGAGAAACAAACTTAAATAAACAAGCATTTACAACTACAAGTTATCGACAGATGTCGAAGTAAGGAAGGAGAAACTAACTGTAATAAACAAGCATTTACAAATACAAGTTATCAACAAATGTCGAAGTAAGAAAGGAGAAACGAACTTTAATAAACAAGCATTTACAAATACAAGTATTGACAGAAGTCACAATAAGACAGGAGAAATTAGATAACATCAGCTGATTTGAAGAACGCATTATCATCAACTATATATGTATGTATAGCAACATAAAACCAATCTCTAACAAAGGTTGAGAAGTTCTTCCAGAATCAGTAATAAGCATTTTTTAAGAAGAGCTATCATTTATAGAGAGAAGCAAGGCTACAGAGAACTCAGGGTGAGTGAAGAAATAATAGAATTAAAGAGAATTAAGTGTTGAGAGTAGAAAGTGAAAAACTGATGTTGTATGTCCCTAGTAATTGCGACTGTGACTCTTGCAGGTGCTGAATCCAATCTTAGATGTGAAGAGGCAGACTGAGTACTGGCGTTCATCATCTCTGTGGCAGTCTCTCTACAATCCCATTCCCCTTTTCCCCTCCGGGGTACTCAGCACGAAGGATTAATATTCGTTGTGAGTAGCTCGGGTCGGGACTGAGGAGTTATCTTCTGCTTCTGAGGAAATCGAATTGAAGTATCCTGACATAAGCAATCTACAGGTAATTCAGTGGCTACCACAACTTTCTTTGGACCAGTAACACCCCCAGTTTAGATTCACAACAGTCATGGGGTGGCTAAGTGTGTTATTGTGAGCATCAGTCACTTGGTACTGCTGACCAAGCAGGTGTTGATTAGGGTGAACCAGTTTCTCTATAACCATAGTTACACTGGCTCCTGTGTCCGTGTAGGCCTCAACATCAACACCATTAATTAGAGGTAGTTGCTTGTACTTACACATATTAAGGGGACAAGCAACCAAGGTGGCAAAGTCAATGCCACCATCACAGACTAAAACAGCCTCTGTGGTCTCCCTAACAAGACCAACCCCAATTATACTGCCAATAGTGAGCCCAGCTACACCCTTGGATTAGCTATTTGTAGTAGACTTCCCCCCACCACTGCTATTACTAGGGGCACTAGAGGTTGCAGTTGGGGTTGTGGTGGTGCGAGCCTTGGTGTTTTTCTTTGGACAAGTGGCATCACTTGCCCAATGGCCTTTTACTTTACATAAATAACACCATGGCTTTTTCTGATTGTGAGAAGAGGATTTGGACCCACCACCCCCAGATGATTTTTGTCGGCCTGATGAAGAGTCAGAATGTTTTTTATCTTTGTCCCCACCCTTGTCAGGAGACTTACCATCCTTCTTCTTGCCATCCTTGTCACCCCCTGTATGAACTTTTCTGTTCACTCTTGTTCTGACCCAGTTGTCTGCCTTCTTTCCCAATTCTTGGGGAGAGGTCAGATCTGAGTCTACCAAGTACTGGTGCATCAAATCAGACACACAATTGTTCAAAATATGCTCTCTCAGGATTAGATTATACAGGCTTTCATAGTCAGTCACCTTACTGCCATGTAACCAACCCTCCAAGGCCTTCACTGAACAGTCTACAAAGTCTGTCCAGTCTTGAGAGGACTCTTTTCTGGTGTATCTGATCTTAATCATGTATTGTTCACTGATTAAGCCAAATCCATCCAAGTGTGCATCTTTCAAAACTTTGTAGTTGTTAGCATCACTTTCTCTGACAGTAAGGAGCCTATCCCTACCCTTACCAGTGAAGGATAGCCACAAGATAGCAGCCCCTGCCTTTGAGGGACTAACTGTACCATACAGGCCCTCTCAATTGCAGCAAACCACTTGTTAATGTCATCTCCCTCCTTGTAAGGGGGAACAATCTTATGCAGGTTTGTGGAATCTTGCTCTCTAACGGGATTACTATCAAAAACACTGCTGCTGCCACCATGGGGAACTAACCACAACCTCTGCCTTTACCTTTCCACATCCACAGATTCCCTGTCTAAGGCCAGCTGCTGCTGTTTAACTTCAGCCTGGCCTCTTCCAACCTCAGCTTTCTGAGTTCCCTTTCCATTAAGTTATTCTCAGCGTGGGAGGCTTGGGAATTGTGAGACACAGAAGAAATGTGGGAATTGGCAGAGAGAGACCTGTCCCTAACTGGCTGGACTCTAGTAACCTGGCCTACAGGAGTGAAAGGTGCCCTACTAGTGTGTGACCCCCTCCCACTACCAGTGTCACTAGGTGGCCTGTTAGCTGACAGGTCCTTGGAAGAACCCTCCCCAGCATCCTCATGGGATTCCTCTGAATCTGGCTGGGTACCCCCCTCCTCTACCGCCTGTTCCTGGGATGGACCAGACTGGTTCTGATCACTTTCTAGGAGAAGGCTAAGGAGAAAATCTTTTGTAGGATTCTTACCAATTGCTAAACCTCTTTCAATGCAGAGACCCCTCAAACCTTTAAAGTTTAGATTCCCATATGTTGCCTGGACAACTGTGGGAGTAAGCTCTACTGCAGACATGACAGAAAAGGTTTAGGACAGAGAGAGAAAAACATTTTTAGAACTTTTTAAAGAACAGAGAAAAACGTTTTCAGAAACTTTTCAGAAACCTTTTAGAAAGTTTTAGAGAAGGAAAGATAAACTGTTTAGGTTACTGTGTATATCCTGAAGTATTTGGAATATGTTTTTCTTATGAAAAGCATCAATGACAAAGTGGTAAAGCAGTTACAAGTACTTATCCCACCGCTGCACCACCAATGTAGGAGGCTGGCCTGGCTTATAGTGGGTACCTTGTGGTACGTACACCTTGTGCCAGGTCCAGTTATCCCTTATTAATAGATTAGTAGGGTTCAAGCAGCTTAGGCCGATAGAGGTAGCTATAGCAGAGCAGCTTAGGCTGAACTAGGAGACAAGCAAAGCTCCTACTATACCACTTATATCATATAGGATTATATCACAAGAAAGCACAATTCTCAGAGCTACTAAAAATAAAGGTACTTTATTTTAGTGACATTATGCCAAAAGTATCTCAGAGGATATACTCCCTTAGGAGGTAAGTAATATACACAAAATATACCCACAAACCAAAATCAGGTAAGTAAACAGTTAGAAAAGTAGTGCAAAAACTGTAGAACACAATAGAATGCAATAGGAGACAATAGGCCTAGGGGCAACACAAACCATGGACTCCAAAAGTGGAATGCGAACCACGAATGGACCCCAGGCCTAGTGTAGTGTGTAGAGGGTCGCTGGGAGTGTAAGAAAACACTAAGGGTGTCCAAGATACCCCACCCCAAGACCCTGAAAAGTAAGAGTAAGGTTACCCTACTACCCCAGAGAGACAGTAAAGTCGAGATAGGGGACTCTGCAAAGACAACAACTGACTGCAAATCACTGAAGACGGATTCCTGGACATGAGGACCTGCAAAGGGAGGGGACCAAGTCCAAGAGTCACGCAAGTGTCCAGGGGGGGCAGGAGCCCACTAAACCCCGTATGAAAGTGCAAAAGGGCTGCCTCCGGGTGGAAGAAGCCAAAGATTCCGCGACAACAGAAGGTGCCAGGAACTTCTCGTTTGGTCAAAAGATCTCCCACGGCGTGCTGAAGGATGCAGAGTTGTTTCAACGCAGAAAGACCACGAACAACCGTTGCTAGCTGCAAGAGTTGCGGTTGAGGATTTTGGATGCTGCCAGGGCCCAGGAAGGACCAGGAGGTCGCCCCTTGGAGGAGGAGACAGAGGGGGCGCTCAGCCACACATAGGGGGTCATTCTGACCTCGGTGGTAAAAGGCGCTTACCGCCGGTCAGAAGACCGCCATAACACCGCCGCGGCCGCGGTAAACCGCCACGGTCATTCTGACCCGCAACTGCCAAACCGCCGAAAACCCGACATCTTCAATAATCCCCCACACCAAAGGTCAGCGAAAAAATGGGGCTGACCAAACCTCCACCGTCACGCCAACAGAAATACGCCCATACCATTCCGACCCACAAATCCACGCGGTGGTCTTTCAAACGCGGTATTCCATTGGCGGTACACACCGCTGCTGTCAAAATACACACACCCATAGAAAACACAGCCACATTCGTCACTTCGAAATACACACACCTGATACACATACTAACACCACTCCCACACATCCAATACAATATAAAACACACACCCACATCACCCACAAGCCCCTACCATCCGAAATCATTGACGAAGGCTAGAGACAGAGCACAGAATAGAGAATCCCACAACACAGAGGCACACAACACCATCACCCACACAGAATCCACGCAACAAACACCACACACCACCACACGCACCACACTCATCACCACAAACGGCACCCAACACCTCAACCACACCACCCCATGGCACCCCAAAGACACCCCAGGTTCAGTGACGCCGAACTCAGGGTCATGGTTGAGGAAATAGTCCGTGTAGAGCCCCAGCTCTTCGGGGCACAAGTGCAGCACACCACAATTGCCAGGAAGATGGAGCTATGGCAAAGGATAGTGGACAGGGTCAACGCGGTGGGACAGCATCCACAAAATCGGGAGGACATCAGGAAGAGATGGAACGACCTACGGGGGAAGGTGCGTTCCATGGTATCAAGGCACAACATAGCGGTGCAGAAGACTGGTGGCGGACCCCCACCTACTCCCCCAGAATTTACCGCGTGGGAGGAGGAAGTCTTGCACATCCTGCATCCTGAGGGCCTCGCTGGAGTAGGCAGAGGAATGGACTCTGGTAAGGCAAATCTTCACTACTGCTTCCCACCCCCACCCCACCTGAATGCCAAATCATACCCCCACCCTCACCCCCTCCCCCATCACACCAACCCCTAGCAAAAGCCTCACCATCACAACCCACCCATCCCAACACCAAGCCCTGCATGCGACCCCAAAGCATGGACACCCATCACCAAAGCATGCCCACTGCACACACACATCACCCCCACAAGCCACCCTCACAAAAGCCCCCACAAGGAAATGCCTGCACATGGGTACACGGACACCCACCCATCACACGAAATCCCACACACAGAAGCAATAACCATACCTTTATACCCCTGCAGGACCCGAACGCCACCACACCGCCACGGAGGGTCCAGAGATGTCCATCCCACCCCCAGAAGAGGCCCCCAGCGATGACAGCAGCTCTGTCTCCCTGGAGCCAGACGACGAGCCCGGCCCATCGGGGACCTCTGGACAGTCGGTTCCCCACAGACAGCCACAGGCTACACCAGACCCAACCCCCTCTGGGAACACCAGCACAGCTCCCACCCAGCGGGCCCATGCCTCTGTCTCCAGGACACGTCAATCAGCGGTGTGTCCACCACTACAGGGCACCCAGGTTGACCCACCACCCCAACAACAACAGAGACCTGGGGGCAGTGGTAGTGGGCACACCGGCCAGGGGACAGAGGCCCAGGGACACAGGGGAACTGGGAGGGCTGCTGTGCGACAGAGGGGGACAGGCCCGGGGAACCGACTCTCCAAGAGGCCCTCTCCACCATCATGGGAGCATACCACCGCTCCCAGGAGACGATGGGGACGGTACTGGCCTGGTTCCAGGAGATCCAGGAACTGCAGGAGGAACAGTACATGGGGTTCAGGGAGGAACTGAGGAACATCGGTTCCGCAATGGGGACCATCGTCCTGGCCCTTACCCAGATCGTCACCACATTGCGGGACCATGTGGCACCCCAAAGGGCCCCTGTCACTAGCCCAGGCCAGGAACAGCCTACCACCTCCGCCGGCGCCAGTGGACAGGAGGCCCCCACACAACGACAGGCCACCAGAACCCCACCTCCTGCAGAAGAAGAACCACCCCGCAAGCGGAACCTGAGATCTCACAAGAAGACAGAGTAGGATTGCAAGACCCCCGCCAGCCTAAGATACCCCCTGATGTCATCCCACTGTCCCACATTGTCACCCTGTCCAACCTTGAACTGCCTCTGCTCCATCCTTCCACAGGCATATGGACAATGCACCTGTGCGACTGAGAACTGGACTCTGCCATGGACATTACTCCACCCCCAGCCATCCCCGCTTCCCAATCATTTACCTATATCTAGCACTTTAAATAAATCACTTATTCCACTTAAATAAACAGGAGTCTGCTTGTATTCTTAACAAATGTATTACACATAACGGTTCAATAATGTCCAGTTACTTTGTGATGACAACATACCAATTTCAATAAGCTTTAGTCCATGGGCAAACAAAGCTGAAGTCAGGCAGTGGGTCATACAGCTCTGAACAGGGAAGGGAAAGTCACAAATCAGTTAACTGGAACTGGGGGGAAACACAGACAGTGGAGACGCATGAGGCCTCAAGTAAATGTAAATGTAAATGTAAATGTAAATGTTTCTTACCTGTGTGCTACTGAAAGTATTGTTGTATGACTGTATCCCTGTTGTCCGTGTCGTCCCCGTCGTCTTCCTCTTCTTCACTCTCCACAGGCTCCACAGCTGCAACAACACCACCATCTGGACCATCCTCCTGCAGAAAAGGCACCTGGCGTCGCAATGCAAGATTGTGAAGCATACAGCAGGCCACGATGATCTGGCACACCTTCTTTGGTGAGTACATGAGGGATCCCCCTGTCATATGCAGGCACCTAAACCTGGCCTTCAGGACCCCGAACGTCCTTTCTATGATCCTCCCAGTTCGCCCATGGGCCTCATTGTAGCGTTCCTCTGCCCTTGTCCTGGGATTCCTCACTGGGGTCAGTAGCCACGACAGGTTGGGGTAACCAGAGTCACCAATTAGCCACACACGGTGTCTCTGTAGCTGTTCCATCACATAAGGGATGCTGCTATTTCGCATGACATACGCGTCATGCACTGACCCAGGGAACTTGGCATTTACATGGGAGATGTACTGGTCAGCCAAACAGACCACCTGGACATTCATCGAATGATAACTTTTTCTGTTTCGGTACACCTGCTCACTGTCTTTGGGGGGAACCAAAGCCACATGGGTCCCATCAATGGCCCCAATGATGTTGGGGATATGTCCAAGGGCATAGAAATCACCCTTCACTGTAGCCAATTCGCCCACCTCAGGGAAAATGATGTATCTCCGCATGTATTTCATCAGGGCAGACAACACTCTGGACAAAACCTTTGAAAACATAGGCTGAGACATCCCAGATGATATGGCCACTGTTGTCTGAAACGACCCACTTGCCCAAAAATGGAGTACTGACAGAACCTGCACCAGAGGGGGAATCCCTGTGGGTTGGCGGATGGGGGACATCAGGTCTGGCTCCTGCTGTGCACATAGTTCATGTATAGTTGCTCTGTCAAGCCGGTATGTAAGTATGATATGTCGTTCTTCCATTGTCGACAGGTCCACCAGCGGTCGGTACACGGGAGGATTCATCCTTCTCCTCGCAAGTCCCAGCGGACGGTGCCTAGGAAGGACAACATGGAGCACAGAGTCAAGCAACCCACAGGTTCGTTCACACAGCTTGCATAGTACACGAATCGCTATGCATGGAACGGCTTGTATGAGTGGCAATGCAAGGCCTAGGCCTGTGTGACGCAGTAGAAATCATGCCATGTGGGCCCTTGAAATGGCGGCTGCCTGACCTGTGAAGTGTGACAGTGGGATGTGAGGTCACTGCGCTGGCGTGGCACACCGTGGCGGTAGGCGGTCGAAGACCGCGGCGCAAAGCAGCATTGGTTAACATTGAACCCTATGGGTCTCAGGAGCCAATGACGATGTGCGCCGGCAGTCGCGGTACGCACCGCCGCGGTACGCACCGCCGTGGGCGTGACCGCCATTTTCTATCTGATTATTCACTCGAGACCTGATTATCCACAGGAGAGAACCTATACTGCAAGTGCTGCTGTGACCTCGGTCTGGGAGATACAATGGCTGCTGCGACTGGGGAAAGGGCCCCTGCCTTCACTTCCGAAGAATTGGAGAAACTTGTTGATGGGGTCCTCCCCCAGTATGCGCTACTCTACGGTCCTCCAGACCAACAGGTTAGTACACAGGGTGCACGCTGAATGGGCTATGCCTGTGTTGAATGGGGTGTATGTAAGATGGTGGGGAGGGGAGCGAATGAGGAGTGCAACGCACGACAGATGGGAACATGTGCCACATGGCAAGGTTGGGGAGGGGGGGCCACTCACATCTACCATGCTGAAAAGTGATGATATTTCCTTTCCCACCCTGTACATGTCAAATAGGTCAGCGCCCATCAGAAGGTCGACATTTGGCGTGACATCGCCAAGGACGTCCGGGCCCTGGGGGTCCACAACAGACGGGGCACCCACTGCCGAAAGAGGTGGGAGGACATCCGCCGCGGGACCAGAAAGACCGTCGAGTCTCTGCTGGGGATGGCCTCCCAACGTAGGAGGGGTGCCAGCCGCCAATTGACCCCCCTGATGTCCCAGATCCTGGCGGTGGCCTACCCCGATTTGGATGGGCGCGTGAGGACATCACAGCAGACACAAGGGGGTGAGTATCAGCACATTCTGCTATCTTTGCACGCAGTGGAGGTGTCTGGGTGGGGGAGGAGGGCTGTGGGTAACTCAAGGCCAGGGCGCTTTCTGTAGGCTAGTCCCCTCCGTTAGCCATGGCCCTGTACCCCCACCTCTGTAGGGTGCCAAGTACAGCTATCCATGGTCCTGCATCACCCATGTGTGCATTTGTCGTCCGTAGATCTGTAGGCCTAGTCACAAGAACTGAGTAGTGTACCCCGATTGCGCAGCGTACTTCACGGGGCTTCTGTGTCTGTCCTCTCCGCCAACGGTGTTGCCAATGCATGCACTCAACCTGTCTTCATTTTTCCCCCCCACCCATTTTCTTTTTCTTCCTGTGCATGTGTGCATTAGCATCATCAGGCGGAGGAGAAGTGGCATCGGCGCACGAGGGAGCTGCATCTCACATGGCCCCGGAGGGCCATGCAACAGACTCCGAGTTCAGCAGTGAGACGGAGGGTGAGGGGATCTCCACAACGGAGACCCGTGGAGACGTCAGCGACACCGACACGTCCTCGGAAGGGAGCTCCCTTGCGGTGGCGGCAACATCCGTGCCCACCGCAACTACAGGTACAGCTGCCACCCAGCGCACCAGCTCTGCCCTCCAAGCAGCCCCTCAGCGTTCGCCCCTTGCCCGCTCGCACACCAAGGCGGGCATCTCCTTCGCCCCAGGTACCTCTGGCCCTGCCCCAGTTACCCCTGCTGCCCTCAGTGAGGAGGTCATTGACCTCCTCCGGACGCTCATTGTTGGGCAGTCTACCCTTTTGAATGCCATCCAGGGGGTGGAAAGGGAGGTGCATCTGAGCAATGCATACCTGGAGGGCATTCATTCGGGTCAGGCTGCCCATCAGCAATCGTTCAACGCTCTGGCCTCAGCACTGACGGCAGCCATTGTCCCTGTCTCCAGCCTCCCTCTTCTAACTCCCTCCACCCAGTCCCAGTCTCCTGTTCCTCAGCCTATCCCATCCACACCATCAGACCAGCCTGCACACACCTCAACACCCAAGGGCAGCTCATCCAGACATAAGCACCACAGATCCCACAAGCATTCACACAAACAACATCCAGATGCAGACATGCCAACAGTCACTACCACCTCTGTGTCCCCCTCCTCCTCGTCTCCCTCCTCCCTCCCTGTGACGTCTCCACTCACACCTGCATGCACACCACCATCAGCCAGTACTTCCATCAACAGCACACCTTCCATTACAGTCAGCACACGTGCAGTCACCACCCCCACTGCCATTTACACGTCCCCTGTGTCCTCTCCCACTGTGTCTGTCACCCCCTCTTCCAAACCACACAAACGCAGGCAGCCACCCACCCATCAGCCAGCCACCTCACGACAGCCTCCAGCCCAAGCACCTGCACCCAAAGACAGCACACTTGACTCTCCTACAACCACATCCTCTTCCTCCACTCCCATACCCACTGCATCTACCGTTCCCATTGCTCCTAAAAAACCTTTCCTCTCCAAAATTAACCTCTTTGCATCACCTGACCCACCCCCTCCATCTGGCAAGAGTCCAAAGAGCACCTCAGCCACCACCAGCCCTGCATCTAGTATCACCATAGTGCAGGGCTATTGGAGTCCACCAGCTCCTAGGGAAGGAACATCGGCCAGCAGCAAGGGGACAGCCAGCCCACTCCCTGGGAAGAGGACAAGAAAACTTAAGGGCCGGCGCGAAAAGCCTGAGACGGCTGCCACCACGGAGAGTGGCCTTGCCACGTCACCTGCCACATCATCTAAGGGAGGCAAGGGCCAGAGAGCTGCAGCGAAGGAGGGCAAGGGCAGCAGGGCGGAGAAGACATGCAGCAGCCGAGCGCACCAGGAGGGCCCCACCAGCCCCATACCGGGTGTGACGGATGACACCCACGGGCACAAGACTCCATCACAGGAGGGCCCTGCTACCGCAAGGTCGGAGGGCGACTAAGCGGGGAGTCTTGGCCAGGTCTGGCTCCCTTGAAAGACAGGACAAGCACTGCTGAAGAGGGCCCCGCCAAGACAGGCACCGCTGAACAGGGCCCCGCCGTGAGGAGCACCGCTGAAGAGGGCCCCGCAAAGACAGGCACCGCTGAACAGGGCCCCGCCGTGAAGAGCACCGCTGAACAGGGCCCCGCCGTGAAGAGCACCGCTGAACAGGGCCCCGCCGTGAGGAGCACCGCTGAAGAGGGCCCCGCCAAGACAGGCACCGCTGAACCGGGCCCCGCCGTGAAGAGCACCGCTGAACAGGGCCCCGCTGTGAGGAGCACCACTGAAGAGGGCCCCACCAAGATAGGCACCGCTGAACAGGGCCCCGCCGTGAGGAGCACCGCTGAAGAGGGCCCCGCCGTGAAGAGCACTGCTGAACAGGGCCCAGCCGTGAGGAGCACCGCTGAAGAGGGCCCCGCCAAGACAGGCACCGCTGAACAGGGCCCCGCCGTGAGGAGCACCGCTGAAGAGGGCCCTGCCAAGACAGGCACCGCTGAACAGGGCCCCGCCGTGAAGAGCACCGCTGAACAGGGCCCTGCCGGTGAAGAGCACCGCTGAACAGGGCCCCGCCGTGAAGAGCACCGCTGAACAGGGCCCCGCCGTCTCAAGCACCGCTCCGCTGGGCCCTTCCTCTCAAGCACCGCTCCGCTGGGCCCTTCATCTCAAGCACCGCTCCGCTGGGCCCTTCCTGTCAAGCACCGCTCCGCTGGGCCCTTCATCTCAAGCACCGCTCCGCTGGGCCCTTCATCTCAAGCACCGCTCCGCTGGGCCCTTCATCTCAAGCACCGCTCCGCTGGGCCCTTCCTGTCAAGCACCGCTCCGCTGGGCCCTTCATCTCAAGCACCGCTCCGCTGGGCCCTTCATCTCAAGCACCGCTCCGCTGGGCCCTTCCTGTCAAGCACCGCTCCGCTGGGCCCTTCATCTCAAGCACCGCTCCGCTGGGCCCTTCCTGTCAAGCACCGCTCCGCTGGGCCCTTCATCTCAAGCACCGCTCCGCTGGGCTCTTCCTGACAAGCACCGCTACGCTGGGGCCTTCATCTCAAGCACCGCTCCGCTGGGCCCTTCATCTCAAGCACCGCTCCGCTGGGCCCTTCATCTCAAGCACCGCTCCGCTGGGCCCTTCCTGTCAAGCACCGCTCCGCTGGACCCTTCATCTCAAGCACCGCTCCGCTGGGCCCTTCCTGACAAGCACCGCTCTGCTGGGCCCTTCATCTCAAGCACCGCTCCGCTGGGCCCTTCCTGTCAAGCACCGATCCGCTGGGGCCTTCATCTCAAGCACCGCTCCGCTGGGCCCTTCCTGTCAAGCACCGCTCCGCTGGGCCCTTCATCTCAAGCACCGCTCCGCTGGGCCCTTCATCTCAAGCACCGCTCCGCTGGGCACCGCCGTCTCAAGCACCGCTGGTCCATTGACAGTGCCGGTTCTGTGTCGAGCAGGTGTTCACGAAGCACTCTGGGCACCATGCCTCCTCCAATACCAGTGGAGTCGGTTATCCATCTGATGGACTGTGGCTTTGCACTCCCCAGGATGGTACAGTGGGCATGGAGGCCCCTCGTGGATCTGGCATCGTGGACTCATGTGGCTGAGGTGCCCCCCTTTCCCTTCCCCCTGAGGTGCCTGTTCTTTTCTCATCTGATGCCCCAGCAGTGTTCTCTCCAATGGTTTCCTTTTCTCCTGTGTGGGCTTTGCCCATGTGTTTGTACACATTGGCCCACGGACTATGGATATTGAACGGACTGTGCAGGACTTATTGACTATGTATATACTTTGCACTATGTTCATTTTTCATTTGTATATTTCATATGGCATATTTACTATGACTTAAATGAACCTATTTTATACATAAAGTTTAAACTTCATTTGAATTATGTCTTTGCATTCTTCCGGGGGGTTTGGGGGGTGTCACTCTGACTTGTTGCTCTGCATTGGTGTGAAGGTATTGGGGGGGTGGGTTGGGGGGGTGGGTGTATCGTATATGTGTGTGCCCGTAAGCTTTCCTCCTCCCCCCTCCCCTGCGCCGGCGTTCGTACTCCTGGTAGATGAGCAGGTAGACAATAGCTGGTAGGATGTGTAATTCGGGCTCCATGCTGTCCTCCTTCCTCGTGGAGTGTGTATAGGTGAGCGTTTTCCCGTTCGTAGTCTATTTCCGCTGTGTTTTTATCGGAAAAGGTGGCGGATTGGTGAGTTGTGATAGGGTGGGCGGTACATTGTCTGCCGCCTGCCTGTTGCCTGTTGGCGGTGACCCCCGCGCTGTTTGTCGGTCCCGCCGTGGCTGTCGGAGTGTTAATGTGGCGGGCTGTGTTGGCGGTTCCCGCCAGGGTCAGAATTCCATTTTTTGGACCGCCTGCCTGTTGGCGGGTTGGCCGCCGCTCTATCACCGACCGCCAGGGTTAGAATGACCCCCATAGAGTCCACGCAGAAGCAGGCAGCACCTGCAGAAGCACCTGAACAGGTGTTCAGAAGATCTGAGCATGGCAGTTGTCTCAGCTCAACAAAAGAGGGTCCCACGAAGTCGGAGTCCAACTCAGTGAGTTGGGCAATGCAGGACAGAGTGCTTGGGACCTGGGCTGTGCTGTGCATGAAGCAAGTCTTGCAAAAATGCACAGAAGCCCTAGCACCTGCAATTCACGCAGTACACCAGATTACTGTCTGGCGTGGGGAGGCAAGGACTTCCCTCCACCAAATTTGGACAGAAGGGCCACTGGACTGTCGGGGACACTTGGATCCAGCTCCTGTGTTCCAGGGACCATGCTCGTCAAGATGAGAGGGGACCCAGAGGACTGGTGATGCAGAAGTTTGGTGCCTGCGTTGGCAGGGGGAAGATTCCGTCAACCCACAGGAGATTTCTTCTTGGCTTCTAGTGCAGGGTGAAGGCAGACAGCCCTCAGAGCATGCACCACCAGGAAACAGTCGAGAAAGACGGCAGGATGAGGCACTACAATGTTGCTGGTAGTCTTCTTGCTACTTTGTTGCGGTTTTGCAGGCGTCCTGGAGCAGTCAGCGGTCGATCCTTGTCAGAAGTCGAAGAGGGAAGTGCAGAGGAACCCTGGTGAGCTCTTGCATTCGTTATCTGATGAGAAACCCACAGGAGAAACCCTAAATAGCCCTCAGAGGAGGATTGGCTACAGAGAGAGGTAAGCACCTATCAGGATGGGTCTCTGACGTCACCTGCTGGCACTGGCCACTCAGAGGTCTCCATTGTGCCATCACAACTCTGCATTCAAGATGGCAGAGGTCTGGGACACACTGGAGGAGCTCTCGGCACCTCCCCTGGGGAGGTGCTGATTAGGGGAGTGGTCACTCCCCTTTCGTTTGTCCAGTTTCGCACCAGAGCAGGGCTGGGGAATCCCGGAACCGGTGTAGACTGGCTGATGCAAGGAAGGCACCATCTGTGCCCTTCAAAGCATTTCCAGAGGCCAGGGGAGGGTACTCCTATCAGGCCCTTAACACCTATTTCCAAAGGGAGAGGGTGTTACACCCTCTCTCAGAGGAAATCCTTTGTTCTGCCTTCCTGGGACTGGGCTTCCCAGGCCCTAGGGGGGCAGAAACCTGTCTGAGGGTTGACAGCAGGGGTAGCTGCAGAGAAAACCCCGGAGAGTTAGTTTGGCAGTACCCGGGCTCTATGCTGGAGCCCAGGGGATGCATGGAATTGTCCCCCCAATACCAGAATGGTATTGGGGTGACAATTCCATGATCCTAGACATGTTACATGGCCATGTTCGGAGTTACCATTGTGACGCTACATATACGTATTGACCTATATGTAGTTCATGCGTGTAATGGTGTCCCCGCACTCACAATGTTCAGGGAATGTGCCCTGAACAATGTTTGGGCACCTTGGCTAGTGCCAGGGTGCCTTCACACTAAGTAACGTTGCACCTAACCTTCACTAAGTGAGGGTTTAGACATATAGATGACTTATAAGTTACTTAAGTGCAGTGTAAAATGGCTGTGAAATAACGTGGATGTTATTTCCATCAGCCTGCAGTGGCAGTCCTGTGTAAGAATCGTCTGAGCTCCCTATGGGTTGCAAAAGAAATGCTGCAGCCCATAGGGATCTCCTGGAACCCAATACCCTGGGTACCTAGGTACCATATACTAGGGAATTATAAGGGTTTTCCGGTGTGCCAATGAGAATTGGTAAAATTAGTGACTAGCCTGCAGTGACAATTTTAATAGCAGAGAGAGCATAAACACTGAGGTTCTGGTTAGTAGTGCCTCAGTGATACAGTTAGGCAGCACACAGGGAACACATACAGGGAACACTTTATGAGCACTGGGGTCCTGGCTAGCAGGATACCAGTGACACAGGCAAAAACAACATACATACAGGTAAAAAATGGGGGTAAAATGCCAGGCAAGATGGTACTTTTCCACACAACCCCCCCCAAACGAGAGACAATAAGGCTAACCTTGCCCAGATGAGTCTTCATTGTCTAAGTGGAAATATCTGGAGAGTCTATCTGCATTGGAGTGGGTACTCCCAGGTATATGTTCCACTGTATAGTCCATTCCCTGTAGGGATATGGACCACCTCAACTATTTAGGGTTTTCACCTTTCATTTGTTTTAGGCAAAGTAGAGGTTTGTGGTCTGTCTGAACAATAAAGTGAGTACCAAACAGGTATGGTCTCAACTTTTTCAGTTTTTCAGACCACAGCAAAGGCCTACCTCTCTATAGCAGACCAACGCTTTTCTCTAGGGGTCAACCTCCTGCTGATAAAAGCAACAGGTTGATCCTGGCCCTCAGTGTTAAGCTGTGATAGCACTGCTCCAAACCCCAATTCAGAAGCATCAGTCTGGACTATGAACGTTTTGGAGTAGCAAGGGCTTTTTAGGACAGGTGCAGAGCACATGGCCTGGTTGAGCTCATCAAAAGGTTTTTGACAGCTGGCTGTCCACAATACCTTTTTAGGCATTTTCTTACTAGTGAGGTCATTAAGAGGAGCTGCAATGGAGCCATCGTTCTTAATAAACCTCCTATAGTCCCCTGTGATGCCTAAAACGGCTCTCACATGGGTTTGAGTTGTAGGGGGAGCCCATTCCATAATGGTCTGGATCTTCCCCTACAGTGGTGCAATCTGTTCCCCAACTACCAGGTGGCCCAGATAAACCACTTTCCCCTGCCCTATCAGGCACTTTGAGGCCTTGATAGTGAGGCCTGTCTTTTGCAGGGCCTCCACAACTTTCCACAGGTGGACCAGGTGATCATCCCAGGTGGAGCTAAAGACAGCTATATCATCTAGATATGCTGCACTAAAGGCTTCCAACCCTTGCAGGACTGTGTTCACCAACCTTTGAAAAGTGGCAGGTGCATTCTTCAGACCAAAGGGCATCACAGTGAATTGATAGTGCCCTCCAAAGGTTGAGAATGCAGTTTTGGGTTTACCATCTTCTGATAATTTAATCTGCCAATAACATGCAGTTAAATCAAAAGTGCTTAGATACTTGGCAGACACCAGTGTATCTATCAGCTCATCTGCCCTAGGTATAGGGTGAGCATCTGTCTTGGTTACTTGGTTGAGCCCTCTATAGTCAACACAAAACCTCATCTCTCTTTTTCCATCCTTACTGTGAGGTTTGGGAACAAGCACCACTGGGCTAGCCCATGGACTTTCTAGAGGCTCAATCACTCCTAAGTCTAACATTTACTGAACTTCCTGTTTAATGCAGTCCCTGACATGGTCAGGCTGCCTATAAATCTTACTTTTGACAGATAAACTGTCTCCAGTATTGATTGCATGGTCACACCAAGTAGTGGTACCTGGTATCAGTGAGAAGAGTTCAGAAAACTGACTTAAAAGATTTACACAGTTATCTTTCTGCTCAGCAGTAAAACAATCTGCAAGTACTACTCCCTCCACTAAGCCATCAGCTTCAGTGGTGGAGAAGAGATCAGGAAGAGGGTCACTCTCTTCTTCCTGTCCCTCTTCAGTTGCCATGAGCAGGGTGAGATCAGCCCTGTCATAGTAGGGTTTTAGGCGGTTGACATGGAGCACCCTAAGGGGACTCCTGGCAGTGCCCAGGTCTACCAAGTAGGTAACCGTACCCTTTTTCTCAACAATTAATGAGGTCCACTCTATTTGTCTTGGAGTGCTCTTGGGACCACAGGCTCCAATAACCACACCTTCTGTCCTGGGTGGGACTGGGTCAGGACAGCCTTCTGGTCATGCCACTGCTTTTGCAGTTCTTGGCTGGCATGAAGGTTTTTACTGGCCTTTTTCATGTACTCAGCCATTCTTGATCTTAGGCCAAGTACATAGTCCACAATGTCCTGTTTAGGAGCTTTCCCAACCCTCCTTAACAAGTGCAAGGGGACCTCTCACAGGGTGCAAAAAGAGAAGTTCAAAGGGGCTAAAGCCCACTCCTTTTTGGGGTACCTCCCTGTAAGCAAAAAGGAGGCAAGGTAACAGGACATCCCATCTCCTTCTGAGTTTTTCAGGGAGTCCCCTTATCATGCCATTGAGAGTTTTATTAAACCTCTCAACCAGACCATTTGTTTGTGGATGATAAGGAGCAGTGAACTTGCATGCTACACCACACTCCTTCCACATTGCTTTGAGGTATTCAGACATGAAGTCACTACCTCTGTCTGGCACCACTTCCTCAGGGAAGCCCACTCTGGAAAAGATTTCCAGGAGGGCCTTTGCCACTGCAGGAGCTGTAGTGGTCCTTGAGGAGATTGCTTCAGGGTACCTAGTGGCATGGTCCACTACCACAAGGATACACCTATTACCTGAAGCTGTTGGAGGGTCAAGGGGGGCAACTATGTAAACCCCTACCCTTTCAAAGGGCACCCCAACCACAGGAAGTGGAATCAAGGGGGTCTTTGGAGTGCCACCAGTCTTGCCACTGGCTTGGCAGGTCACACAAGAGCGACAAAACTCTTTGGTGTCCTCTGACATATCAGGCCAGTGAAACAGGGGAACAAGCCTGTCCCAAGTTTTACTTTGGCCCAAATGCCCAGCCAATGGAATGTCATGTGCCAAGGTAAGAAGAAACTCTCTGTATTGCAAAGGGATGACCAATCTCCTGGCAGCTCCAGGTTTAGGGTTCCTTGATTCAGTATACAGGAGGTTGTCTTCCCAATACACCTAATGGCTGTCACTGACATCCCAATTCTGCTGCTTGACAGCTTGCTGTCTCAAACCCTCTAGTGTGGCACAGGTCTGCTGTGCCACACTCAGCTCTTCCCTAGCAGGCCCCCCTGCACCCAAAAGCTCAGCAGTGTCTGCTGCCAGCTCATCTGGTGTAGGTTCGGCACAGGGAGAAGATTCTTCTTCCTCAAAAAGAATCTTCAGGTGAGGGAGGGATAGTGGGCAAGGATTTACCTTTCCTACCCCTAGCTTTTGGGAGCACTTGGTCCATTGTTCCAGGCTGCAAGTTTCCCTGTCCTTTTTGCTTTTTGGCCTGAGCCATGGTTAAAGCAAAAATATGCCCAGGAATGCCCAGCATTGCTGCATGAGCCTCCAACTCCACTTCAGCCCAAGCTGATGTCTCCAAATCATTGCCTAGTAAGCAATCTACAGGTAATTCAGTGGCTACCACAACTTTCTTTGGACCAGTAACACCCCCCAGTTTAGATTCACAACAGTCATGGGGTGGCTAAGTGTGTTATTGTGAGCATCAGTCACTTGGTACTGCTGACCAAGCAGGTGTTGATTAGGGTGAACCAGTTTCTCTATAACCATAGTTACACTGGCTCCTGTGTCCCTGTAGGCGTCAACCTCAACACCATTAATTAGAGGTAGATGCTTGTACTTACACATATTAAGGGGACAAGCAACCAAGGTGGCAAAGTCAATGCCACCATCACAGACTAAAACAGCCTCTGTGGTCTCCCTAACAAGACCAACCCCAACTATACTGCCAATAGTGAGCCCAGCTACACCCTTGGATTGGCTATTTGTAGTAGACTTCCCACCACCACTGCTATTACTAGGGGCACTAGAGGTTGCAGTTGGGGTTGTGGTGGTGCGAGCCTTGGTGCTTTTCTTTGGACAAGTGGCATCACTTGCCCAATGGCCTTTTACTTTACATAAATAACACCATGGCTTTTTCTGATTGTGAGAAGAGGATTTGGACCCACCACCCCCAGATGATTTTTGTCGGCCTGATGAAGAGTCAGAATATTTTTTATCTTTGTCCCCACCCTTGTCAGAAGACTTACCATCCTTCTTCTTCCAATCCTTGTCACCCCCTGTATGAACTTTTCTGTTCACTCTTGTTCTGACCCATTTGTCTGCCTTCTTTCCCAATTCTTGGGGAGAGGTCAGATCTGAGTCTACCAAGTACTGGTGCACCAAATCAGACACACAATTGTTCAAAATATGCTCTCTCAGGATTAGATTATACAGGCTTTCATAGTCAGTCACCTTACTGCCATGTAACCAACCCTCCAAGGCCTTCACTGAACAGTCTACAAAGTCTGTCCAGTCTTGAGAGGACTCTTTTCTGGTGTATCTGATCTTAATCATGTATTGTTCACTGGTTAAGCCAAATCCATCCAAGTGTGCATCTTTTAAAACTTTGTAGTTGTTAGCATCACTTTCTCTGACAGTAAGGAGCCTACCCCTACCCTTACCAGTGAAGGATAGCCACAAGATAGCAGCCCCTGCCTTTGAGGGACTAACTGTACCATACAGGCCCTCTCAAGTGCAGCAAACCACTTGTTAATGTCATCCCCCTCCTTGTAAGGGGGGACTATCTTATGCAGGTTTCTGGAATCTTGCTTCTAACGGGATTACTATCAAAAACACTGCTGCTGCCACCATGGGGAACTAACCACAACCTCTGCCTTTCCCTTTCCACATCCACAGATTCCCTGTCTAAGGCCAGCTGCTGCTGTTTAACTTCAGCCTGGCCTCTACCAACCTCAGCTTTCTGAGTTCCCTTTTCATTAAGTTATTCTCAGGGTGGGAGGCTTGGGAATTGTGAGAGACAGAAGAAATGTGGGAATTGGCAGAGGGAGACCTGTCCCTAACTGGCTGGACTCTAGTAACCTGGCCTACAGGAGTGAAAGGTGCCCTACTAGTGTGTGACCCCCTCCCACTACCAGTGTCACTAGGTGGCCTGTTAGCTGACAGGTCCTTGGAAGAACCCTCCCCAGCATCCTCAGGGGATTCCTCTGAATCTGGCTGGGTACCCCCCTCCTCTACCTCCTGTTCCTGGGATGGACCAGACTGGTTCTGATCACTTTCTAGGAGAAGGCTAAGGAGAAAGTATTTTGTAGGATTCTTACCAATTGCTAAACCTCTTTCAATGCAGAGACCCCTCAAACTTTCACAGTTTAGATTCCCATTTGTTGTCTGGACAACCGTGGGAGTAAGCTCTACTGCAGACATGACAGAAAAGGTTTAGGACAGAGAGAGAAAAACATTTTTAGAACTTTTTAAAGAACAGAGAAAAACGTTTTCAGAAACTTTTCAGAAACCTTTTAGAAAGTTTTAGAGAAGGAAAGATAAACTGTTTAGGTTACTGTGGATATTCTGAAGTATTTGGTATATGTTTTTCTTATGAAAAGCATCAATGACAAAGTGGTAAAGCAGTTACAAGTACTTATCCCACCGCTGCACCACCAATGTAGGAGGCTGGCCTGGCTTATAGTGGGTACCTTGTGGTACGTACACCTTGTGCCAGGTCCAGTTATCCCTTATTAATAGATTAGTAGGGTTCAAGCAGCTTAGGCCGATAGAGGTAGCTATAGCAGGGCAGCTTAGGCTGAACTAGGAGACATGCAAAGCTCCTACTATACCACTTATATCATATAGGATTATATCACAAGAAAACACAATTCTCAGAGCTACTAAAAATAAAGGTACTTTATTTTAGTGACAATATGCCAAAAGTATCTCAGAAGATTTACTCCCTTAGGAGGTAAGTAATATACACAAAATATACACACAAACCAAAATCAGGTAAGTAAACAGTTAGAAAAGTAGTGCAAAAACTGTAGAACACAATAGAATGCAATAGGAGACAATAGGCCTAGGGGCAACACAAACCATAGACTCCAAAAGTGGAATGCGAACCACGAATGGACCCCAGGCCTAGTGTAGTGTGTAGAGGGTCACTGGGAGTGTAAGAAAACACTAAGGGTGTCCAAGATACCCCACCCAAGACCCTGAAAAGTAAGAGTAAGGTTATCATACTACCCCAGAGAGACAGTAAAGTCGAGATAGGGGATTCTGCAAAGACAACAACTGACTGCAAATCACTGAAGACGGATTCCTGGACCTGAGGACCTGCAAAGGGAGGGGACCAAGTCCAAGAGTCACGCAAGTGTCCAGGGGGGGCAGGAGCCCACTAAACCCCGGATGAAGGTGCAAAACGGCTGCCTCCGGGTGGAAGAAGCCAAAGATTCCGCGACAACGGAAGGTGCCAGGAACTTCTCGTTTGGTCAAAAGATCTCCCACGGCGTGCTGAAGGATGCAGAGTTGTTTCAACGCAGAAAGACCACAAACAACCGTTGCTAGCTGCAAGAGTTGCGGTTGAGGATTTTGGATGCTGCCAGGGCCCAGGAAGGACCAGGAGGTCGCCCCTTGGAGGAGGAGACAGAGGGGGCGCTCAGCCACACATAGAGCCCACGCAGAAGCAGGCAGCACCTGCAGAAGCACCTGAACAGGTGTTCAGAAGATCTGAGCATGGCAGTTGTCTCAGCTCAACAAAAGAGGATCCCACGAAGTCGGAGTCCAACTCAGTGAGTTGGGCAATGCAGGACAGAGTGCTTGGGACCTGGGCTGTGCTGTGCACGAAGCAAGTCTTGCAAAAATGCACAGAAGCCCTGGCACCTGCAGTTCACGCAGTACACCAGATTACTGTCTGGCGTAGTGAGGCAAGGACTTACCTCCACCAAATTTGGACAGAAGGGCCACTGGACTGTCGGGGACACTTGGATCCAGCTCCTGGGTTCCAGGAACCATGCTCGTCAAGATGAGAGGGGACCCAGAGGACCGGTGATGCAGAAGTTTGATGGAGAAAGACGGCAGGATGAGGCACTACAATGTTGCTGGTAGTCTTCTTGCTACTTTGTTGCGGTTTTGCAGGTGTCCTGGAGCAGTCAGCGATCGATCCTTGTCAGAAGTCGAAGAGGGAAGTGCAGAGGAACCCTGGTGAGCTCTTGCATTCGTTATCTGATGAGAAACCCACAGGAGAGACCCTAAATAGCCCTCAGAGGAGGATTGGCTACAGAGAGAGGTAAGCACCTATCAGGATGGGTCTCTGACGTCACATGCTGGCACTGGCCACTCAGAGGTCTCCATTGTGCCCTCACAACTCTGCATTCAAGATGACAGAGGTCTGGGACACACTGGAGGAGCTCTCAGCACCGCCCCTGGGGAGGTGCTGTTTAGGGGAGTGGTCACTCCCCTTTCCTTTGTCCAGTTTCGCACCAGAGCAGGGCTGGGGAATCCCGGAACAGGTGTAGACTGGCTGATGCAAGGAAGGCAGCATCTGTGCCCCTCCAAGCATTTCCAGAGGCCAGGGGAGGCTACTCCTCTCAGGCCCTTAACACCTATTTCCAAAGGGAGAGGGTGTTACACCCTCTCTCAGAGGAAATCCTTTGTTCTGCCTTCCTGGGACTGGGCTTCCCAGACCCTAGGGGGGCAGAAACCTGTCTGAGGGTTGACAGCAGGGGTAGCTGCAGAGAAAACCCCGGAGAGTTAGATTGGCAGTATCCGGGCTCTATGCTGGAGCCCAGGGGATGCATGGAATTGTCCCCCAATACCAGAATGGTATTGGGGTGACAATTCCATGATCCTAGACATGTTACATGGCCATGTTCGGAGTCACCATTGTGACGCTACATATACGTATTGACGTATATGTAGTTCACACGTGTAATGGTGTCCCCGCACTCACAATGTTCAGGGAATGTGCCCTGAACAATGTGGGGGGCACCTTGGTCAGTGCCAGGGTGCCTTCACACTAAGTAACGTTGCACCTAACCTTCACTAAGTGAGGGTTTAGACATATAGATGACTTATAAGTTACTTAAGTGCAGTGTAAAATGACTGTGAAATAACTTGAATGTTATTTCCATCAGCCTGCAGTGGCAGTCCTGTGTAAGAATTGTCTGAGCTCCGTATGGGTTGCAAAAGAAATGCTGCAGCCCATAGGGATCTCCTGGAACCCAATACCCTGGGTACCTAGGTACCATATACTAGGGAATTATAAGGGTTTTCCGGTGTGCCAATGAGAATTGGTAAAATTAGTGACTAGCCTGCAGTGACAATTTTAAAAGCAGAGAGAGCATAAACACTGAGGTTCCGGTTAGCAGAGCCTCAGTGATAGAGTTAGGCACCACACAGGGAACACATACAGGGCACACTTTATGAGCACTGGGGTCTTGGCTAGCAGGATCCCATTGACACAGGAAAAAACAACATACATACAGGTAAAAAATGGGGGTAACATGCCAGGCAAGATGGTACTTTCCTACACCAGCTGGCAAAAAGTGGCTCACATTTGCAAATCGGGGCACTAAAGACACAGTTTACATATGCTCTGCAAGGTAAAGGAGACTGCATGCATTTTTACTTGCTGCTGGCAAAGTTTTGGTAATATCAGGGATATCAACAGTAAAATGTGGACCATTAAACAGGCCCACAAATAGCCAGAAATAAGGGCCACACACAGACTTGTTCGACCAGCCCAAGGGGCACTGTCTATTTGCACTATAGCACAGCCCGACCCTGCTAGTGACCATAACATCAGTTGTATATAGTTGTTTTTTATTTATATTATTAGGTTGTGCCGTGATTACTTTTGCAAGTAATAGAGCAGGAATAGTACCATCCAGTGTTAATTCTCTCTTTTCCCTTGTTGCTTAATTTGATGGCATCAAATAATTAATCATGAAATTACATTGGCTCTACATCAGCAATACTCAATTTATAAAATAACAGAATGCAGACAAATATTGATACATTTCTTAAGTACTCCAGTTCTCACCTAGAGATGGCAGTCAGCCATTTTGTTGAAAAACCTCTTTATACACAGAGAAGGACCACAATACAGGACTAATGCAAATTGACTGACATATATTTCAAATGAAATTACTTATTTGCCTTCCAGATGGGCTTCTTCTTGCATGTTATCTTGATGGTAGCTTCAGGTAGGCTCTGCAGAAATGTACTCTTTGAGTCACTGATTCTTCATGTAATGAGAGAAAAAATGAAGGCCCTCAGAATGACATTAGTGGTAAATCCCACTTAACGCCACACTGACGGCCGCCAACTTACCGCAGCGGCGGCGGATATTCATTCACTATATTATGAGACACACACCTATCCGACAGAATACAGCCACAGACACAAATCCACCAGACCAAAGGTCAGTGATAAAGTGGACGTATCAAAACCCACATCGTTACGCCAACAGAACAACGCCCACCACATTATGACCCACTAATCACCACGGCAGACATTCAAAGGCAGTAAACCATTGGCGGTACATACCGCCGCACTCACAATGGACACCCACAGACAAAACAACACCACATTCGACAATTCAAACAACACACACCTGGCACCCATACACACACCACACCCACACACCCACAAAACTATAAAACACACACTCACATTACCCACAACTCTTTACGAACACAATTCAAGGGCACGAGACTGACACCAAGACCACTGCTACAACTACATACACACACCACATACACCCATACATCCCTCACGCACCCCACTTCACACACCCCAAGACATCACCAAACACACTCTCACCAACACACATCACATAACACCCATGGCACTACAAAGGCACCCCTGTTTCACTGAGGAGGAGTTAAGGGTCAAGATGGAAGAAATTGTCAGGGTAGAGCCACAGCTATTTGGAGCACAGGTGCAGCAAATATCAATAGCAAGGAAGATGGAGCTATGGCGGAGAATCGTGGACAGGGTCAACGACGTGGGACAGCACTCCAGAACAAGGGACGACATCAGGAAGAGGTGGAACGACCTACGGGGGAAGGTACTTTCCATAGCAGCAAGACACCAGCTCGCTATTCAGAGGACTGGTGGTGGACCCGCACCTCCTCCCCCACAACTCACTGCATGGAAGGAGCAAGTCTTGGCAATACTGCATCCTGAGGGCCTGGCCGGAGTGGGAGGAGGACTGGACTCAGGTAAGTCAACTTTCAACAATTATCACCCCCCTACGTGCATGACATCACATACCATCGCCCGCACTCCCATCACCCCGCTACATCCAACAAACTCCACCATCACATCTCTCTAATCCCAGTGCCAAGCCCTGCATGATGTACCAATGCATGGACACCCCTCACAGCCCTGCATGGACACCCATCACTAAAGTATGCACAGCATAGGGAAACTAACAATCCCACCATCCACCAACATACACAAGTAAAAGCTGGCAGGGCAACACCATCCATAGAGGGGAACCAGGGATGTACAATATGTCATACACATCAAGTATAATACATCATTTACATCCACACAGGTACCCCAGCCAATGTCGCTGGAGAGGAGGCGCAAGCACTATCCAGGCCCCCAACAGAAGAGATCCACAGTGATGATAGTAACTCTGGTCTTCAGGATCTGGATGATCTACCTGGCCCATCAGGGACCACTGGACAGCCGGTTACCCAAGCCCAGTCACAGACCACCACAGAGCCTCCCACATCAGGAATCAACACCACAGCACCCACCCAACGTACCTAAACCTCTGTCCCCAGGACACGTCAGTCAGCAGTGTGCCTACCTGTATATGGACCCCAGGCCACACCTCGCACCCAAGACAATCAGGGACCCAGGGTCAGTGGCAGTTGGCACACGGTTCAGGGGACTGAGGCACCGGCCAACAGGGAAACTGGGAGGAGTGCTGTGTGCCAGGGGAGGACAGGACCAGGGAACCAACTCTCCAGGAGGTGCTCTCTGAGATCCTGGGAACCTATCAACATTCCCAAAACACAATGGGCCGGATCCTAGTCAACGTGCAGAAGAACAGGTGGCTGCAGGAGGGACAGTATCAGGGGATCAGGGAGGATTTGCAGCCCGTTAACACCACCCTGATCTTCATAGCAGGGGTGCTGGCAGACATGACCAACATTATGAGGGAGGCAGTGTCACACCAGCAGGCCCCTGCCATTAGCCAGTCATTCCACTTCCGCTGCCTCTACTGGCCAGGAGGCCCCGCCATAGGACTCATAGGCCACCAGCACCTTTCCCCCTGCAAAAGGTGAACCACCCCCCAAACATTCCCTGCAATCCAGACAGAAGCCAGAGAGACTAGCCAAAACCCCCGCCAGGAAATGAGACTCTCCAGATTGTCCCCACTTGTGTCCCACTCAGTCACCATGTCCATCTTAAACTGCCATTGCTCCCCTTCCTATGTTCCCTTGGACAATTCACCTGTGCTACGAAAAGACTGGAACAATACCCTGGACTTTCCTCCATCATCACCCTATGCCATTGCACTTCCCCCTCAATATATTAGCACTTCAATAAACATCCTTTGATACAAATCAATTTTGAGTATGTCATGGATTTCAAATATGCATTGATTGAAACAGGTATAACCAGTGCAAATGAACTGTACATAGAATGAGCATAGGATCATGCTGGCTGTTGTGATCACACCAGGAGCATTTGTCAATTCACCAACATCTGCAAAATGAATAGCCAGAGGTAACAGTAATTGGGCATTGAAGTGGGAAATACCAGCATGCCAATGCCACACAGAATACAACCAAAGTTATTGAAATGTAAAGTTGCACTGTCTCACCTGTGTGTCATTGGAAGTACTGATGGATTACAGATGTTCTGTTGTCCACATCCTCATTTCCTACCTCCTCATCCTCACTGTCCACAGGGTCCATTGCTGCCACAGGGGCATCTCCAGTCTCCTCTTCCTGCAGAAAAGGCACATGTCGTCTGAGGGCCAAGTTGTGCAACATGCAGCATGCCAATACTATCTGGCAGACCTTCTTGGGTAAGTAGCACAGGGATCCACCTGTCAGATGGAGGCACTGGAACCTGGTGGAGGCACCGGAACCTGGCCTTCAGGAGGCCAAAGGTCCTTTCCATGATCCTTCTGGTTCACCCATGTGCCTCATTATACCTTTCTTCTGCCCTTGTCTTGGGATTCCTCACAGGGGTCAACAGCCATGATAGGTTTGGGTAACCAGAGTCACCTGCAAATATTGAGGGACAGCATTTAGCCACACACTGTCTTATCTGGCCAACAACATAGGCATACACCAACATATACTGGGTGGGAAACAGGGCTCACCTACTAGCCACACCCTGTGCCTCTGTAGTTGGCCTATCACATTTGGGATGCTGCTATTCCTTTAGGACGAAGGCATCATACACGGACCCAGGATACTTAGCACTGATGTGGGAGATATACTGGGCTGCCAAGCACACCATCTGCACATTCATAGAGTGGAAACTCTTATGATTCCTGAACACCTGGTCATTCTGGTGGGGAGGGTGGACAAATGCAATTTGCGTTCCATCAATCACCCTATTTATATTGGTGATATGTCCCATTGCATAAAACCCAGCCTTCACAGTGGCCAAATCCTCAACCTGGGGGAATGCTATGTAGCTGTACATGTGTTTAATCAGTGCGGACAACACTGTTGTCAGCACTATTGAGAACATTGGCTGTGACATTCCTACTGCCAAGCCCACTGTCACTTGGAAAGAACCAGTTGCGAGGAAATGGAGCACTGATAGCACTTGCACAAGAGGGGGGACGGATAGCAGATATCAGGTCAGGCTCCAATTGGACACACAGCTCTGTGATTGTGGCCCTGTCCAGTCTAGAGGTGGGGATAATGTGCCTGTCCTCCAGTGTAACCAAGTCCACCAGGGGTCTGTACATGGAGCTATGTCTCCATCTCCTATTCATCCACAGTGGTAGGTATCTAAGGGACAAAAGAATGAGGAGGCTGTTACAAACTGAACAATGGAGCCACAACAGTAGTCCGCAATGTGCAAACATGTCATGGAACAGTGTAATTTGTCAAGTATGTGCCTATTTATTCTGTGATGCAGCATTATTCCATAGGCCTGCCCCAACCCCTGAAATGGCGCCCACCTGTCCTGTGTGGAGGGACAGGTGGAAGTGAGGTAATTCCGCTGATGTTGTGTGCTGTGGCAGGAGGCAGTTGGGAACCGCTGTGCAATTCCTCATTGGTTACAAGTGGGCCCTATGGGATACAGTGGCCAATGATGATCTATACTGGCGGTGACGGTATGCACCGGCGTGGACGTGACCGCCATTTTATATTTCACTCCTCACTTGTTTCCTGAACTTCCATAGGAGAGGACCTACACTGCGTGTGGTGCTGTGACTTGTGTCTGGAACCTACCATGGCCCGTGTGACTGGGGAAAGGGCCCCAGCCTTCACTTCAGAGGAATTGGAGAGGCTGGTGGTTGGGGTCCTACCCCAGTACAGACTGCTGTATGGGCCTCCAGACCAACAGGTGAGTACACTTTGGGCACAATGCATGTGGCATGAATGCATGGAGGTGTGTGTGAAGGCATCGTGAAAGGGGGGAGGAATGTCCTCTTGGTTGGGTACACGTTGAGTGCTGGGCTATGTGTGTGGCAATAGTGATGGAAACAAGTATGGTGGGCCATTCGTGTTACTGACTGGACTGTTTGTCTAATGGTGTTCTCCTGTCTGTTTTGCCTCTGCAGGTCAGCGCCCATCAAAAGAAGGGTGTATGGCGTGCCATCGCCAAGGAGGTGCGGACCCTGGGGGTCTATGGCAGGCGGAGCACCCACTGTCGCAAACGGTGGGAGGACCTTAGATGCTGGGCATGGAAGACCGCCGAAGCCCAGCTGGGGATGGCCTCCAAATGAGGAAGGGGTGCCCGTCGGACCCTGACCCCCCTGATGGCCCGCGTACTGGCGGTGACCTATCCAGAGCTGGATGGGCGCTTGAGGGAATCACAGCAGCCACAAGGGGGGAGTACAGTGGCCATCATTGAAGCTCATGGCAGAAGGGATGGTATCCGGGTGGTGGTTGTGTGTCAGTGGGTATCCCTAGGCAAGGCCAGACATAGCAGCATAGGTCCTCTGGTGGCTAGGGGTGTGAAGGGGAAATACTGGCTACCTAGCTTGTGAGCATCCACTACTGGTCAGGGCTGCGTGGGTCCCAGATGTGCTGCAGTTGGTTGTGTGTGCAACTCCTCATGCCTTGGTGGCTAGCAATATCACTGGTAGTGCAATGCATAGTGCGTAGGACTGTTCCCTGTGTATGAGGGTGCTGTGTATGCCAAAGGTGGTGTTGGTGCAGTCATTGACCCAGTGTATCATTTGTCTCTCACCCCCGTTTCTTGTTTTGTCATCCTGTCCTTATGTGCATTAACATAATCTGGCCGAGGAGCATAGGCACCGGGGATGGAGGGAGCTGCATCCCACAGGACCCAGGAGGCCGAGTCCACTGATGCTGAGGGCACCAGTGGGATGGAGGGCGAGGGGAGCACCATGGCGGAGACTGGAGGGGACAATACAGACTCAGATACCTCTTCTGATGGGAACTCCCTGGTGGTGGCGGACACTTCTATGACCACCCCAGCGACAGGTACAGCCGCCATCCCCCCGTACCAGCACCGCCCTCACAGCAGCCCCTCAGCTAGTTGTGGGCATCTCCTTCGCCAGAGGCACCTCAGGACCTGCCCCGGTGAGCCCTGCTGCCCTGAGTGAGGAAGCTATAGACCTCCTGAGATCCATCTCTGTAAGGCAGTCATCCACTGTGAATGCCTTCCAGGGGCTGGCAGCCAGATGCAGCAATCTACTGCATTCCTGAGGGCATTCACAGAGGATTGGCAGCCTAACAGAGATCGATCCAGGCTCTGGCCTCCTCTCTGAAGGCAGCCATTGTCCCTGTTTCAACCGTCCCCCCTCCAACTTCCACTTTCCAGTCCCATTTTCCTCAGCCCCAACCCATCTCAAGCACACAGCCAGATGAGCATGCACACAAGACAACACCCAAGAGTGTCACAGGCGAACACAAGCACCACACTTCATCCCACAGGCACTCAAACAAAAACCATTCAGTTGCAGACACAACAACATCCACTATTTCCACTGTCTCCTCCGCCTCCTCCTCCTCCACCTCCCATCCAGTTACGTCCACAGTCACACCTGCATGCACTAGATCATCATCCACTACCTGTATTATCACCACACCAAGCAGAACGCACACCTCACTGGCAGACAGCTCCACAACAGCCATGCATGCATCCCCTGTGTCCTCTCCCACCGTGTCTGCCCCCCTCCTAAAGTACACAAACCCAAGCAATCAGACACCCAACAGCAATCCACCTCACAACAGCACCTGCACCCAAATCCAGCAGACAAAAACCTCCAACAACACTCCCTCATCCTCCACTCCCATTACTTCTCCCTCTTCCTGCCCCAATGTCCCTAAGAACCTTTTCTTTTCCAAGATTGACCTCTTCCCTACCCCTCCCACTGTCCTACACGTATGGCCAGGGTATCCAGGTCCCAGCCAAGCACCTCAGCCAAACAGTCCACGGGCCCAGTTTCAGCTGCACCTACTTGAGGTGGAAAAGATTCAAGGCCACAAATACTGAAGGGGACGGTTCCTGCATCAGCCAGCCAGATGAGGAAGGAGCCTGCACCAGCCAGCAAGAAGAGGAAGGAGCCTGCACCAGCCAGCAAAAAGGGGAAGGAGCCTGCACCAGAAGCTGTCACAGAGACCACACCGACAGATGTGGTTGTGCATCCTTCAGAGAATGCAGGGGATGAGCAGGAGTTTCCCACATCCACCACTACCACAGTGCAGCCATCGGAGGGTGCAGGGGCTGAGCAGGAACCTCCCACAACCACCACAGTGCAGCCATCAGAGGGTGCAGAGGCTGAGCAGGAGCCTCCCACAACCACAACCATCACCACCACCACAGTGCATCCATCGGAGGGTGCAGGGGCTGAGCAGGAGCCTCCCACAACCACCACCACAGTGCAGACACCACCGCCGGTGGCTGCCATATGATCCAGCCTCCATGGGCTGCTCTGTGGCCTGCCCCCACCAGAACCAGTGGGCAAGACACCCACTTGAAAGACTGTGGCCTTGCACTCCCCAGGACAAAGCACAGGGCATGTTGCCCCCTCCAGAACCAGTGGGAAAGTCACCCACTCGAAAGACTGTGGCCTTGCACTCCCCAGGACAAAGCAGAGGGTATGTTGCCCCCTCCAGAACCATTGGGGTATTCACCCACTCGAGAGACTGTGGCCTTGCACTCCCCAGGACCAAGCACAGAGCATGTTGCCCCCTCCAGAACCAGTGGGGCATTCAGCCACTCGGGGGACTGTGGCCTTGCACTCCCCAGGACAAAGCACAGGGCATGTTGCCCCCTCTAGAACCAGTGGTCTTGTTTCCGCATCTGGCTGAGGTGCCTCCCCTCCCCCTGAGGTGCTTGCCTATTTGCCAACTGATGCCCCTGCAGTGTTCTCTTCATATTGGTGCAGAGATCAAGTGGGACCTTGGACTTTGCCCTGTGGCCACGTGGCCTCTGTGAACTGTGGACTGGGCAGTGCCCCTTTTTTGTACATTTGTACATATCTGTTGCATTGCCACATCGACTTATTATTTTTGATGTTGATCTTATTACAATCACTGTAGTCAATTCCTGTTGTCCTTGCATGATTCAGCCAATTATCAGGGACAAAGTGATTATCTTGTGCAGCTGGTTGTGTGTATGGCATGTGTGTGGGGTGTGTGTTGTGTGTGTGTCACTGTCATTTTCCTCCCCCCTCCCTTGTGTGCTAGGTGGCTGTACTCACCGTTGCGGGCATTGGTGTTCGTGGTGGAGCATGACATAGAAGATCATCGGAAAGACTTGCAATTCTGGTTCCATGGCGGCGTGGTTCTTCCCTGTGTCTCCAATGGTGAGTCCTTTAGGTTTTGTGCTCTCTTTCCCCCAAGCTTTTTATGGCGTTGGTACCGCCCCAGAAAAGGTGTCGGTTTGCTAGGCCATAATATAGCGGGTGGAACTTTGTCTTCCGCCTGGCTGTAGGCAGCTACTGCTGTGGTGGCTGTTGTTTCCACCCTGGCGGTCGGTGAGGTACATTGGCTGTCTTTCGGAGATATCACCGCCATGGTCTTAATTTGGCGGTAGTTACTGCCAGCCTGTTGGTGGTATTACAGCCACTTTATCACCAACCGCCAGGGTTGTAATGAGGGCCTAAATGTTTTCATTTGCATTGCTAAACAACATCTACAGTTGACAGACATGTTCTACGAATGGCAGTGGGAAGTAGGCTAGCCCTTGTTCTCTCTATACAAATTGTATTCTATTGTGCACATTACTACTAGTAATGGCTGGATTCAATGACAGTGAATGGGAAATATAGTTTAATAGTTGATGCCCTGTATATTATTTTTGTCATCAGAGTCTCAGCTCCACATTGACTACTTCCTTCTGGGTGATCAATGTAGTTCTTCTGGAACATTGTGTGAATGGGTTTGTAAATGTTTCTAATCTTCACATAGTTAGCCTTTAGATGTTTTAAGTTGACTGGCTGGTCCTTCAACATTGGAGTATCTGGTTAATAAGCTTAGGCTTAGTAATATTTTGTAATTCTGTAGATGAGCTACTGGAATATAATGAGGGCAATGCGCACGCCTAATGCTTGCCTTAGCTTATGTGCGTTAATAGTTTATTTAGGCTGAGATGACCCACAATGGTCTGAAGAAACTGAAATAAGGATCTTAGGTTGAGCCATTCCTTTTTGATGGGTGATGTCGGTATCAAAGGGCACAGCAAGGAAAGTCATGGGTGTTTGATTTTAAGCAACTACTGACTGATTACAGCTTAGTTCCTCCAGTCCAGCAAGAAGAATCAGTGAGTATGGGGAATCTTGTTATGGATAAACGTAATGGGCCCAACACAATTTGCAATGTTCTATTGTTGTGCTTTCATATGACGTGCATGTTATCCATTGGTATCCCTGCTACTCTGTTACTCCCCTTATTGCTCACCTTTCCATTTAGTGGGTGAGGGTATCCCAGTCATCCTATGTGGGATTGAATACCAAAAGTGCTGCTTCCAAGGGTACTGTTCTCCCAGGAACATCTCCAACCAATGATTCCAGCTAGAAACAGAGCCCGAGGAATACATTGTGTGTCAGGTCACACACTGTGTGTGCCCTACTGTAGCCTGCAGAACTCTGTGACTGTGTTTCTTGACTTTCATTCACACCTGTTACCACCCGAGCCTCACTCACCTCTCCTTGAAATCTCCTAGGTGAGTGGGGGTGTCTTAAGCATTCTGTGTAGAGTGTTAGGTGGTTATCTCACCTGGAAATCAAATTCCAGAAGTGCATCTTACAAGGATGGTGTGTCTCTCTTCAAGAGCTCCCAATCCAGCTTCAAGGTATGGATGAAGGCATGAATTGTTTGACAGTCCCTGCACAGTGTCTGGCACAGCTCTCAGCTCATGAAACTCTAGGACTCTGTCTGGCAGCTTCCACACAATGGCCATCTAACTGGCACATCTTTTCATCTCTTCTAGGGATGGGGGGAGAGAAGGGAATCCTAATCAGTTTGTACAGGCATGGAGGTGGTTTTCCAGCATGGACTTCTAGTGCCATACTGCTTCCACCACTGACTCAGTGCCTCTCTGCAATGTATCTTGCCCTAATTCCTGCTTGGAGCAGGGTGTGAGCTATAAATTACCTGACCTGGGGCCGTATTATAGCATGTGGCGCATTCTCTTTGTTTGTGTTAGACACACCTTTCAAAATGTGCACCCGGTGCAAACAAGGAGAATGCACCGTATTATATTGAATGCCATGCCCACCGGGCAGCTGTGAACTCGCGCTGCCCTGGGGGCAGCGTAGAGTGAAAAATGGAGTGGCTGCTTTAAAACCGCACTCTGTTTCACTGTGCAAGGGACAACCCGCCTGCACTTTTAAGGGGGATTAGAGATCCCCTTGTAGGTGGGTCCAGTGAGAGACTGCACCCGCCTGCAAGTGAATGTTTGGGGGATCCATAGGACCCCCTTTATCCCTCCAGAGGGCAGCCATCAGGGTGCCTCCAGAGGGCTGCCACTTTTTAGGTGGTGCACTATCAGTGCGCCTCCCAACAGCTTCTTTGTCTTTGTGCCTGTGTCTATAATACAGCTCAGACACAGAGGCAAAGGGATTCTCTTATTTGCATGGGGTCACAGCCCCATGGAAATAAGGGAACACCCTCTGGTCGCAGCGCTGGTGCTATGTGTGAGCCACTATTACAGAAAGGGCGGCACAAGTGTCTGGCATTGTGGGTGCAAATGCTCATTGCGCCGTTGGGGTACTTCTATAATATGGTCACAGGTGCGTGCAATGCAGGCTCGCCCTCAATAAAGCATGAGCCAAGAGTGGGTCTATCTGCGGCCCATAAGAGGCCGTGCTTGGGGCTATTCTACTGGTGCTAAACTCCAATAATGTGCAATTGCTTTGCAACAGACTTCTCACAGGACAACTTAGCCTTATCTTCATCCCAGACCAAATAGGATCACTGAAAATTTCTTTCAAATTTTAGAGACCATTCTGAAGCTTATTTTGAATACTTCTGTGGAGTTCCTGACTTTACGCCTTGAGAAAGCCCCAGGCCTTCTCGCTGGGAAGGGGTGAATCACGTATTGGCTGTTACTTCTTATTTTGGTTCACCTATTGAAACCTTGATCCATTTAAAAGGACACAAATGATCCTTTTTATACAATGCAAACCATGAGATTATTTGAACTACAAATCAACAAATGATACACTTACTCAGTTCTGTCCTTCAACTCTCTAAGGACTTTACTTTAATGGGTAAGGGGTTTTCCATTATTAAGGACAATTGAGCATCTTGAATCTATCCATTTACCAAGGGTAGGTTACCAAGGGTAGGTTACCTCTGGGAAACTCATCCCTGTTCACTTCATATACATAACTGTATAAGTCATAAGACCTTAAAGGGGTCATTTCGACCTCGGCGGCCTTTTGACAAGACCGCCGAGGGACCGCCGTGCTGAAGACCGCCAGTGGTGGCAGTTTTCCGCTCGGCGTATTATGACTGCTGGCAGCCCTCTGTCCTTTTTCAGACGGAGAGCCACCAGCAGCCATACTGGCGGGCGGCGGGGAAGTGGAGGTTGCTCCACCTCCACCGCCAAGTCAACAGAACACCGCCCACCGAATCACATCCTGTGATTCGGCGTGGCTGTGTTCTGTTGACGGTGTGGTGGCGGCAGAGCAGCCCCCATGGATACCGTCCCCTCATGGAGGATCAACGGACCAGGCAAGTTGATCGTCTGTTAGGGGAGGGGGGTGGGGTGGTGTTGTGTGTTGTGTCCGTGCATGGGGGTGTGAGTGTGTGTATGTAGAGGGGGTGTGTGAGTGTGTGTATGCATGCGGGGTGTTGTGTGTTTGGAAATGAGTGCGTGTCTGTCTGTATGTATGTCTGTATGGATGTGTGCATGTATGTCTGATTGTGGGTGTGTGTGTATGACTGTGTGTGTGGCTGTTGGCATGTATGTTGGTGTGTGTGCGGGTATGTGTGTTGGTGGTGCCTGCGTGCGTGTCGGGTGTGTATGTGTAATGTAATGTTGGGGGTAGGGGTGGGGTGGGGGGTACTGCCACCTTTGGGGGGGTGGCAGAGGTGGTGGGGGGTGTAGGGGAAGGACTCGGGGTGGGCGAGACCCCTATCAGTGCCAGGGAAGGAATTCCCTGGCACTGATAGTGCTCACCGCCATGGATTTCATGGCGGTTCCAAACCTCATGAAATCCATGGTGGTCAGCCTGGTCATGATACCGCCGGCGGTATTGTGACGACCGCCGGGCTGGAGACCATGGTCTCCAGCCCGGCGGTCGTCTCCGCCCTGGCGGTCGGATCGGAGAAGTGGCGGATGACCATGGCGGTAACCGCCATGGTCATAATTCCAAACTTTTTGCCGCCAGCCTGTTGCCGGTAAGACCGCCGCTTCTCCGCTAACCGCCAGGGTTGTAATGACCCCCTAAGTCTAATAGTAGGCCTGTATCTTTTCAATGTTTTAGAAATGGTATCTGCTTATTGTTTAGAATATTCAATGTAGTGTTATGTGCACCAATGTGCACAAAAACATGAAAAAGGCTGTTTGAAACTCTTTAGCCTAAAAGGTTAAAATAGAAAGGCACTCAATCGCTGATGATAGCCTCCAGGCAAATGATACTTTGGTAAATTAGGTAGAAACTTTTTTTGGCCCAAGCATGTTCCTTGCAAATATTCCGCTGATCAGTGCTGTCAGTGTTAAACCCAAGACAACATAATTGAAACATATTTTGCAAGGGTGGCAAGACATCTGCCCCATGGCCAATAATCAGGTTAGAGAAAAATCCAGTGACACAGTCATCAGTTCCTATAAATAATATTACAGCTGATCCACCTAATATGGGATTGCGTGGGATTGAAAATCTGAAATCCTTGGAGAATGTAAAAAGATTCTCAGTTAAGAGTGATGCTTACATAGTGAAAATAATACTGATACAAGTGTGCCCTCAAATGAGGCACAGCAGCTTGTGGAGAGGAAGTGGTGGAAGTTTAATAAAAATACCACAGACAATGTAGCAGACTGGGAACCTGCAGGAATATTTTAGCCCTGCAAGAGCAAGTAAATGAAATTCAAAGGCTTCTGAAGGATTGGAGAGATGGTCTGGGACTCACCAAAAGCACCCTATCCTGGTAGACAGCAACTTATAAAACTTGGCCACTAAAGAATACCTATAAACTGCATGCGAGGAGCTTATGCCATAGAGCTGGTGTTGTCATAACCAACAAATTATTACATTTTGTAATAATTTGTGTTTAGGTGTGAATAAGATAGAAAGCCTATGTTGAAGTTTCACCCCTAGGGCACAGTGTCCCCTAGATAAGAGGTCCAACAAATCTCAAACAAATCTCGAGAGTCCAATAAATATATGAGTACATTAGCTGAACAGTACATAAGGCTAGTTATTATTGGTAAGGTACGATATCAATGAAGTGCAAGACTGCACAACTGCTGCTTTACTCATCCACTGGAAATATGATAATATTTAATTGCCCAAAGGACTTTCTTAGATGGAACAGCAATCAATTTATCTCAACCTATAAAAGATCCAAATTCGCGTTTTAGATGGTTGTTTATCATATGTCAGGAAAAGGTGTTGTCAGGGACAATTCCACTGTGAAATCAACACCAAACCAAGAACCATTAGGTATCCATAATGGAAAGGATTTGCAATCACACCCTACTAAGACATAGCCATGGTTGTAACAAACATGTACTGCAGGAGTACAGACAAGAAACTACTAGCAGTGCACAATGAGGAATGAAGGGCAGATTATTCTGCGTACCCAAGGTGCCCAGTACTGGATGTGGTACCATCTGATCAGTTTAACCACTGCCACAGGGTTAAAACATTTTGAAGCTCATATTATGGAATGTTGCTCATCTTGATGGAATAATGAGAGTAGGAATAGGGTTGTGTTTATAGAAAGCTTTAATCGTGCATGTTCTCAGGAGACACAGGCCCTCATTCCAACCCTGGCGGTCGGTGTTACAGCGGCGGCTAACCCGCCAACAGGCTGGCGGTAAAAAAAATGGAATTCTGACCCTGGCGGAAACTGCCAACAGAGACCGCCACTTTAACACTCCGACCGCCACGGTGGGACAAACAAACAGCGCGGCGGTCACCGCCAACAGACAGGTGGGAGACAATGTACCGCCCACCCTATCACAACCCACCAGTCCGCCACCTTTTCCGGGGCAGTAGCCCCGCCGATAAAAACACGGCGGAAACAGACATTCCAAACCGAAAACGCTCACCTCCATACACCCCACGAGGAATCTGGACAGCATGGAACCCGAATTACACATCCTACCAGCTATTGTATTCCTGCTCCTCTACCAGGAGCACGAACGCCGGCGCAGAAGACAACGGTGAGTACTGCACCTACGACACAGGGGAGGGGGGAGGAGAAAATATTACGGGGACACACATACGCGACACACCCACCCCCACCCCCACCCACTACAACACACACATCAATGCATAGCAATACATCACTGTTACAACCCCCAAGCCCCCCCGAAAGAATGCACAGACAAAAGGAATAGATCATAAACAGTCGAATATATTGGATTATTGCCTTATCAAAATATCACACATTTAAAACTAATATATACATAAATATTAAAAGTCCGATAATTCTAGCTGTCATTGTCCGTGGACCACTGGGCCCAAATCACATGGGCAAGGCCCACACAAGATACCTGACCTAAACGGAGAGAACACTGCAGGGGCATCAGATAGAAAAACTACAGGCACCTCAGGGGGAAGGGAAGTGGGGGCACCTCAGCCACATGAGTACACGACGCCAGATCCACGAGGGGCCTCCATGGCCACTGTCCCATCCTGGGGAGTGCAAAGCCACAGTCTCACAAGTCTCTACAGTGGGTGGGTTGCCCACTGTTCCATCCTGGGGAGTGCAAAGCCACAGTCTCACAAGTCTCTACAGTGGGTGGGTTGCCCACTGTTCCATCCTGGGGAGTGCAAAGCCACAGTCTCACAAGTCTCTACAGTGGGTGGCTTGCCCACTGCCATATCCTGGGGAGTGCAAAGCCACAGTCTCTCAAGTCTCTACAGTGGGTGGCTTGCCCACTGTCCAATCCTGGGGAGTGCAAAGCCACAGTCTCTCAAGTGGATAACAGTCTCCACTGGTACTGGAGGGGGACTAGTGCCCAGAGTGCTTTGTGCAGCCTTGCCCGACACAGATGCGGGCCTGCCCCTTCCGCCAATGGGCCAGCGGTGCTTGAGATGAAGGGCCCAGTTCAGCGGTGCTTGAGACGGCGGTGCCCAGCGGAGCGGTGCTTGAGATGAAGGGCCCAGCGGAGCGGTGCTTGAGATGAACGGCCCAATTCAGCGGTGCTTGAGATGAAGGTGCCCAGTTCAGCAGTGCTTGAGACGGCGGTGCCCAGTTCAGCGGTGCTTGAGACGGCGGTGCCCTGTTCAGCGGTGCTTGAGACGGCGGTGCCCTGTTCAGCGGTGCTTGAGACGGCGGTTCCCAGTTCAGCGGTGCTTGATTGAAAGGGCCCAGTTCAGCGGTGCTTGAGACGGCGGTGCCCTGTTCAGCGGTGCTTGAGACGGCTGTGCCCTGTTCAGCGGTGCTTGAGACGGCAGTGCCCAGCGGAGCGGTGCTTGAGATGAAGGGCCCAGCGGAGCAGTGCTTGAGATGAAGGGCCCAATTCAGCGGTGCTTGAGATGAAGGTGCCCAGTTCAGCGGTGCTTGAGACGGCGGTGCCCAGCGGAGCGGTGCTTGAGATGAAGGGCCCAGCGGTGCTTGAGATGAAGGGCCCAATTCAGCGGTGCTTGAGATGAAGGTGCCCAGTTCAGCGGTGCTTGAGACGGCGGTGCCCAGTTCAGCGGTGCTTGAGACGGCGGTGCCCTGTTCAGCGGTGCTTGAGACAGCGGTGCCCTGTTCAGCGGTGCTTGAGACGGCGGTGCCCAGTTCAGCGGTGCTTGATTGAAAGGGCCCAGTTCAGCGGTGCTTGAGACGGCGGTGCCCAGTTCAGCGGTGCTTGAGACGACGGTGCCCTGTTAAGCGGTGCTTGAGACGGCGGTGCCCAGCGGAGCAGTGCTTGAGATGAAGGGCCCAGCGGAGCGGTGCTTGAGATGAACGGCCCAATTCAGCGGTGCTTGAGATGAAGGTGCCCAGTTCAGCGGTGCTTGAGACGGCGGTGCCCAGTTCAGCGGTGCTTGAGACGGCGGTGCCCTGTTCAGCGGTGCTTGAGACGGCGGTGCCCTGTTCAGCGGTGCTTGAGACGGCGGTGCCCAGTTCAGCGGTGCTTGATTGAAAGGGCCCAGTTCAGCGGTGCTTGAGACTGCGGTGCCCAGTTCAGCGGTGCTTGAGACGGCGGTGCCCTGTTCAGCGGTGCTTGAGACGGCGGTGCCCACGTAGCGGTGCTTGAGATGAAGGGCCCAGCGGAGCGGTGCTTGAGATGAAGGGCCCAGCGGAGCGATGCTTGAGATGAATGGCCCAATTCAGCGGTGCTTGAGACGAAGGTGCCCAGTTCGGCGGTGCTTGAGACGGCGGTGCCCAGTTCAACGGTGCTTGAGACGGCGGTGCCCTGTTCAGCGGTGCTTGAGACGGCGGTGCCCAGTTCAGCGGTGCTTGAGACGGCGGTGCCCTGTTCAGCGGTGCTCGATTGAAAGGGCCCAGTTCAGCGGTGCTTGAGACGGCGGTGCCCAGTTCAGCGGTGCTTGAGACGGCGGTGCCCTGTTCAGCGGTGCTTGAGATGGCGGTGCCCTGTTCAGCGGTGCTTGAGACGGCGGTGCCCAGTTCAGCGGTGCTTGATTGAAAGGGCCCAGTTCAGCGGTGCTTGATACGGCGGTGCCCAGTTCAGCGGTGCTTGATTGAAAGGGCCCAGTTCAGCGGTGCTTGAGACGGCGGTGCCCAGTTCAGCGGTGCTTGAGACGGCGGTGCCCTGTTCAGCGGTGCTTGAGACGGCGGTGCCCTGTTCAGCGGTGCTTGAGACGGCGGTGCCCAGTTCAGCGGTGCTTTATTGAAAGGGCCCAGTTCAATGGTGCTTGAGACGGCGGTGCCCAATTCAGCGGTGCTTGAGACTGCGGTGCCCTGTTCAGCGGTGCTTGAGACGGCGGTGCCCAGCGGAGCGGTGCTTGAGATGAAGGGCCCAGCGGAGCGGTGCTTGAGACGGCGGTGCCCAGCGGAGCGGTGCTTGAGATGAAGGGCCCAGCGGAGCGGTGCTTGAGATGAAGGGCCCAGTTCAGCGGTGCTTGAGATGAAGGGCCCAGTTCAGCGGTGCTTGAGACGGCGGTGCCCTGTTCAGCGGTGCTTGAGACGGCGGTGCCCTGTTCAGCGGTGCTAGATTGAAAGGGCCCAGTTCAGCGGTGCTTGTTTGAAAGGGCCCAGTTCAGCGGTTCCGGCCCAGGCATGGGTGTCACTCGCCACCTGGCATGTGGCTGGCAGGGCCTTCCTGCCCATCTGTCCGTTGGCTTGCAGGGCCCTCCTGGGCTTCCGTACCGGGCCTCTGGGTGTCCTCCTGCACACCTGGGAGGGGGCTGGTGGGGCACTCCTGGGCAGCTGGCCTGCTGCCGGACTTGTCGGGCGTGCTGCCCTTCCCACCCTTCCCTGGTCGTCCGTGGCCCTTTGACACCTTTGGCGGTGTGCCAGGTGGCACCCCACTTCCAGACGGAGCCAGGGTCGGGATTTTGGTCCCTGGTGTCCGTGGCCTCTCGCGCCGTGCACTGCTCACTTTTGGGTGCTTTTCCGGGGGTGGGCTGGGCATGCCTTGGTTCCTCGCCGGAGTTGTTGCCCTTGAGGGTGGGGGACTCCACAGTCCTTGGACAACAGTCCTGATAGGTCCTGGTTTGATGGTGGCTGAGGTGCTGATTACAGTCTTATGAGATGGACGGGATGGGTGAGTTGTTGGAAAGAGGTTAAGGTTGGCAAGGAAAAGCAATTTGGAAAGAGAGTGATGGGTAGGTGTAGTGGGTATGGGAGTGGAGGAAGAGGATGTGGTTGTAGGAGTGTGAAGTTTGGTGTCTTTGGGTGCAGGTGCTTGGGCTGGAGGCTGTCGTGAGGTGGATGGCTGTTGGGTGGGTGGCTGCTTGCGTTTGTGTGGTTTGGAAGAGGGGGTGACAGACACACTGGGAGAGGCCACAAGGGACAGGTACATGGTAGTGGGGGTGGTGACTGCACGTGTGCGGAGTGTTCTGGTGGGTGTGCTGGTGATGAACGTAGTGGCTGAAGATGTTGTGCATGCAAGTGGGAGTGGAGACGTCACAGGGAGGGAGGAGGGAGACGAGGAGGAGGGGGACACAGTGGAGGCAGTGGATGTTGGTATGTCTGCATGTGGATGTTGCTTGTGTGAATGCTTGTGTGATGTGTGGTGCTTATGTCTGGATGAGCTTCCCTTGGGTGTTGAGGTGTGTGCAGGCTGGTCTGTAGGTGTGTCTGGGATAGGCAGAGGTACAGGGGATTGGGTCTGGGTGGAGGAAGTTGGAGGGGGGAGGCTAGAGACAGGGACAATTGCTGCCGTCAGTGCTGAGGCCAGAGCGTTGAACGATCGCTGATGGGCAGCCTGACCCGAATGAATGCCCTCCAGGTTTGCATTACTCCGTTGCACCTCCCTTTCTACACCCTGGATGGCATTCAGAAGGGTAGACTGCCCAACAATGATGGTCCTCAGGAGGTCGATGACCTCCTCACTGAGGGCAGCAGGGGTGACTGGGGCAGGGCCTGAGGTGCCTGGGGCGAAGGAGATGCCCACCTTCCTGGGTGAGCGGGCACGGGGCGAAGGCTGAGGGGCTGCTGGGAGGGCGGTGCTGGTGCGCTGGGTGGCAGCTGTACCTGTTGTTGCGGGGGGCACGGATGTTGCCGCCACCACAAGGGAGCTCCCTTCAGAGGACGAGTCGCTGCCACTGACATCAGCACGAGTCCCCGCTGTGGAGCTCCCCTCGCCCTCCGTCTCACTGGTGAATTCCGACTCAGTTGCATGGCCCGCCATGGCCATGTGAGATGCAGCTCCCTCGTGCTCCGATGCCACTTCTCCTCCGCCTGATGATGATGATGCACACATGAACAGGAAGACCACAAAAAAGGGGGGGGAGAAATAAAGACATGTTGAGTGCATGGATTACCGCTACCGTTGGCGGACAAGACAGACACAGAAGCCCCCTGCACTACGCCGCGCACTTGGGGTCCACTACGCAATCCGTGGGACATGGCCTACAAGCCTATCGACGACATCTGCACACACAGATGAGACAGGGCCATGGATACCTGAACTTGGCACCCTACAGAGGTGGGGGGCGGGGGCACAGGGCCATGCCTTACGGAGGGGCCTAGCCTACAGAATTCGCCCTGGCCTAGGGAGACCCACAGCCCTCCTCCCCCACCCAGACACCTCCACTGCGCGCAAAGTCACCAGAATGAGACTGTACTCACCCCCTTGTGTCTGCTGTGATGTCCTCACGCGCCCATCCAAATCGGGGTAGGCCTACGCCAGGATCCGGGATATCAGGGGGGTCAATTGACGACTGGCACCGCTCCTACTTTGGGAGGCCATCCCCAGCAGAGCCTCCACCGTCGTCCTGCTCCCGCGGCGGATGTCCTCCCACCTCTTCCGGCAGTGGGTGCCCCGTCTGTTGTGGACCCCCAGGGTCCGGACGTCCTTGGAGATGGCATGCCAAATCGTGATTTTCTGGTGGGCGCTGACCTATGTGACATGTACAGGGAGAGAAAAATTGTCTTCACCTTCTGCATGCTCAATGTGAGTGGCCCCCATCCCCACCCTTGCCATGTGGCACATGCTCTCATCTGTCGTCTGATGCATGACTCAATCGCTCCCCTCCCCACCATCTTTCATCCACCCGACTCAACCCAGGCATTGCCCACAAAGCATGGTCCCAGTGTACTTACCTGTTGGTCTGGAGGACAGTAGAGTAGCGCATACTGGGGGAGGACCCCATCCACGAGTTTCTCCAATTCTTCAGAAGTGAAGGCAGGGGCCCTTTCCCCAGTCGCAGCAGCCATTGTCTCTTCCAGACCGAGGTCACAGCAGCACTTGCAGTGTAGGTCCTCTCCTGTGGAAGATCAGGTATTGAGTGATTAAGCTGATAGAAAATGGCGGTCACGCCCGCGGCGGTGCGTACCGTGACCGCCGGCGCACATCGCCATTGGCTCCTGAAACCCATAGGATTCAATGTGAACCAAAGCGGCTTTGCGCCGCAGTCTTCGACCGCCTACCGCCACGGTGTGCCACGCCAGCGCATTAACCTCACATCCCATTGTCACACTTCACAGGTCAGGCAGCCGCCATTTCAAGGGCCCACATGGCTTAATTTCTACTGCGTCACACATACCTAGGCCTTTCCTCAACACTCATACACACCATTCAATGCATAGTGAATCGTGTTGTGTGCAAGCTGTGGGAACGTACCTGTGGGTTGATTGACTCTGTGCTCGCTGTTGTCCTTCCTAGGCACCGTCCGCTTGGCAATGCGAGGAGATGGAGGAATCTTCCCGTGTACAGACGGCTGGTGGACCTGTCGACAATGAAGGAACGACATGTCATTCTGACATACAGGCTTGACCGAGCCACTATACATGAACTGTGTGCCCAGCTGGAGGCAGACCTGATGTCACCCATCTGCCAACCCACAGGGATCCCCCCTCTAGTGCAGGTGCTGTTAGTACTCCATTTCTTAGCAAGTGGGTCATTTCAAACAACAATGGCCATATCATCAGGGATGTCTCAACCTATGTTTTCCAAGGTGTTGTCCAGAGTGTTGTCTGCCCTGCTCAAACACATGCGGAGCTACATCGTTTTCCCTGAGGTGGGGGATTTGCCTACAGTGAAGGGTGACTTCTATGCCCTTGGACATATCCCCAACATCATAGGTGCCATTGATGGGACCCATGTGGCTTTGGTACCCCCCAGAGAAAGTGAACAGGTGTACAGGAACAGGAAAAGTTATCATTCGATGAATGTACAGATGGTGTGTTTGGCAGACCAGTACATCTCACATGTTAATGCCAAGGTCCCTGGCTCTGTGCATGACGCCTACATCCTGCGCAATAGCAGCATCCCGTATGTGATGGGGCAACTCCAGAGGCACCGTGTGTGGCTATTAGGGGACTCTGGTTACCCCAACCTTTCCTGGCTATTGACCCCAGTGAGGAATCCCAGGACCAGGGTAGAGGAACGCTACAATGAGGCCCATGGGCGGACTAGGAGGGTGATCGAATGCACCTTTGGCCTCCTGAAGGCCAGGTTCAGGTGCCTCCATATGACAGGTGGATCCCTAATGTACTCACCAAAGAAGGTGTGCCAGATCATCGTGGCCTGCTGTATGCTTCACAACCTGGCTTTGCGCCGCCAGGTGCCTTTTCTGCCGGAGGATGGTCCAGATGGTGGTGTTGTAGCAGCTGTGGAGCCTGTGGAGAGTGAAGAAGAGGAAGCCGAAGAGGACGACATGGACAACAGGAACACAGTAATAGAGCAATACTTTCAGTGACACACAGGTAAGAGTACACACCGGCATATTACATTTACTTAAAGACTCCTACCTCTCTACTGTCTGACTTTTTCCCCCAGTGCATGGTAACTGTGTTGTGACTTTCCCTTCCGTTTTCAGAGCTGTGGACCCCACTGTGTGACATCTGCTTAGTTTCCCCATGGACTACAGCTGTGTGACAGCGGTTTTTTGGCATCACTATGTGAATAACAATTTTGGCACTGTCATGTCTAATACATTTGTTAAAATCACAGACAGACTCCAGATTGTTTATGTGTAATAAGTGTGTTTATTCAAGTGCTCTAATTTGGATGGGTGGTTGCAAATTGGTGAGGGGTAATGGTGGAGGATTGTCCAGGGCAGAGTCCAGACTATCAGGTTCACAGGTGCATTGTCCAAATGCCTGTGGGAAGTGGAGCAGGGGCAGTTTAAGGTTGGACAGGGTGACCATGTGGGACAGTGGGATGACAATCAGGGCGGTATCCTTTGCTGGCGGGGGTCTTGACATGTTACTCTGTCTTCTTCCTGGATCTCAGGGCCCGCTTGCGGGGTGGTTCTCCTTCTGCAGGGGGTGGGGTTCTGGTGGCCTGTTGGTCTTCTGTCGGGGCCTCCTGTCCACTAGCGCCGGCGGAGGTGGTAGCCAGTTCTTGGTCCATGCTAGTGTCAGGGGCTCTTTGAGGTGCCACAGTGGTCCGCAATGTGGAGATTAACTCATTCAGGGCCACTACGATGGTACCCTTGGCGGTACTGATGTTTCTCAGTTCCTCCCTGAACCCCATATACTGTTGTTCCTGCAGAAGCTGGATTTCCTGAAACCTGGCCAGGACCGTCGCCATCGTCTCCTGGGAGTGGTGGTATGCTCCCATGATGGAGGAGAGGGCCTCGTGGAGAGTGGGTTCCCTTGGCCTGTCCCCCCCCTGTCGCACAGCTGCCCTCCCAGTTCCCCTGTTTCCTTGGGCCTCCGTCCCCTGGACCGTGTGCCCACTACCACTGCCCCCAGGTCCCTGTTGTTGTTGGGGTGGTGGGTTAGCCTGGGTTCCCTGTAGTGGTGGACACACCGCTGATTGACGTGTCCTGGGGACAGAGGTATGGGCCCGCTGGGTGGGTGCTGTGCTGGTGTTCCCAGAGGGGAAGGTCTGCTGTGGCCTGTGCCTGTCTGAGGGGAACCGACTGTCGCGAGGTCCCCGATGGACTGGGCTGGTCATCTATATCCAGCGAGACAGAGCTGCTGTCATCACTGTGGGCCTCTTCTGGGGGTGGAGGGGACATTTGTGGACCCTCCTGCGCAGTGACCTGGCGTTCGGGTCCTGCAGGGGCATAAAAGTATGGTTATTGCTTCTGTGTGTGCCAATGGCGTGCAATGGGTGGGTGCCTGTGTAACCCAGTGCTGGCATTCCTTTGTGGGGGCTGTTGTGACGGTGTTTTGGGAGGTGTGGGTGTGATGGGTACGTGCATTGGGCATGCTTTGGTGATGGGTGTCCATGCTTTGGGGCCGCATGCAGGACTAAGTTTTGGGATGGGTGGGTTGTGAAGGGGGTGAGGGTGGGGGTATGAGTTGGCATGCAGGTGGGGTGGGGGGGATGAAGTAGTTAAGATGAGACTTACCAGAGTCCATTCCTCCGCCTACTCCAGCGAGGCCCTCAGGATGCAGGATGTTCAAGACTTGCTCCTCCCATGTTGTAAATTCGGGGGGAGGAGGTGGGGGTCCGCCGCCAGTCCGCTGTACCGCGATGTTGTGCCTTGATACCATGGAACGCACCTTCCCCCGTAGGTCGTTCCACCTCTTCCTGATGTCATCCCGATTTCTTGGGTGCTGTCCCACAGCGTTGACCCTGTCCACTATTCTGCTCCATAGCTCCATCTTCCTGGCAATGGTGGTGTGCTGCACCTGTGTCCCGAACAGCTGGGGCTCTACTCGTAGGATTTCCTCCACCATGACCCTGAGTTCAGCATCTGAGAACCTGGGGTGTCTTTGAGGTGCCATGGGGTGGTGTGAATGATGTGTGGGGTGGAGTGTGTAGTGATAGGTGGGGTGCTATTTAGTGGTGTGTTGTGTGAGGTGCGTTGAAGTACTGTGGGTATTGGTATTGTGTGCCTGTGGATGCTTGTTTGTAGATTGTGGTGTCTCTCTCTGGTCTTCGTTCGAAATTTCTGGTCGCAAGGGTTTGTGGGTGATGTGGGTGTGTGTTTTATAATGTATTGGGTGTGTGGGAGTGGTGTGTGTATGTGTATCAGGTGTGTGTATTTCGAATTGTCCAATGTGGTAGTGTTTTGTAGGTGTATGTGTATTTCGACCGTGGCGGTGTGTACCGCCAATAGAATACCGGGGTTGAAAGACCGCTGCGTTGATTCGTGGGTCGTAATGGCATGGGCGTATTTCTGTTGGTGTGACGGTGGAGGTTTGGTCATCGCCAGTTTATCGCTGACCTTTGGTGTGGCGGACTTTTGTGGATGGCGGTATTTTAGCGGTTTGCCTAGTGTGGGTCAGAATGACCGTGGCGGTTTACCGCGACCGCGGCGGTGTTATGGCGGTCTTCTGTCTGGCGGTAAGCGCTTTTTACCGCCGAGGTTGGAATGACCACCACAGTGTCTAGAACCTCCATGTAGGAACTCATCCTCATCCATCATCACTCAGCATCTAAGGTCTTGAAGTGTAGGCAATCAAGAAGGTAATCATTTGGTTCATTTTCATTTCATGCCAGTGGAAATTTAGACATCCAGGTTATACAAGCAACTACAGTATGGGCTAGAAATGTTTAATATATGCTGAAAGCAGGTTCAGTCTAGCAGTGCATTTCAAACATTGCCAAACTAGACAATATATGCATGACAGCACATTTTGAGACATATTGTTGTAGAGAGGAAATTAGGATCTAAGTACATCATGGGAGAAGGCTTGTTCTCTTCCAAATGGGATACACCTCACATGCAGGTTTGGGAATAAATCAACTAGTTCTTAAAATGTGGTAGGTCAATTTCAACCTATATGCATTTTACATGAGTTGAGATCTTTAAATGGGTGCTTCCGATGATTCAAAGTGCACCTGCAAATACCTTTCACATAGGAAACCTGGTATCAAGAATCAGTCGTATTTAACTGGTATTGACAGCTGAGATTATACTGAAGATTTTCATATTATAGATATGAGTGAAAGTGACCATAACTATTGCTTTATGTTTACTGTCTTTAAAGGCTAGGACACAGCTAGCAATGCTGTCTAAAAACATTTCATATAAGAAGGGATAAATGTAATGGTAACTCTGGTAAAAGATTTATCCAGTAATGGTATGCAAAATATACCAAAATTAGAGCTGCTAGAGATCGCAAGGAAAGAGTCTAATTAGTCTATATTTTAAATCCTTGTCTCCTTAAGAGTGCAAGAAATTATTAACCTTGAATTCCTGAAACTGAGAAAAGTTTGTTGGTAGAGAGCAGAGTCAACAGGAAGAGAGATACTAAAAGAAAAAAGAAAAGTTGAGTGGGATGCTCTGAGAAAGACAGTTCAGAAAACAAATACTTACAAAATCTGGTATTTGACATAACTGGATCTGAAGGGTTACCACAGTACACCACAGAGTCATATAGGAAATATTGGTTTGACCACTTTTGAAGTCTATGCTATAATGGTGACCAGAGGGCCAGCTATGGAATGGCCCTTGAGAACCACCCTTTAATGCTGCTATTTCAAGAACTATTTTGCTTAAGGAAATACAATCCAGGCAGAGAAAGAACAAGAAAGACAGAGCTCTGTTACCTGTTTATGTGTCCATTGATGTCTTTATTGGGGTACAGCCCTTTAAGATGTCACTCTGTAAGAAACTAGGTTACAGGCTGACTGGTGTGTGAGCCCTGGTCAAGCAGCAACCACAATCCTTGTCAGGGTATGGCATAAGCAAACCCTAAATTAACCTATGCTTAACCTGCTGGAAGCTTAACACAGAGTGGTCAGGCTTAACATAGAGGCAATATGTAAAGTGTTTATACAAAACTTCAAACAGTTATACAGTGGGAACACCACATAAAAAGGAAACCACACAGAAAAATAGAGCAAAATGTAATAAATACAATGTGACCAAAACAACAAAATTCCTATCAGTAGAACCAGTGTTATAAATGTTTAAAGTATAAACTGCAATATAGCAGCTAAAATCTCAAAACACCAACCACGGCTATCTGTTATTGCTGGATTGGGTCAAAGTCAAAAGATCAGCTGGGCTGAGATGGAACATGAGTCGGATACAGTCCCAGATTAGTCTGGCTGAGTTACCTTCTTAAGTTGTGTGCCAACAGTCACATCTGTGTTGAAGAGGGTCTGGGAGAGCAAGGAGAGCAACACAGGTGGTGGCGGCATGAATAGCAGGCCGGGAATTGTAGAAGGCAGGCTGGGTCTTTGTGACGGCAGTCTTCCATAAACGATCCATGCTTGCTGTGCGAAGAGACGGGCTGGCAGTGGCTCGAGCTGAATTTCAGCTCTGGTGTCACTAAGAGACCAAAATCTTGACCTCAAGAGCCTGTGATCCCCATCAAGAGTGAAGGGCTTGAGAAGACACACTTAGGGGTCAGGAACCAACTCAAGTCCGGTCCAGGTGCTGTTGGGGTACCTTTTCTGTCCCAGAGGCTCAGATAGACTGGCCTTTGGAGTCACTCTGCGATCCTGAGTTCAAGAAGAAGTTGCAGCCCAATTTGTCTTCACCAGGCAAGAGGGCAGCAGGTAACAGGTCAGGACAGCAGGGCAGCAGTTCCTTCAGAGAAGTAGTCCAGCAGAGTGGCAATCCTTGTAACAGCACAGCGGTCCTTCTTCCTGGCAGAGTATCCACCGGTCCACCAGTGTACCGAAGAGTTGGTGACTGAGGTCCTTCTTTTAAACTCTGGTGCCTGGTCCTGGAAGATGGGAGAAGCTTTTAGACAGATAGATAGATGAAAATGTTCATTGTTTAGTTACGTAAAACCATAACAATATAGAAAATGTTATACAATAGGCTCGCAGCCTAAAAGATCAACAATAGCAACCTTATTCATTTTTACAAACTCATATTACAATTGTTCATCTTCTCCCTCTTAATACATTTAAAAACCCAATATGAAAACTTGTTTGAGCTGTTCAAACCCTCACAGCAATTTATTCACTTCATAAAGACATACCTCATGCTATTTTTATATAGGCTATCTATTACATACTTAAAGTGCAAATAAGTAAAAAGAGCTTTATACATAAGAATTTAAACACTTAAAACCCGTCCTCTTCATGGTTTTCATCTTCGTCCTCCAATAGTTGCCAAATGCATCAAATAGTTAAGACGATGGCCCATTTTAGCATACAACAATTGAAATCTGAAGATTCCTAGTCCCTAGTGTGCAAACACGGATGTCAACCGATAACCTCCCAATCACAGTGGGCTGGAGCCCCTATTGATAAGGGGCAAGTTTCTACAAAGTGCAGCAAGCATTAAAGTTAAAAATGACTATATACATAAGATTTTAAACAACAACAGTTGAGCTCTAGAATTTAATTGTCCCTAGAATGCAAACACGGATAACCTCCCAAATGCAGTCAACCAATAAGCTGCAAATATCAACAAAGTGCCTCATGCATGAAAGTTAACTACTTTGACAAGGTGTAGTGAACCTATTCAGAGCTCTGATTGCTGCCTTAAAAAAAATCACAAATCATACAGATAGCTCGGGACATACCCCACTTAAGCATGCAACAACTGCACTCTGACACTTTATAATCCCTATCCTTCAAAAACACAGGGACCAGCCGGAAGACTCTCAATCCCTCCAATTGCTTACAGATGCATACTATGTGCGGTAGAGATTCAAGTTTCTACTCGCACAATATACAGTGCAAATCTGCTGTGCCCTTCAGGTGGCCGTATTTATAGGCTTTTAAGGGTATGATCCACATCTCAATCTAGTTAATTATTTCATCCAGCCCAGGTTCACGGGCCAGATAGATAAGGTGCCCTCCCAGGAGACTGATAAAAGGTGCTACATAAATCAGCCTGCACCTTTGTGGCCAGCTCCAATCTATTTTCCTCTATGGATCTCATCCTTTCATTTTTTGTTAACAATTTCACTTGTTGCCTTAGGGGAGATTTAAACTAATAATTTAACTGATTCCCACAGCAGAAGTAGAAAGAGGCTTTGAAGTGCATGGAGTTTTCTGCCTCCACTGCCCTGGATCCAAGCTGCCTGAAGTGACAATGCAGGGTCTTTCGGCCGTTTGTGTAAAGACAGATCACAGGCTATTCAGGTGTAAGTGGGGCTGTGCTCAGCTGCACCTCCCCCATTCTGCCAGCAGATGGCCTAATCAGGCATACCTAATTCCCCTTTTGTGTGACTTTCTGGGAAGAATTCACAAAGTCTAACTGTCAGTTACACCCCATCATGTGACCCAGGCTAGGGTATAGGCACAAAAGGCTAAGGGCAGAAAAATACCAAACTTTGTAAAAGTGACATCTTTAAACTTGTGATCGAAAACCTGACTTTACCACTAAAAAGGGCTTTTCAACACAATTCCAAAGACGCCAAACATGAACTACTTATCTCTTCCCATTTGGAAACTATACTTAAAAAAATGTAACAAGATAACTCCAATGTTATCAGTAGTGAAATACGAATTTAAGAGTTTTTCACTAACAGGACATGTAAAACTTAGAAGTACACGTCCTACTGTAAGGAAATGCCTCTTTTTGCATGTTCACCCCCACATGTTTGGAATGATGCTGCTGGATTTTTGACTTTGGGAGTGCACTGAGGCCTGCTAACCACACACCAGTGCCAGTGTTTTATCCCTATTTAAATTGCATGTTCAATTCCATACACCCCATTGACAAGGCCTGGCTTACTTATAAGTCTTTAGTATATGATAGCCAGGATACCCAGGGCATGTAAGGCAAGTGTCCACTCAAGGCTGCAGCACTGTTTGCACCATCCTTTGTGTGACAAGTTACAAAATGGCTCCCAGTCTGCCACTGCAGACTGGAAGGACAGTGCTTTCACTTCCAGTTCAACTTTGCTATTTAAACCAATGGCAAAGCCACCATATATTATATGTAAGTCACCCCTAAGGAAGGACTATAGAGTCCTATGGCAGGAAGCTATGTTTTGTTAACTGAGATATGTTTTACGATATGTCTTAGCAGCAACACAGTCAAGTTGTCATTTTGCTGAGGGTAAAGTTGGTAGCCCATTTGGCTAATACAGAGTTACCGGGTGGAATACCAACCCAGCATACATTTGACTAGGACTACCAAACCGGGTCATGTAAGGTATGAAATTAATTGTGGCATCAAATGTGACCTGATGCCCAGGTTGAAATTAATATCACTATTAAAAGTAGGCAACTTTTAGAAAGTTGCCACTCTGTGCTCTGCTCGTCCAGCAGCCTCATAGAGGTGTAGACACACAGACAGCTTTCTGACCACCTGGGGAGACATCTGAATGACTCCTAAGCTCAGAAGCAAAGGCAGTGCTGCAGAAGCGAGGTGTCACCTCATCTGGGAGGATGGCCACTCAGGGGATTAGCCTAGAGGCATGCTTCAAAGGGGAAGCAACCTTTGATGGGCCACCCAGCCCAACACTCCTGAGCAGGATGCCTTTTGTTTCTGTAGACAGCATAGAGACAGGACCAGAGAGGGGAAACTCATCCCAAAATAGGTTTTACCCTGGACATCTTGCCCTCAGGTAGCAACAACTCCAGGGTGGTCTACTTTGCTTCTGATGACCGAGGTAGGGTTGTGCCACTTTGAAGGGGGGGAATGTGGCATTCTGGGATAGCCAGATGCCAGACATCACTGGGTAGGAGGGGACCCAGTAGCCCATTGGCTAGTGACCACATGCTTCCATCAGGGCACTTTCCTGGGATGAATATGTCACCCATGGCACACTGACCCTCAGTACTCAGACTTGGTAGGAGCACAAGCAGAAGACCCCCTTTGCACCTGTTGGAAGCAGAGAGAGAGAGAGAGAGACTGCTATGCCAAAGCAACTGTACCTGCTGCACTTTGGGCTAGCCGAGTTTAGACCCTGTTCTGCATGCCTGGCTTGAGGAAAAGATGATTCCTGGCTGCAGTCCAAAGCAGTGACTCCAAGGGTCAGATGATTGACCTCCCAGAATGTCACTGGGGACATTAAAGCTGAAAGAGCTCAAGCCGCATCTCTAGTAGCCACTGCAGACGTTTTGACGCAACCAAACCCCAGGCACTCCAAAGGACAATTCGAAGATAGCCAAAAAGTGCGCCCATGTCTGTTGGACCCATGAATGTTGGCTGCGACCAGATTCATAAACCAAGAGGGATCCTAGCCCCACAAAAGATTTACACCACAACTTCTGTGTTGCAGAAGTGCAAGGTCTGCATCTGCAGCCCTTGGAACCTTGCAAAGAGGACTTTGTGGGACTCCAAGATCCATTGACAGAGTTGCCCCCACTCACCTCAGGACCAAGGACTTGACCGGACTTCATCCCCATTGACCGCACAGCATCAGGAGAATCCTGAAGCATCTTTGAGCCTGTATCCCTCACCATTAGGCCTGCCCCTTTGTCATTCATGGAGGTCATCCTGTAAAGTTTGGATCTCGCTCTTAAAACACTCTGGTGGCCAGGTAACTGTCCAAAGTGTCCTTCCTGGCTCCCTAGACCTCTGTCCTGCCAGACTTGGTCCCCCAACTTGTGTTGAAGTTGTTGAACTAACTTTTACAAACATTTCAAAGGTTTCCAAACTTTTTGTTAGCCAATGCTTGTTTGCCGTTCATATAAAAGTTATTTATGATTTTAAAAATCTTTAACTCTGGAACACTCCAGTCGATTTTGAGATTAAGGGCCAGATGTAGGTAAGTCACAAATTGCGACTTGCAATTTGCGAGTCATAGCGACTCGCAAATTGCAACTCGCAATTCGCGATGCAGAAAGGTGCCTCAGACACCTTCTGCGACTCGCTATGGGGTCGCAAAGACCCACCTCATAAATATTATAAGTTGGGTCGCAGTTTGCGACCCCATAGCGAGTCTAGGCACTCACGGGGATGGTGGCCTGCTGGAGACAGCAGACCACCATGTCCATGACTGCTTTCAAATAAAGCAGTTTTTTTTTTTCTCTTTGCAGCCCGTTTTCCTTAAAGGAAAACGAGCTGCAAATAGAAAAAATACCGAAACCTTTTTGTTTTGTTTTTTTTCAGAGTAGGCAGTGGTCCATAGGACCACTGCCTGCTCTGAAAAAATAATTTTGGGAGCATTCACAAAGGGGAAGGGGTCCCATGGGGACCCCTTCCCGTTTGCGAATGAGTTACCATCCACTTCAAGTGGATGATAACTGCGAGTTGATTTGCGACCGCTTTCGCGGTCACAAATCAACTCTACATTGCGGTGCGAACCGCAAATAGGAAGGGAACACCCCTTCCTATTTGCGAGTCGGAAACACATTTTGCGAGTCGGTACCGACTCGCAAAATGTGTTTCTGCATCACGTGAGGCCTTTTGCGCCTCGCAAACTGCGTTTTTCGGCGTTTGCGAGGCACAAAAGGCTACCTACATCTGGCCATAAGGTCTCTAAAAATGTGTACAAATATGATCTATTTTTTATAAATTGGTGTCTTGTTTTTTGTGTTGTGTGACTTTCTTAATCTGTTGATCGGTGTTGTTAAATGCTTCGCAAATTGTTCCTTTGCAAAGCTTTACTGCTTGCAGCCATAGCTACCCCGGTTTGAGCTTAAGGTTGAGTAAACATGCCTGACTAGACCCAAGACGGTATTTGTGAGTGACTGCACGGTTGGGCTTCCCAGCCAATACATACAGTGCACTCAAATCCTCACACATACCTTTTCATATATACTTCCCCTTGCCCTCTGGGCTGTCTAGGCCCTACCCTAGCAGTGACTTATACATTCAAAAAGGGAAGGTTTGGGCTTGGCAAAATGTTTATTTTACCACATCAGAATGGCAGTTTAAACTGCACACACAGGGGGCAACAGCAGACCTGAGGCCTGTTAAATCTGCTAATTAAGTGCTTGGCACAGTCAGTGCCGAAAGTCCACTAGCAGCATTTTATTTGCAGGCTCTGGGCATAGGTGGTGTCACTGTACTAGGGACTAACAAGTAAATTAAATATGCCAATTGGATGTACTTGATTTCTACCATGTTTCAAGGAGGGAGCACAAGCACTTAAGCGCCAATTAGCAGTGGTAAAGTGTGAAGGGTCCTAAAGCCAGCAAAAACAAAGCCAGAGAACAGGAGGGTTGAAGGAAAAAAGTCAGGGGGAAAATACACCAACGATACCAGGTCTAACATCGTCCCATGTACATCTCTAGTAATTGCCAGTGTTAAAGTGTTTTTAAAAAGCTAAGATTTGTGTACAACACATTATATTAAGTATTAATTATTTTTATGTTGGAGCCAATATGTAAATGCGGATCTAATAGGTTTACAGTTTAAATGAAGTTAACACAATGTACAGAGTGATTCTATTAACATAATTTAGTTATGCCACATTTTGGTGAAAAATCTATTTTGGATATAACGGATGCTGCTGTGGTCTCCGCTTTCACTCCTGTACTTACACCCTACCATCAGGTTCCCCTGTTCATCGGCTTCATCTTTCCCCACACCTCTTCAGAATGAAAAGTAGTTAATCTAATGTTCCTGTTGCACTCTGAATGGACTTTCTAGTGTTCCTATCCGCTGTAGTTCAATTGTTGAGCCTAGTCTTATTCAGCAATTTAAAAGTTAATTGTCTGAATGTTTCAAATTTTGTTCAAACATCTCCGGATGTCAGCCACAGTGAAAAACAGGATGCTTTCTTAGGAACAGGATAATGTTAATTCATAATGTTATTGACTGGAATTCTTTAGATTTGGTAAAGAATTGTTACATGGGATTATCTCATGCTGAAGCTGTGGTTTTAGCCAATTTTAATGCACACATTGTGTATAAGAACCCCTTGATTTGGTGGTGAGCCAGATGAATATTTTGAAGCTTTCCTAGATGCTATTAGGGATGCTGTCCTACCCTTTTCTGATTTTGCTGTTCATTTGGGACTTTTAACGGTATCTGAGTTTTGACTACACTGTATTAACTCTGCTTTTGAGCCTTCATGGCAATGTTTATGGATTGCCTGATTTTGAAAGTTTCTGTAATAAAACCTTTCAACTGTTCCTCCTGATTTAGAACTCAGTTATTGAGTAGTCTTAGCCACTTATTTTATTATTCTGCTAAATTGATATTGGGGAGGGTGCCTTTTTTACATATCATCAACCTGGAGCAAAACTGCTTGAGAAGAATTTATGGGTGATCTGGATTTTGGAATCTCCTAAATATTAGGGTACATGATTCAGCTTCCACACCTGTCTAAATATTTTATGGCTAGTTACCATAATCTCCTACGATTCATTGCTCTCCAGCTTAATTTATAATGAAGATATCTAACTATATGACTGAATTATTCTGTGACTTCTAAAAAACAAACTGGGTATCCCAGATATATGAATTACTCTGCCAGACTTTTCCTTTGACCTGGTCAGTCTCAATACGGACCTGCTCCCCGTGACTTAGCCCACTGAGTGTTGGTGAGATATGTGTATGTTTCCACTCTCTCATGGCCAGTAGCCTATTTATCCTAGTTTGTGGACCACAGGAAATGTGAACAGAGCCCAAATCACTTTTGGCTCAAAAAAGGGCAACAACCAGCTTCAGACCTTAGTTCCTGGCCTTTAGCGCTGTGCTCCGTCAAAAGTGGAACAAATAACAATGGTGGTATAAGGGGGGTAAGGACCATCTGTTTTCAAAAGAACAGAGCGGGAACTGATCACAAGTCTAAGCTGTAAGTTGGGCTCCCTGAAAGCACAGGAGACACCACAGGAAATGACACAACAATCACAATGGGCGATGTCTGTCGACATGCTGTGGTCTCAGAGGCTCTTCACTTCAGGTTTCATTGATGGCTAGCTGATGTTCTCTGTTGATGTTTTTTTCCACGTTGCCTTTCTTCTCCCACTCCCCATACTGCCAAGATGTTTTTGCTGAGGCTTGAGAGAAGAGGCTGTCTGCTCCCATCAATCCAATCCAGTGTGGATCCGGTCCTTCTGTGGCCATCTTCGACAGCTTCTTTAAGAGACCAGCCATTGCTCAGTGGCAAGCGGTGTCCATCCATTCACCAGGCCAAGGAAATGGTAACCCCTGAATGAATGACATCTTCCAAACAAAATTTTTGATTGTGAAATAATTAATTGGGGTTGGAATTGCAGCATGTTAGGACTATGAAGTCACATGTTTGGGAAAGTCATCCAATTCCTATCAATAGGTCAGTTGGCGGATTAAGAAAAGTAGAATGATGTGAGAAGTATAGCAGCACCAAATGATGATAAGTTTGTGCATGCTAACAAGGCGCAGGGCTGATCAGCTTCAGTTTAGGGCTGACCTCTTTAAACAAATTATAATTCACTTTTAATACTCTAAGGGAATTGATACTTTAATGTAAGTAGACTAACCTTTGCTAGGTTTTGAATTCATTTTGCCAGTTTGGTTATTCATTGGCTAAGCATGTGTGCACTGGTTAAGTCTGTTTGCACATTTCTCTGTATAAAGTGATGAGGCCTGAAAATTATGTTGGAGGAAATGAGTTGTGCAGGCAGAGCTGTGCAGGCCACTTGCACAGGTAGTGGCAGTTGGCTAGGCTGGTGATGGTGGATGCAGTAGGTAGCAGTGGAATCAACCGACATAGGCCCTCATTACAACCCTGGCGGTCAGTGATAAAACAGCGGTAATACCGCATACAAGCTTGTGGTAAAAAAAAATGGAATTATGACCACGGCGGAAACCGCCAACACAGACAGCCACTTCAACACACTGACCGCCACAGCGGTAGCAACAAACACCGCAGCGTTAACCGCCAACAGCCAGGCAGAAGACAATGTACCGCCCACTCTATTATGACAGGTCGAACCGCCACCTTTTCTGGGGCGGTACCAATGACACCAAAAGCACGGCGGAAACAGAAAACAGAAGTCAAAGGACTCACCTCTGGAGACTCAGGGAACAACCACAATGCCATGGAGCATGAACTGCAGATCTTCCCCATGCTGGTCCACCTCCTCCTACACCAGGAATACCAATGTCGGCGACGAAGACCACGGTGAGTACTGCTGCCTAGCACACAGGGGAGGGGGGAGGAAAAAGAGAATGACACACACATGCAACACCCCCACCCCCACCCCAACACCATACACACAAACAGATGCAGTAACATTACATATTCACCCCCTACCCCTCAGGAATAATGCGAGGACAAAAGGAATTGAATAAAGTGAGTGTAATAAGATAAAAATCCAGAAAAACATCCGCTAAAGTCAAAACAGTATTTACAGATATACAAATAGAGGGCCACTGCCGAGTCCATGATGTCCGTGGGCCACAGAGCCACATCACATAGGCCAAGGCCCCACTTGACTCCTGTATCAACACAGAGAGAACACTGCTGGGGCATCAGGTCAAAAATACACAGGCACCTCCGGGGGACAGGGAATGGGGGGGCACCTCAGCCGGAAGATGGTACAATGCCACATGTCCTGGAATGGGCTACATGCCCTGTGCGATGTCCTGGGGAGTGCAAAGCCACAGTCTCTCTAGTGGGTGGTTTGCCCACTGCTTGGTCCTGGGGAGTGCAAAGCCACAGTCTCTTTAGTGGGTGGTTTGCCCACTGCTTGGTCCTCTGAGTGTAAAGCCACAGTCTCTCTAGTGGGTGGTTTGCCCACTGCTTGGTCCTAGGAATTGCAAAGCCACAGTCTCTCTAGTGGGTGGCTTCTTCCACTGGTTCTGGAAGGGGCCTTTTGCCCAGTGTGCTTCATCCTGGCAAGGATGCGGTGAGTGCATGCCTTCTTCCACTGGTTCTGGAGGGGGCAATGTGCCCTGTGTGCTTCATCCTGGCAAGGATGAGGTGAGTGGATGCTTCTCCCACTGGTTGTGAAGGGGGCCTTGTGCCCAGTGTGCTTCATCCTGGCAAGGATGCGGTGAGTGGATGCCTTCTTCCACTGATTCTGGAGAGGGCCTTGTGCCCAGTGTGCTTCATCCTGGCAAGGATGCAGTGAGTGAATGCCTTCTTCCACAGGTTCTGGAGGGGACATTGTGCCCTGTGATGCAGATCTTTGGGGTCACAGTCTCGCATCTGGGTGTCACACCCACAGGATTTGCAGGGGCCAGGACGCACTACAGTCCATGGAGACAGGACTATACACTGCCCGCCGGCGGTGACGGCTGCTCAGTGGTGGCAGTGGTGGGGCTGGTGTCGGTGCTGGCAGTGGTGGGGGGAGGCTCCAGCCCTTCCCCTGCAGCCTCGGATGGCTGCCCATTGGGGCTGCTGCTGCTGGCAGTGGTGCTGGTGGCGGTGCAGATGGGGTGCAGGTGTCGGTCCTGCCAGGGGTGGGGGGAGGATCCTGCCCTTCTCCTGAAGCCTCCGACGGCTGCCCACTGGGGCTGCTGCTGCTGGCAGTGGTGCTGGTGGCGGTGCTGATGGCGGTGCAGGTCGCAGTTCTGATGGCGGTGCTGGTGTCGGTGCTGCCAGTGCTGGGGGGAAACTCCAGCCCTTCCCCTGAAGTCTCCGATGGAAGAAGCGCCATGGTTGGTTTTGTGGGCTCACATTCTGTCACAGCACCAGGCTTCCTGTCCCTCCTGCCTGCAGGGGCAGGCCCTTTGCCCTTGCCCTTGCCCTTGTCGTGTGGTGGTGCCTCCTTGCCCTTGCCTTTGTGGTGTGGTTGTGCCACCTTGTCCTTCTGCTTGGCAGCTGGTGCAGGCACACTGCCAGTGCTGATGGGTGTCTCCTTGGAGCCTCTCACACCTGCAGTAGCTGCCGAAACTACAGTGGCCGTGGACTGGGTGGCTGAGGTGCTGGCCTGGGTTCTGCCCACCCTGGCCCGAAGTGAAGGACGGGGGTGGAGGGGTAGGGAAGAGGTCAATTGAGGAGAGGAAAAGCTTCTTAGGGACACTGGAGCAGGAAGAGGGCGAAGGTTTGGGAGTGGAGGAAGAGGGAGTGTTTGTAGGAGGTGTCTGTCTGTGTGTTTGGGTGCAGCTGCATGGGCTGGATGCTGTTGTGAGGTGGATGGCTGTTGTGTGTCTGAGTGCTTGTGTTTGCGTACTTTGGGAGGAGGGGGCACAAACACAGTGGGAGAGGACACAGGGGACGTGTGCATGGATGAGGGGGTGGTGACTGCCAGTGAGGGGCGTGTACTGATAGGTGTTATGGTGTAGTGTGGTTAGTTTTACGTATTCATTGCGCTTTAGCTTCAGGCTTTAGGCCTTTGTGCATTTTTGCCCTGAATATATTTTATTCATTTACTAATAGCTTAGAGCCTCTGTGCACTTTGCTCTACATGTTTTTTATTAGGCTTTGTACTGTTATTTTTCAAATATCCAGTTCTACAGTGTTGTTTTTTATTCATATCACACTGTTTTGCCTACTTCAGCACTGGAGTTCTCCATAACATGTTTACTCTGTGCTTCAGTCAAGGATACAGTCTGGTACATTGCCGATAGACGTGGTATGAGTTTAGACTGGGCATTCCTGCGTAGGGACATTTTGTGATCACGCTGACATGTTAGTTATAAAATTACTTCCTTGTCCCAGTACACGCAAGAGGGAGATTCCGACCAGGGAACCACAACTTGACGCTGTCTGCCTCGTTGCAGATGCTGAACCAAGATCACAGGTCTTTGCTCAGGTATGAGGGCTGATATCCCCACAGTGATTCTAATAGGCAAGCTGAAAGCTTAACATGCTGTGCTCTAAATAGAACAAGCAGAGGGAGAGTAGAAACGGTTAGGAATTATGATAGCTTTATTTCTATGTTTTACTCTCCTGGTTACTATATCCATTCTACTATTTTGTATTGTTCTGGTTATTGCGGCTCACGCCTTAATATCTAAAATACAGTCGTTTTATTAAAACATTATATAAAACTTATACTGTCTTTGTCATTTGTATATGAGACCATATTGTGAATGAGAGAGTTGGTTTGGATCTGAGTGACCACGACTTCCCTGAGAAGTTCCAAAGATGTCATGCGCTCGGCTGCCCAATCATTTCTTCCCCGTGGGAGAAATGAGGCACTGCTAGTTAGCCGGAGCAACAACCGGATTTAGGGTGACAGAGTTCCTTACATGTGGGTCAGACTCAGTCCCCCACACCGTTATCGATCCTGCTACCTAGAAATCCAGTAGTCTCATTTAGAATAATGAGAGCCCACGCGACAAGTGTCAATTTTGTAAAATCCAATCATCAGACAGAAGCAATAGAAAGGAGGAGTTCCTCCACTTCGATATATGTCAATATCGGAAGATCCACGCCACAAAGTACCATGGAGCAGGTGTGATCCAAAGCCCCAAAACCATTCAGGGCGGCACCCCGTGTAGGGCCCATGAAAGAGACACTACCATCTTCCTCCAGGAAGGGAATCTCATAAACTGCCTCACGAAGCAAGCGCATCCGTAGTGCACAAGTCTGGGAATGAGCCCTCATCGGGAACATCAACAGATCAGCATCAACCATTGGAGGGCGCTGCAATGAGAGACAGAGAGCCAGTGCATGTTCAAACGAGCACCAAAGGCACCGAAACACGGGTTGCACACAATCCAAAACCGGTCTGAATGACAGAGACCAGTCGCACTCCAATTGTCCCAGGAGTGTTGCTCCAAAATGCTGCATCATGCATTCACGACACAGCTGCGCTGATGGGAGCAGCAGTACAGGATCTCGTCGTGACGGGACAGCCATTGCGAAAAAATAGCAATAACAGCAAGACTCCAGCCAATAAAGCCAAAGTAATCGGGAAACCCCCAAAAACGCTTCCGAAAATAGAATGTATAGCCAATGGTATCAAACCGAATATTGAAGAGAAGGTATGAGCAAAACCAACACCAACGACTTTGAAAAAATGTGCAATACCAGAGCAGATGTAAGGGCCACATGCTTTTGAAACAATAAAGCTTTTAGCCGACTCAACTTGTCGAAATCAACCTTGGAAGTAGCAATATGAGGCCAGATGTCCGCTACCTCCCTAATTTGAGTGGGGGGAAACAACACATTCCCGCAGCACGTAACGGCCTTGTTGACAACGACGATGTAAACTATTCCGGCACGCATGCCACAGCAGCGTTCGCTGTTAAGAACAATGTAACTGCCGTTAGAAAGCACCTGGAAAGTGTTTTTAATAACCGGGACTGGAACTCCCTTCAGATAACAAGCTAAGTTAGCAATCGAAGCATTACACGCCCCGTGCAAGGACAGCTGTTTACAAACCATTGAATGGCTGACAGAAGCTTCGCATTCGCTGCCGCTAAGAAAAACCTCCTTCAAACCATTAACACATCTGTACTGAAAGGGAAGGTCCCACACCTCGTGTATGTAACTGTCTCCCAATAGTTCATATCTACCCACCGGAATATGCTTCAAACACGAAGTAAATTACAAAGTAGAGATAGGCAAATTAATAACCCCATGGATCAACCATTCAGCTGACGGAATCTCAGCTACCGTGAAAGGCAGTTTCTCTAATTTTTCAATATTTAACATAACATATGTCGCTTCCTTTTTAGCCATCAGTTGTTGTTGACGAGTCAAATTAAAAGAGATAAAGATCTCCCTGGCACGAACGTGCTGCCATGGAACGCGACCCGCCTTCAAGGTCTGAAGAGTCCAACCCAGCTGCATGATGGACCACGTCTGACTCTGCCCATGATATAAAGAAGACATGTCTGATTTAATAATGTCAATAGCAGAGGACACAATGCTGTCAATCGTGTAAACACGTTCAGAAAGGGTATGCATGCCATTATCAACAACAGACAAAGTCTGCATCAGATTTGCTTGATCAATCTGCCTCAACCGGGCTGCAGCCTCTTGTTGTGAAAGCTTCCAAATCTCATTATAAACCTCGTATAAGAACCTTTTCTTCCGTGGTACTCTGGGACCTGACAAAAAATCTTGTAAATCAGTATTATTAGACAGTAACATGAGATGTGACTTAACTGCATCCAGCGTGGAGGACTTCAACCATTTCTGACAAAGCTTCCCCACACTGTATGTAGTTATAATATCAGCATGTTCTGGTGAAACGTAACGAGGGTCTGCCCTACTAGTCCTGAACCCCCCTGAAGAGGTGACAAAACGTTGATGACACATATTAGTGTCTACAGGCCATAATAACCACCCGCCTGGATGTAACGATGAAGTGTTAAGTGTACCATTCTGGACCCAATGTGTAAAGTCACCAAAAGTAGCATTCATATAGTGCTGCCAATTTTGTAATTTAGAAGGGACAGGTATACTAGGCAAAGTTAATTCCTTAATTGTCGCTAAGCCCAAACAGCTAGTCTGTTGTACTGTGTCATTGAGGAAAATCATCTGCACAGGGATAATACATGCTCTAAATAACGTGTCCCTGCCTCGCATTTGCCAATTTTTCGTACCCCAAACACTTTTCAAGTCAACAGTTTTCAACCAGTATTCATATCCTTCGACCGACAGTTTAGATACAAACAAATTAGAATACAGTAATTTAGTATCGGTCAATAACATTTGCTTATTAGAATACGGTGTAACTTTAAAATAGTAGGACCTAGCATTACGCTGATCATGCCCAGTAAAATATGCAAATTTGTCATAATACGTTTTTGAACTCCCTTGTGGAGGAGTCGAGCAATGTTCCCATTGCACATAATTAAACATGGACTTAGGGCTACTAGCTTTATGAATAAAGTGGTGTCCATAATAGTTGTAACAAAACATGTCACCATGATTATCTCTAAACTGGTAAGCATCTTCATCGTCATAGACAGTATAATATTGCAAATCCGTTAGCATAGAATCTACTGTCTTCACATCCCAATCATCAGAAACAATGCCAGGTATAACAATATCATTCATTGATAATTTGAGGACATACGGTATTTGAATCAATTCAGTGGGACCATATATATCAAACATTACTTTATCCCACACAATTCCATCCGGAACTGGTATAGCAGAAATGTTCACTGTGGACAAGTCTCTTCGAACCATATGAGACGATAAATGTGGTTTCAACACAGTCTCCACGTGCTCAATGTCTGATCGATCTGGAAGAAAATGACCATGTATTATCAGAAAAAAAGTAACCACAAATCCCAACCATAATAATATAGTCATCACGGCCAAAAATAGCCAAAAATAGTTCCAAGGAAAAACAAAATATGTTCGTTTAAGCCATCCCAGCAGCTGTCGTGGACCGTGGACAGAAGACATCGAAGATGAGGAGCCGGACCCATCATTATCAGCGTCGTTGAAGCAGCCAGAAGCAGTTCTAGCAAAAGGTGCAACTCTGAACGAAGAAGCAGACGGAGGCTCCCGCCGTGGCACGCTATAAACCACATGTTCAGAAACATCAGTAGAACGTACAGCAATTTGATCACAAGATTCCATATTAATCGCCGTCGGTGGAACGATCGCAAGATCATCATCCACCCTCCCCAAGCTCGGAGAGGAAACAGTGTCGGTGTAAATCACCTGCAGCGGGACCTCATCCCCAGTAGTGAGAGGGATTCCGGAACTACTGGGTGTCCCCCTTGGTTTGCTGTGCAGAATCGGCCACATGTTGTAACTTGACATTATCAATGGAAACAAAGCGATTTCCTTTGGCCCCTCGCAGCGGCGGTAAAATCTCAGTTCTCGTGCCGCTCACCCCTAACACAGGGACAGGTTCTCGATAAGAAGGACCAAATTCTTTTTTAACTGCGACCTTTTCACGCACCAGATCCCCAATCCTGGGTATCCAACCAGTAGGTGTTACTGGCTCATCCTTAATTCCTGAGGAGGCAGCATTGGCAGAAGAGTTATCTTCACGGAATTGTTGTAACTCCTGCAAAACAGTGACACGATCATTTATGTCAAAGGGCGTATCTGCCGCCTCCACACCAGGACCATCTAGATCAGGAACATACATTCGTGTTCCGAACAGGCACTCATATGAAGTACGACCCCCCAGTGACCTTCTAGGCAAGTTATTAAGTGCTCTCTGTACTCCATATAGGTGGGCTAGCCAACCACGACCCGTACCTATAACTCTGGCCGTTAAGGACTGCTTTAAATCACGATTTAAACGCTCCACGACAGAATTTCCCTCAGGATGAAATGGAGACGAGCATTGGAGTTGGACCCCCAACGAAGCCATGGTGTCCCTGAATGCCTTAGAGGCAAAAGCAGGGCCCTGGTCCGAATGAAAAGCCGCAACTGCAAATATATCGACAAAGATGCGCAAATCTTTAATAACAGTGCGAGCGTCAGCCGAGCGTTGTGGCCATACCCATACAAATCTGGAGCACGAATCTACAGCAACCAATATATATTTGTATGCACTATCTGGTGTCAGCGGACCACAATGATCCAAGTACACACACTGTAATGGTTTGTTTGAATTCAGAAGGGGCGTCTGCTGCGGGCGTCTAGCCGACGATGTCTTAATTTGTTGACAAATGTCACAACAAAGGACATACTGTTTCGTCTCTTTATAGAGACCAGGCCACCAGTAACGAGCCTGTAAAAGTGAAATTGTGGCAGCCACCCCAGCATGTGCAGAAGCCACCCCCTCATGTGCTGCAGAAATTAATCGAGGTCTCTCAATTTTATTGGGAATTTCACGTACACCAATGCCTGGAATTGTAACAGTAGCATTTAGTGCACCATTCAAGCAGTAACTATATTTTGAAGGAAATCCTTTAGGAAAGGACGTGCCATCAGCAGTAGCTTGTATGGCAGCTGAAATTTCTGTGTCTGGTTTTGAACTCGAACGAGTCACTGCGGCCACAGTGGCGACAGCCACTGCCGACTTCGCGGCTTCATCAGTCAAAGTATTCCCAGCAACGTGTATTCCAACGCGCTGGTGTCCAAGTGTATGCACAACCTGGACTTTAGGAAGCGTTTCCTTTAGATCCGCAACCTTACCCCACAACATTTTATGCTTAATGGTGTTGCCTTTAGAATCTCTGAACCCATTCATCTTCCAATAGTGTAAATATTCGTTGAAAGACTGCACACAGTAGTAGGAGTCACAGACCAGCAAGGTTAAAAGTGCCGGATCTGCGTGCTCCAACGCTAACAATAGAGCTTTGAGCTCAGCCAGCTGTGCCGTGCAATCTCCCAAGGTTTTAGTATAAGTATGTCGGGGGCAGAACACTTCCCCCTCCATAGTGCCTCTCACCACCGCACATGCAGCAGAATATTGTTGTTTAGTCCCAACCGCCGGTTGCGCAGAGCCATCAGTATACATGACCACTTCATATTGGTCAATAGGCAATGTACCAGCAGGAACAGGGTATTCTATTTCGTATTGAAGAAATTCTTGAGTCTGCAGTTTAGGGTCAAATACATAATCTACATCAGTGGCTGTCAAAGACGTAGCCCATTGTATCCATCGCGGGTGTAGAGCCTTCGAATTAGGAACACTCGCTTTAGTAACAGCCTCTAAGGCCGGAACCGGGGAAACGACAACAATGCGTTGACCCTGGGTCAGCGGTCTTTCTTTAATAACAGCCATCTGTACTGCAGTGAGAATTTTCTCAGTTTGTGCAAAACGTTGCTCTGCAGCAGAATACAAGTGAGATTTGTATGCAATCGGGACAGTCTCCCCTTCATTAAAGGTGACATAAGTAAACCCAACAGCCCCAGGTATTACCCTGATCACTAAATGTGTCTTATTGTCCCGAGTGTGTAAGTGTTTAACTGCTAAAAGATCACTCTGTAATTCTCGCAGTATGTGTGTATGTTCAATCGTCCAAAGTTTACTCGAAAAATTCGGGCGAATCAACTCGTATAATGGTTTTATACGCGTTTCATATTCAGGAATGTAAGTTCTGCCAAAATTCAGAAACCCCAACAATGACTGGAGCTTCCGAACCGTATTAGGAGGCTGCAATAAAGCACATTTCTCCAAAAAATGTGGCGCTAAGCTCTTGCCCTCACTCGACAACTCATATCCCAGGAAAATGACGCTGAGGAAAGCAATCTTTGATTTCTTAAAATTGAACTTATAGCCAATATCAGCAAATCCCACAACAATGCGCGATACACGCCTTAGATGTTGCAGAATCTCATCATCTGTCAGATATATGTCATCAACATATGATAATGCTTCAGGGTCGAACTCATGCAGCATTTCAGTTACACGAGCCGAAAACAGTCCTGGGCTATTCTTATACCCCTGAGGCAAACGACAACATTTCTTCTGAGAGCCAAACGCACTGAAACAGGTATAGTCCCGACTCTCGGGCGCTATATTCTGGCAGAAAAATCCATTCGAGATATCCAACGTTGTTTTGTATTTTTTACGCACTATATTATTCATAAGCGCTGCGCTATGTGAATTCTGTATTGCATATGTGCGTGTATGACTATTCAAATGTCGGTAATCCACCACTATCCTATATGAATGGTCCGGTTTAGCAACCGGAAACAAGGGATTATTCATCGGCGAGACACAGGGCTCAATAACACCCTGATACTCCAATTCAGTAAGAATTTTCCTAACCGATGCCCTAGCCTCAAATTTGATAGGATACTGCGGTTGTGGCTGAGGTTCGCCCTTTATCGGTATTACATGATAAGGTGATTGTCTGTCCCACCCCACGTTATTTCTATACAAGGAGGGGGCCTGTGCCAGAGCCCATGATTTACTATAGGACTCCGCGAGTTCTCTCGGAACAAGTGGTGAGAAGGAAGGTGCAATAACCTCCTCCCCAACTGGACAGTCGCGAACAAAGTCAGGTGGCCAATCTTGTTCGGCCAACAGAACATCATATGATTTTACCAGATTGTCCCAAAAAATGGCGTTTATAACACGGTCAATGTCCCCTTCCAATCGCAGAGTTACTTCATATACTCTATCAGGATCAGAGACTCGCATATCCGCCGTCTCGACTTGTATGAAGTCATCAGTTGCTTTCACCTCCAGATGCTCTAGAAGACTCCGGCGAACTATTGTGACCTCTGCCGCGCTGTCTAACAGTGCTAACGCCCATGTCTTGTTCGTCAAGAGAACTCTCTTCTTGAGCGGCATGTCTAACTGAGACAGCTGCCACTTTCTTCTTTTTGAATTGCTGTTTCTGTTGCAGCGGTTTCTCTTCTTGTTTAATAGAAACCTCCGCTGAGCGTTGTGAATCCTGTCTCGGTTTCACGTACTCGGTCCTCCGCTCTGACCGCCCACCTCTCTCACTTCTCTTTTCCGAGGAGTCCTGAAAGGAACGAGATTGGCGTGTATCAGTATATTGATATCTATCAGGCGTCTTCAAAGTATCCCTATTCCTGAGATTATACTTATTCTGTGGGGTTTCCGGTTGCGGAGACTGCCCATCATCCTTCTTAGGTGTTTGCTGTTTCTTTTCCCAGCGCTTTTTCGAACCCTCAGGTTGTTGCTGTTTAGCATGATCTTTATTATTTTTACCCTGTAACTGGGGTTTTTGTGGTCTAGCCCCTAGGCTATCACGACCAATACTAGAATATGTTTCCGCTATTATTCTCGGGAGCTCCCGCTCCTGTTGAAGCAGCGGAACTTCCCGAAGACGCATACGCACAGCTAGTGCTACTGCCTCTCCTTTGAGATTACTCAAAATAATAGAAGAAACTGTGGCAAAATTACCCAGCAGCTGCATGCCCAAATCCAAGGCAGGGGCAGCCCCATATTCTTCCTGTATCTGCTTAAGTACGTCCGGTAAATTAGCTAATGTCGGTGTACCGTGTGCCGTAGTGTAGAGCGCGGCAAACACCGTGCCCCAGGTATTACAAAGGTCCACCGGAGGAACCATCCCGTACGGCAAACACATCGTCAAAATTCTATGTTTATCCTGAGGTCTCGTATGGGGAAATACTGCTTCCAGCGTATTAATTTTTTGCGCCAGCCAAAACGGAGTCTCCTCTCGTTTAGCCGGTGCTTTACCCATAACTGAGTGTACAGTGGCCGGATTAAGACCCGGAACCACCGCCTGTGGGTGCGCTGGAGCAGCACGCGCTGCATTCGTATTTAATGTCTGCATTACAAACTGAACTAATCGTCTATATGTAGCCGTTAATTCTGTATATAAACGACGAACTTCAACCACTGCCAATTGAGCAACCGAAGGATGTGGTGTATATGTGGCCAATAAAGGCCAGGTAGGACCATCATTACTCAGTGGACCTAACCGTCCTTTTGCTATTGTGTGGGAGGGCGCCATCAAGCCAATTATGGTGTTCTTGATAAGATAGAGGTATTTCTAAATAAGCGTAAGCCCTGTATTGTCCAGGGGCATTCGCAACTGTGTATTCGTGAAAAGTATTTGTTCCCCCATCCACTGCTGGAAAAGTGACCCAACAATAAAAAAGTTCCGTTCTAAAGGCTGCATGGGCGTCCACCACAAAAGTGACCGGACCCCCCTGGACTGTCAGTCCATGTGTCAATAGATGTCCCGTGAGCGGATGTCGCATATTAATTGCTATGTTCACTACATTAGGATTCGCCATTTCATAAAAAACGGCTGCAGGTCAGAGAAGGCACACCAATATCGGGGTTTTTTCCTTTCAAAGTTCAAGCTTGAACAACCAACCACTAAGTAATAGGATGTACCCAACCTGTGGTGGCGGAAACCCTCAGCCCCACGGACGTCTCCGCATACGGAACCGAGGAGTCAAAATATATATGAGACCGAGAGAGTCAGTCGGACCCAAACATTAGAGCCAGACCAAACGTTGGCGGCGCCATGTCGCGTGGGCTCTCATTATTCTAAATGAGACTACTGGATTTCTAGGTAGCAGGATCGATAACGGTGTGGGGGACTGAGTCTGACCCACATGTAAGGAACTCTGTCACCCTAAATCCGGTTGTTGCTCCGGCTAACTAGCAGTGCCTCATTTCTCCCACGGGGAAGAAATGATTGGGCAGCCGAGCGCATGACATCTTTGGAACTTCTCAGGGAAGTCGTGGTCACTCAGATCCAAACCAACTCTCTCATTCACAATATGGTCTCATATACAAATGACAAAGACAGTATAAGTTTTATATAATGTTTTAATAAAACGACTGTATTTTAGATATTAAGGCGTGAGCCGCAATAACCAGAACAATACAAAATAGTAGAATGGATATAGTAACCAGGAGAGTAAAACATAGAAATAAAGCTATCATAATTCCTAACCGTTTCTACTCTCCCTCTGCTTGTTCTATTTAGAGCACAGCATGTTAAGCTTTCAGCTTGCCTATTAGAATCACTGTGGGGATATCAGCCCTCATACCTGAGCAAAGACCTGTGATCTTGGTTCAGCATCTGCAACGAGGCAGTCAGCGTCAAGTTGTGGTTCCCTGGTCGGAATCTCCCTCTTGCGTGTACTGGGACAAGGAAGTAATTTTATAACTAACATGTCAGCGTGATCACAAAATGTCCCTACGCAGGAATGCCCAGTCTAAACTCATACCACGTCTATCGGCAATGTACCAGACTGTATCCTTGACTGAACCACAGAGTAAACATGTTATGGAGAACTCCAGTGCTGAAGTAGGCAAAACAGTGTGATATGAATAAAAAACAACACCGTAGAACTGGCTATTTGAAAAATAACAGTACGAAGCCTAATAAAAAACATGTAGAGCAAAGTGCACAGAGGCTCTAAGCTATTAGGAAATGAATAAAATATATTCAGGGCAAAAATGCACAAAGGCCTAAAGCCTGAAGCTAAAGCGCAATGAATACGTAAAACTAACCACACTACAATGGTGATAGAGGCAGTGGGTGTAGATGTGGTGCATGCAGGTGTGAGTGGAGACGATACTGGGAGGGAGGTGGATGAGGAGGAGGAGGGGGACACAGTGGAGGCAGTGGATGTTGTTATGTCAGCATCTGGATGGTGTTTGTGTTAGTGCCTGTGGGATGATGTGTGGTGCTTGTGTTTGCCTGAGCCACTCCTATATGTTATCTTGGGTGCATGCTGGTCTGAATGTGTGCTTGGGATAGCTTGGGGTTCAGGGGCCTGGGACTGGGCAGAGGAAGTTGAAAGGGGGAGGCTAGAAACATGAAATATGGCTGCCATCAGGGAGGAGGCCAGAGCCTGGAATGATCTCTGTTGGGCCACCACGCCAGAGTGAATGCCCTCCAGGAATGCATTTGTATGTTGCAAATGCCCTGCCAGGCCCTGGATGGCATTCACTATAGTTGACTGCCCAACAGAGATGGATTGCAGGAGGTCAATAGCCTCCTCACTGAGGGCAGCAGGGCTAACTGGGGCAGGGCCTGAGGTGCCTGGGGCGAAGGAAATGCCCACCCTCCTGGGTGACAGGGCACAGGAAACTCGCTGAGGGGCTGCTGGGAGGGTGGTGCTGGTAGGGGGGTGGCAGCTGTACCTGTATTTGGGGTGGCCACAGAGCTGTCCGCCACCACTAGGGAGCTTCCATCAGAGGAGGTTTCACTGTCTGAACTGTCCCCTCCTGTCTCCACTGTGGTGCTCTCCTCACCCTCCATCCCACTGGTGCTCTCACCATAAGTGGATACAGCCTCCTAAGCCCTGTGGGATGCAGCTCCTCCTGTCACAGGTGCCTCTGCTCCTCTCCCAGATGATGCCAATGCACAGAAGGACAGGAGGACAAAACAAAAAGGGGGGAAGAGAGAGAGGATACACTTGGTCAATGACAGCAACAACAACACCGTTGGCGTACAGGACACACAGGGCACAGCCCTACCTACTAGACAATGATCTACCAGTCACAATGCTAGTCACCAGAGACCCACAGAACCCTGCCCAGTAGTGGATGCCCACTAGCTTGTTTGGAGGCGGAGTTCATCAGGTCCTGCCCAATATGGAACTTAACCTGCAATGTCTGGCCAGGCCTAGGGGCGCCAACAGGTGCACATCCCCCACCCGTATACCACCCCACCACGAGCAAGTAGTATATTGGGAAATGTACTCACCACCTTGTGGATGCTGTGATGGCCTCAAGTGCCCATCCAGCTCTGGCTAGGCCACCGCCAGTATGCGGAACATCAGGGTGGTCAGGGTTCGGCGGGCACCCCTTCCTCGTTGGGAGGCCATACCCAGCTGGGCCTCCACCGTCTTCCTTGCCCAGCGTCTCAGGTCCTCCCACTGTTTGTGACGGTGGGTGCTCCGCCTGCCGCAGACCCCCTTGGTCCGCATGTCCTTGGCGATGGCATGCCATATACCCTTTTTCTGATGGGCGCTGACCTGCAGAGAAATAAACGTGGAAAAAGGTATCTGTCATCCCATCTGGCCTGTTACACTCATGGCCCACCATAGCCCTCCCATCCCCTTACGCACAGACATTGCCCACCATCATACATGCAGCACGCTGTCCAGGACTCCCCAACCGTCCCCCTCTTACACAAGGTCCTCACACACATCACTCCTTGCATTCATGCCCCATGCGTCGTGCTCACAGTGTACTCACCTGTTGGTCTGGAGGCCCATACTGCATTCAGTACTGGGGTAGGACCCCATCCATTCGTCTCTCCAACTCTGCAGCGGTGAAGGGGGTGGGGCTCTTTCCCCAGTGACAAGGGCCATGGTCAGTTCCAGACACAGGTCACAGCAGCACTTGCAATGTCGGTCCTCTCCTGTTTAAGGTCAGGTAGCAAGTGAGTGAACAGATAGAACATGGCGGTGACGTCTGCGGGGGTGCGTACCGTCACCGCCGGCATACATCACCATTGGCTACTGTAACCCATAGGGCCCAATGTTAACCAATGAGGAGTTGCACAGCAGTACTCGACAGCCTCCCGTAATGGTGCACAACATCAGCGCCATTACCTCATTTCCACTTGTCTATCCACACAGGACAGGCGGCTGCCATTTCGGGGGGGGCAGGCCCTGGCACCTAACTGCGTCACAGCACACATAGGCACATTTTGGGGCTAAACATCAACATACTGTTTCTGTAACAACATGCAGTGCACTGTACATTTAGGAAATGTTGAAAACTGACCAGATGCTCATCGTTTTGCCCCCTAGATTACAACCGCTGCGGATGAATAGGAGATGGAGGCATCTCCCTTGTACAGGCCCCTGGTGGACTTGGCAACAATGGAGGACAGGCACATTATCCTCACCTACAGACTTGATAGGGCCACAATCCAAGAGCTGTGTGCTCAATTGGAGCCAGACCTGATCTCAGCTATCCATCACCCCACTGGGATCCACCCTCTTCTGCAAGTCCTATGTGTGCACCATTTATTGGCAACTGGCTCCTTCCAAGTGACAGTGGGCTTGGCAGCTGGAATGTCACAGCCAATGTTCTCAAACATGCTGACCAGAGTGTTGTCTGTCCTGATGAAACACATGCGCAGCTACATCGTTTTCCCCCAGGTGGAGAATTTGGCCACACTGAAATCTGATTCCTATGCAATGGAACATATCCCCAACTTAATTGGGGCAATAGATAGTACACATATTGCCTTTGTCCTCCCCTGGAGAAATGAACAGGTTTTCAGAAATCGAAAGAGCTTTCACTCTATGAATGTGCAGAGTGTGCCTGGCAGACCAGTACATCTCCCACGTCAATGCAAAGTATCCTGGGTCTGTGCATGATGCCTATATCCTGAGGAATAGCAGCATCCCATATGTGATGGCTCAACTCCAGAGGCACCGGGTGTGGCTAATAGGTGAGCCCATGGTCCCCACCCAGTGAATGTTGGTATATGGGTGTGGGGTTGGCCCTAAGGGTTAGTTTCTGGCTAACAGGTATCCCTCGGTATTTGCAGGTGACTCTGGTTACCCCCAACCTCTCATGGCTACTGACCCCAGTGAGGAATGCCAGGACAAAGGCAGAGGAACATTACAATGGGGCACATGGGCGAACAAGAAGAATTATAGAGCGAACCTTTGTCCTCCTGAAGGCCAGGTTTCGGTGCCTCCATCTAACAGGTGGTTCTTGTGCTACTCACCCAAGAAGGTGTGCCAGATCATTGTGGCATGCTGTATGTTGCATAACCTTGCCTTGAGATTCCAGGTGCCTTTTCTGCAGGAGGATGAGGCTGGAGAATGGCGTGTGGCAGCAGTGGAGCCTGTGGACAGTGATGAAGATGAGGCAGAGGATGAGGATGTGGACAACAGAACAGCAATAATTTGACAGTACTTCCAGTGACACACAGGTAAGACACTGTAACTCCACCTACCATTGCAGTTTTGTGCTGTAAGTTTTCACTGGCAGGCTGATGTTCCGACTACTATGGTCACTTACTGTACCCTTTGACATGTCTATTCACAGATATCTGTGCCCCACTCTGGCTCCTGGTGTACTGACTGCAGCAAACTACAGGTCATATCTAACTATACATGACTGTACAGTTGAATTGCAATGTCTACAGATTGTGAAACGAATACATAGTTCAATCACTTGACTGACTCAATACTTGTATTTTTTACAAGGATGTTTATTCATGTGCTAATAAGTGGATGGGGTATTGGTATAGGCTGGGGGGGTGGTGGTGGAGAGTCCAGGATAGAGTCCAGTCTATTAGTATCACAGGTGCATTGTCCAAGGGGGCATAGGAAGTGGAGCAAAGGCAGTTCAAAGTGGACAGGGTGACAGAGTGGTACACAAGGGTGACAATCAGGAGAGTCTTATTTCCTGGCAGGGGTCTTTGCAATAGTCTCTGGCTTCTGCCTGGATCGAAGGGACCGTTTGCGTGGTGGTTCTGCAGGGGGTGGGATGCTGGTGGTCTGTTGTTCCTGTGCCGGGGCCTCCTGTCCACTAGCGTCAGCGGAGGTGGAGGGCTGTTTATCGGTGTGGTTAGTGTCAGGGGCCCGTTGGTATGCCACTGCCTCCCTTATGGTGTTGGCCATGTCTGCCAGCACCACTGAAATGGTGACCAGGGTGGTGTGGATGTCCTTCAGGTCCTCCCTAATTCACAGGTACTGCCCCTCCTTCAGCCGCTGGGTCTCCTGCAACATGGGCAGTATCTGGCCCATCGTCTCCTGGGAATGGTGGTATGCTCCCAGGATCTTGGTGAGTGCCTCGTGGAGAGTCGGTTCCCTGGGCCTGTCCTCCTCCTGTCGCACAGCAGTCCTCCCAGCTTCCCTGTTGTCCTGTGCCTCTGTCCCCTGAACCGTGTGCCCACTGCCACTGACCCCAGGTCCCTGATCGTCCTGTGTTTGTGGGGTTGCCTGGGGCCCCTGTTGTGGTGGACACACTACTGATTGACGTGTCCTGGGGACAGAGGTATGGGCCCGCTGGGTGGGTGCTGTGGTGGTGTTTCCTGAAGGGGGGAGGCTCTGTGTTGGTATGGGACTGTGCCTGGGTAACCAACTGTCTGGAGGTCCCTGATGGGCCAGGTATTTCATCCTGATCCAGGCGTGCAGAGCTGCTGTCATCACTGTGGGCCTCTTCTGGGGGGGGGGGCTGGATGTTGCTGGCACCTCCTCTCCGGTGACGTTGGGTGTGGGACCTGTGGGGATGTAAATGCAGTGTTATTGTTTCTGCGTGTGACATGTTGTGCATGGGTGTGTTGCCCTTTATGGTTGTGATTGCCCTGGCAGCTTTGCCTTGTGTGAATAGTTATTTTGTGGCCTAGGTGATTCTCTCTAATGTGCATGCTTCAGTGATGGGTGTCCATGCAGGGCTGTGAGTGATGTCCATGCATTGGTGATGCATGCAGGGCTTGGTATTGGGATGGGTGGGGTGTATGTGAGGTGGTGGGGTGATGGGGGTGAGGGTAGAGGTGGGGGTTTGTGATGGCATGCAGATAGAGGGGGGTGATAGTAATAGAGATTTGACTTACCAGAGTCCAGTCCTCCAGCTACTCCTGCCAGGCCCTCAGGATGAAGCATTGCCAAGACTTGCTACTCCCATGTGGTTAGTTGTGGGGGAGGACATGGAGGACATTTATTCTGTCGTTTGGAAGAAAAAGAAAGGTCTGGGCACTTAGGGTGGGGGTGTTGGAAATGGCACGAAAGGGGCAGGTAGGGGGTGGGGGTGATAGTGAGACCGGAGCTGTCTTCGGAAGAGACAGGAGGCCTGTCATACCACTGTAGCATGACAGATCTGCAGTGAACGTTTATTTCCACCCAAAATGATTCCTGTCATGAAGATGGCAGCTGCTCTGTGGGGGAAGTGTCTTCAGCAATTGTGGACAAAATTGGTGGAGGTGCTACTTTCACCTCCTCATTTGTGTTCAGAAAGCCTGATGATTCACATTTCTCAAATTATATTCCTTCACTGTTTTGAAATTCCTCAGACATATCCAGAATAAATAACACATGCTAAACTGGCGAATTATAACCTGTTTATTATAAATGCGGCCTCTGGGAGTTAACATTTACGTCCCTTCAAAGGAGTCGTTTTGGTCTATAGGAGAGCACGGTTTTAATCATGCTTAAAGAGAAACTGTTTTTGACCATGCCACAACATAAACATAGCTTTAAGAAACTTTGCCCACAGAAGTGTTTACTTATTGGCTCTGCGTCTGTAAAATTGTAAAAGGAATTTGTGTTATGGCACATGTGATATAAAATGTAGAATGCTAGGTAGTGGCTGTTAGCGTGCAAAGGGAGCATATAACATAGATGCATAGCTACGAAATACCTATGGTGCCATTAATTAACCAAGATTCTCGACAGTAGATGGGGAAAGGCTTTCACATGCGCCGTGTTTAGTGAAGGTCGACGCTCGTACAATGCATGATTTTCTTTTCTTTGATAAGATCAGGCTGTAGAAAACGAACACACTACACAAGTAATGCATTGCTCAAGTGTTTGTATACACACATCTATTTCTCTTACCCACTCTCACTATTCAGCAAGATAGTGACATGGCACCATGATAAAAAGGGTCATTTAAAGACTGCGCGGAGGCTCTGTACTGTGAAGGATTGGATTTTCACTTGAATGCTTACGTTTTCACATCTTTCTCTTCATAGAAATATGTTTCCCCTGAATGGCATACTCCAGTTGCTTGAATGTTTATGTCAGGAACCAGGAATGTTTGAAATATTAGGCTATATTTGCCCCAGTAGAAGGCCAAAGGTAACCAAACGAGGCCATGCTTTCATTATGGAGGCTGCTGAATGGAAGCTGACCACCCGTCCAGGGATGCCATTCTGAAAGGGGACGGTAGCGAACGTGGAGTTATGAAAGGCATAGACAAATTCAAATATAATGTAAGTATAGGCATCGATTATTCCTCTTGCTTAATACTTACCTTTTCGTGTTTATGGCTTGTGTTTCTTTCTGTTGGTTAATTCCTCGTGTATATCGATGGTGTTTAAAAAATGTTGCATTTAACATTGATGAATGCTATTCAAATTTATATTTTTCCATTATGACGTTGTCGTACAACTTTATAATGAAAGACAAGCCTCAAGTGCCGAGGCATTCAAAGGAGACACGAGTGAGAAGGCAAGTTTCAACCACAGAAAGGAAATTCGTGCAGACCATAGAAGAAAACAAGCATTTGCAAAGCAATGGGTCTTGCGTTTGCCGGAGTTAGACCTATTAGAGTTGTAAACTCCTAACTCGATGTTTCTTGCCACAAAAATTGAAAATGGAAAGTAAGATAGTTGACATAAGCGATCCGATTCAAAGCGCCACGACCACCATGAGCATGAGCGAGAAGGAGAGAGACAAATGGAAAAAGAAGTTTGCTCGGAGTCAAACGTATCAGCAAATGTGCAATTGTCCATGTAACAGTGTCGGTGTCCAAGGTGGTAACGAACCCCCCTCCCCCCAAGGAGGGACAAATATAAAGCAGTTGCCAATGATGATAAAGGATTTTTGAAAGACAAGCCCATGAACGAGAGAAAGTGATGGGTGTACGGTGGGTGTGGTTAAAAGCCCACAAGACTTACACAGGTCAAAGTGCTTCCATACTTAACCTAAAAAGTAATATGATTGCCTTTTGCAAAGCGCACACGCACCAAGAATAATGCACAAATTAAAGTGATATTACACATACAGAAACACAAAGGTTGCGAGTAGGGGACACAAACAATACAGAGGATGCAAATGAGGGCGGAAGCAAAATTAGGGACACAGAAGTGACAGCAACATGAAGCTGGTGGGGAGAAGCACACATGCGAGTGAAAGAAACACAGAGCTCTGCAGAAGGGGAGAGAGAAGTAGACAAGGGAGATATCTGGAAAATACACACACTGTCATGGAGCGTTTAAACAAAAACACAACACAAGCTGACAAGAAGCAAGCAAATGAGAGCGATAATAAAGCCAGTCACGGCGGACCATAAGCCTACTATAAGCTAACAATGTGTCTTGCAACCGACAGCACATGCACTCTCTACTAGGTGAGATCTATAAAGGGGCAAACAATGTGTTGAATCAGGGCCTTATGATGTGTTATGAATGGGAGACTGTTACATATTGATTTACACACTGCCAACAGCACTCAGTGATAATTCATATATTGCAATGAGACAATTTGTAATTGGTTGCCAAAGGCTCTTGTAAAATCCCTGACCCTTGATCATAGTAGAGCATTTCCTGCTTGCATGGGTGTCTCTATACCTGTTAACCTTCATGTTTGCATACCAGCATTCCTTTTGGTCACCATGTAAGCCTCGTTTACTGTCTGGTATGTACCTTGATGTCTTTTTCAATTTTTTTGTGCTTATGCACTTACGCCAAGAGATACTCATGCACACATGGGAATAACTATACTGACATTCATTCACAATTGACAAACGGCATATAGGCACCCACAGACATAGAGAAAACAGTACATGCAGAACAACAGATGTTTAGGTATCCATGCATAATCATGCACTCATTCATGCACATACACTCTACAGACACGCACCCACACCTGTCGCCTGGAATAAGAAACTGAAGATAGACTTTTATACAGAGATTGTAGGCCCCCATGTAATATTAATACACAGCACTTCAATGCAGCACCTAAATTACTCTGTATTTACTAACATATTACAATTAAGATTTCCAAATTGCTTCCATGTGTGTCAAACATATGTATCTAGTCCTGGGCCTTCCTTTCGTAAATAATTATTATGAGGAACATGCTTGTTAGGCAATAACTCACATTCCAGTTCATATAGGTAAACATGGTTTAAAAGTAACCTTTGCTTACCTTTGGTCACTTGTCCTGAACTAAATGGCATACATAAGAAAATGTGCATTTATATTCTGTGCTTAACCAACCAACCTCCCAAAAGTACGAGTAGAGATACAGGACCTCAATGTACCTAAACCATTTAAGTTAAAAAGTCCAAATATACTAAGTCAAATGAGATGAAAAAACGTAGCAAAGAAGAGAAGGAGCTGAAAAGTTCTACGAATAGGATCAATAATTGCTCAAAAGAAAAGGAGAGGTCACATTTAAAAGTTAATGAAAAATGAAGAAACATAAACCGTAAACATAAATGCTAAGAAATATTTTATCACGGATCATTACAAAAATCTGGAAAGGCAAAAATATTACAAATAAATCTTAATGGTAATAATGTAACATTAACAATTAGGGGAACCAAATGAAGTCACACAAAACGTCACAAAAAACAGTACCATGTTACCTTAAAACAAAATCTGGATAATAGTTACAATTGCCACCAATGAACATTAATAATAAAATATCACCCTGAAGTGAATGGTAAACACAATAATTAGAAATACCCACATTTCCCTGTAAATGTTGCCCTGACAGAAGGATCAGTGGAAGGACCCTACCCAAGATTATCAGAATGCTCCTCCGAGCCTACCCGGTTGGAAATTTCCTCTACTTCCCCCTCTGGCTCTTCCTGACCAGTGCTAAGTTCCTGGTCATCCTTTAGGAGAAGATTTAAAAGTAATTCATTATTGGGGTTCTTCCCAATCCCTAAAGTTCTTTCAATGCAGAGGCCCCTCAAAAATGTAAAGTTTAGACTTTCATATGTTGTCTTCACAACTCTAGTGGTAGCTTCTACAACAGACATGTTGACAGAAAGAGTTGAGGAAAAAGAGAAAAAAAGTTAGTAAGCTATTAGGCCAAACTTTTTAGAGAAAAGAAAACTTTTCAGAAATGTTTAGAAAGTTTTAAAGACTTTTTTAGAAAGTTAAAAGTGACTTCTAGGTACAATTATTTATAGCTCTAAGTATTGGAGCAAGCTTTTCTTGTGAAAAGCACTAGTAACAAAGTGGTAAAGCAATTGCAAGTACTTATCCCACCGCTGCACCACCAGTGTAGGAGGCTGGCCTGGTTTGAAGTGGGTACCTTGGGTACTTACACCTTATACCAAGTCTAGTTATCCCTTATTAGTGAAATGTAGTAGTGTTCTAGCAGCTTAGGCTGATAGAGGTAGCTGTAGTACAGCAGTGTAGGCTGAACTAGGAGACATGCAAAGCTCCTGCAGTACCACTATAGTTACACAGTACTTAAATACAATAAAAGACAATAGTCAGTGTTACCAAAAATAAAGGTACTTTATTTTAGTGACACAAGGCCAAAAATATCTTAGAGACAATACTTCTTCTGGAGGTAAGTATTATACACAATATATACACTAGACACCAAATCAGGTAAGTAAATAGTCATAGGTTAGTGCAAACAATAGAAAATACCATAGAATGCAATAGGAAGAAATAGGCCTAGGGGCAAAACAAACCATATACTAAGAAAGTGGAATGCAAATCACAAATTCCCTCCTAGGCAAATGTAGTATGTAGAGGAGCACTGGGAGTGTAATAAAACCACAAGGGTGAGTAAAATACCCCACTCCAGAGCCCAGGAAAGTACTGCAAGTTTCCTCAGGAAACACTACACATCGTGATGAGAGTTATTGCAAGAACCAAGCAAGACTGCAAGCAACAAATGGTGGATTCCTGGCCCTGAAGACATGTAAAGAGAGGAGACCAATTCCAGAAGTTGCAGAAGATTCCAGAAAGGACAGGAACCCCTGCCAACCCAGAAGATGGTGCAAAAGAGGATTCTCCGTTTGGAAGAAGTCTGCAGAAGAGCACCAAAGAAGATGGCTGCTGGTTCTTGCATGATGCAAAGGATGTCCCACATTGAGATGTTGGATGCAGGTGAGTTGCAGCGCTGGATTAAGCCAACAAGCCTTGGTTCAAGCAATGTCACGGATTGCGTCAAAATGGCACTGCCCGGACCCAAGAGGGACGTGGGGGCCTCAACTTGGACTTGGGAGGCAGAGGGGGCTCCCAACACTGGAGGGAACCCACAGATGACCAGGCAGCACCCACAGAGGTCCCAGGACACGGGGACAAAGACGGTGCAAATTGTGGTTGCTGCAGCACTACAAAAGAAGGTCCCTTGCCGCCGGAGAACAACTCAGCAAGTTGAGCATCACAGGACACAGTGCTGGGGACCTGGGCCAGGCTGTGCAGGAAGGATTCTTGCAAATATTGCACAGAGGCCTCAGGAGGTGAAGATGACGTGGTACACAGGGGTACTGTCGTAAACGGGGAAGTCAAGCTCTTACCTCCTCCAAATTTGGACAGCTGGACCTTAGGGGTCCACCACCTGTGTTGAAGGGGTCCACCACCTGTGTTCCAGGGAGCATGCTCGTCACCAGGAGAGGAGTCCCAGAGAACCGGTCGTTATCTTAGAAGGTGCCTCCTGGAGCAGGGAAGTGACTCTGTCACTCCACAGGAGATTTCTTCTGTCCTTCTGGTGCAGGGTGAAGACAGGGAGTCCCCAGAGCATGAACATCTTGGAAACTGTTGCAGTTGCTGGCTGGAGCTGAAGTTACAGAGTTGCAGTAGCCTTTGTGGATACTTTGGGCCTCATTGCAACCCTGGCTGCCGGCGGTAAGTTGGAGGTAACACTAACGGTGGTGCATTAGCCACGGCCATACCGCTGGCCCCTCCAACATACCGCCAAGCTTGTGCCTGGCAGTCATAATCCTCAGGGCAGCAGTGCAAGCACCGCTGTCCTGGGGATTATGAGTCCCCAACCGCCAGCCTGTCCACGGGGGTAAACACCGCCATGGAAAGGCTGGTGGTAAGGGGGGCTTGGGGTTCCCCTGTGGGCCCCTGCACTGCCCTTGCACTTGGTATGGGCAGTGCAGGGGCCCACAGGCGCAGCCCCATCGCGAATTTCACTGCCCGAATTTCGGGCAGTGAAATGCGTGACGGGTGCTGCTGCACCCGCTGCACATCAACATTGCCGCTGGCTCTATCATGAGCCGGTGGCAATGTTGATGTGACTTTTCCGCTGGGCCAGCAGAAAAGTCATAATAGAGAGCCAGATATACCGCCAGCACTGGTGATATAGTGGCGCCCGTAGCTTCGGCGGTCTTTTTAAAAGACCGCCGAAGTTATAATGAGGGCCTTTGTTGCAGTTACAGCGGTTCCTGGAGCAGTCTGGCGTTTGAACCGACGGTCAGAGGATGAAGCAGGAGTTGCAGAGGATTCCTGTTGGAAACTTGCAAGCTGAATCTGAAGAGGAACCCACAGAAGAGACCCTAAATAGCCCTGAGAGGGGGATTGGCTACCTACCCAGGTATGCACCTATCAGGAGGGGTCTCTGATGTCACCTGCTGGAACTGACCACTCAGAGATCTCCAGAGTGTCCCCACACCTTGGAAAACAAGATGGCTAATGCCAGGGACACACTGGAGGAGCTCTGGACACCACCCCTGGTGTGGTGATGGACAGGGGAATGGTCACTCCCCTTTCCTTTGTCCAGTTTCGTTCCAGAGCAGGGACTGGGGGTCACTGAACTGGTGTAGACTGGCTTATGCAAGGAGGGCACCATCTGTGCCCTTCAAAGCATTTCCAGAGGCTCTGGGAGGCGATCCCTCCCAAGCCTGTAACACATATTTCCAAATGCATTCCGGAGGCTCTGGGAGGCGACCCCTCCCAAGCCTGTAACACATATTTCCAAAGGGAGATGATGCAACACCCTCCTCCCAAAGGAAATGCTTTGTTCTGCCTTCTTGGGACTGAGCTGCTCAGACCCCAGAATGGCAGAACCCTGTATGTGAGGTGGCGGCAGCTGTAACTGCAGTGCAAGCCTCAGAGAGATGGTTGAGCCCCCAGGATGCATGGGATTGGGCCCCCAATACCAAATTTGGAATGGGGGGGACAATTCCATGATCTTAGACACCTTACGTGGCCATATTCGGAGTTACTATTGTGAAGCTACATATAGGTATTAACCTATATGTAGTGCACGCGTGTAAAGGTATCCCCGCACTCATGAAGTCCAGGGAATTGGCCCTGGACAGCGTGATGGCACCTTTGCTAGTGCAAGGGTGCCCTCACACTTAGTAAGTTTGCACCTAGCCTTCAGTAAATTAAGGTTAGACATCTAGGTGACATATAAGTTACTTAAGTGCAGTGAAAATGGCTGTGAAATAGTGTGTGCACTATTTCACGCAGGCTGCAGTGGCAATCCTGTGAAAAGGTTTGTATGACCTCCTTATGGGTGGCAAAAGAAATGCTGCAGCCAATAAGGATCTTCTGGAACCCCAATGCCCTGGGTACCTAGGTACCATATAGTAGAGACTTATAAGGGGAGTCCAGTGTGCCAAATGGAATTGGTAAATTAAGTCACTAAACTCTAGTGACTAATTTGGAAGCAGAGAGAGCATGAGCACTGAAGTTCTGGTCAGCAGAACTTCAGTGACACAGTTAAGCACTACTGACAACACACACATTGGGCCACAAGCTATGAGCACTGGGGTCCTGGCTAGCAGAATCCCAGTGAGACAGGCAAAACACACTGACGAATAGGGTTTTAACTACGAGCACTGGGGTCCTGACTAGCAGGATCCCGGTGAGACAGTAAAAACACACTGACACACACTCACAAACAGGCCAAAAGTGGGGGTGACCATGGTAGAAAGAGGCTAGCTTCTCACAGTAACATCCATATCACATGATATTGCTCCAAAAGTATTGTCCTATGTTGATGACATATATCTGATGGATGATGACTTAAACAATCAATTAGATAGAATAGACCGCATTGTTTTAGGATTTGCTGAACATGTCTACAAATTCAGTTTTAACTAAACAAAAATAGAATTTTTCAGTGTCCTATTTTTGGGATACGAGCTATCAGATGAGGGGAAGAGCCCGGCACCACACTTCCTTGAGAAGTGTAAAAAATTACAACCACCAAATACCATTTAAAAAACTACGATCCTTGACATGATCTTTCCATTTTGGCAGAACATACATACCAGACTATGGACAATGCATAAAACTACTTTATGATATAATTCGTCCAGGTTTTTCCTGCAAACATTGGACAACAGAACACACACAAATACTTAGATCACTACAGACTGACATGGTTGAAGCAAAACATCTACACACATGTGTAAACAAAGCAAACTTAGTCATCCAGATAATTTCGGGTGCCATTTGCTTTACCCATGTCACAGTCAATGAAGGTGACAGTGCCGATTGCATGTATTTATATTCCAATGCTGAAATAAATTTTTCATCCACTGACAAAAATACTAACTGCAGTTCAGATGGCTGTCATTAACAAAAGGCCACTGGCTCAGGAAAAATGCATTACTGTTGTAACCCCAGTCCCAGCCTTAGAGGCTGCCACAAAAGTTAACGTTCCAAATGTAAAAGCCTTATATCTTTCATGGCTACAATGGGACACATCCTTGACTGCCACTGATGTTGATTATTTGTTTGACCTTAAATTAAAAACTCAAGATTTTCTCCAGTGCAAACTGGAGTACCCCATCCCCACTAACATTTAGCCACTAGATCAGTACAAATAAAATATTTACACTGCTGGTTCAGCCCAACCTGCTGTGGGTACCAAACATTAACACTCTGTAGCTTGCACAACCCTTTACGGAATGATGAGGGCTGGAGAGTTCCACCTTCAACAAACCTTTATGCAGTCCCTTGGGGATTGCACTGCACAGCTATCTAAACTTAAAGCATTGAATCTGGCAGTGGAACATATGGATCCTGAGTTCCCGATACTTTTAGAGTGGGATTCGTACTATTGTGACCAGTCATTCCATGAACATTTACATTGCTGGCGCCTCTATGGATTCAGAGACTCTAAAGGAAATACAATCAAATATAAAGTGCTTTGGGAAAAGGTGGCAGAGCTCAGAGACAAACTGTCATGGGCTCATGTGATACATACATTGGGTAATCTACGTGTTGGAATACACATTGTAGGGAATTCACTGGCTGATGAAGCAGCCAAATCTGTAGTCATTGCTGCAAGTGTAGCTGCGATTACTTGTTCCCATGCGAGGGTGGATGAAGAAATAATGGCTGCTGTGAGTACTTTGGCAAACGGCACACCTTTATCAAAAGCATATCTAGCAAAATATTCCTAACACTTAAGTTCCCAAAACATGTTTTATGTAACCAATCCAGGAGTGGTTGATGCGGTGTTCCCCAGCCAAGACCGCAAGCTACAAATAATTAAAGGAGTATATGAGGGGGTTGCTACTGCCCACGCTTGCTCCAGAAATGCTTTTGGTGGCATGGTTCTATATAAACAGACAAAGCAGTATGTCCTTAGCTGTGACAATTGCCAACAAATTAAAGGTTCTACCGTTAAGCACCCACTGCAGACACTTCTCAAACAAAATCTATGCAGTGTGTATACCTAGACCATTGTGGCCCTTTGAATTTGGATGGTGCATTCAAGTACATCCTAATTGCTGAAGATACTTGCACCAGAATTCTTTGGGTGTAGCCACAGCGATTGGTTGATGCTCATTATTAAAGATTTGCAATTCTTCATTGGGATATATGCAGTTGCTGCATCCCACTTGTAGTTGTGTACCATTCTTCTCCATTTCACCCCAAAGGAAATCCAATAATGGGGAGGAAGAACTGAGATTTAAAGCAATCCTGTGTTAGAAGATGATCTTCAGGTCGCAGCTGGAGCCACCACCTTTATGTAGTCCAGAGAGCATTAAATAATCTGCCTATTTTATTTAACAATATTTGCAGAGTGCTAACACTCATTCCCAGAGATACCTGGGTGGATATCACGGTGCTGTAACTGCCCATGTCATGTTTACTAAAGCACTAGGGGAAGGGACAATAAGAGATAAAACATTTATTCTTGAAAGAGCCAGGTTTTCAAGCTTCATTCTGAATCTGAGGTTGTCATTTGTACAATGGAGGTCCAGGGGTAGCAGATTCCAGTGGGCTGCAGCAAGATAGGTGAATGATCAGCCTCCAGCCCTGGCTTTAGTTTTGGCTAAGGCTAGATTAGCGGAACTCAGACTTCTTGTGGTGTGTAGAATTCCATGTTAGATCAAAGGGTCACAGGACCTGAGTTGTGAAAAGCCCTGTGGGCGTGGTAGAGAAGTTTGAATTGTTGCCCTCTTTTGGATGGGCAGCAAGTGAAAATTTTTAGGCAAGCAGAGATGTAGCTGTAGTCTTTGTTGCAAATGAGGTTTGCAGCCATGTTTTGTATCTCCTGCAAGCGGCTGCAGGCATGATCAGCCATCCCCATGCATAGGGCATCTCCATAATTCAATCTGCTGACCACAAAGTCATGGACTATGGTTCTATGCCAGTCTACTGAAATCCAGTAGAAACATTTCTTAAGGAGTTCGAGCAAGCCATAGCATTTGCCGCACAGGGCAAAAACTTGCTCCTGCATAGATAAAGACTCAGCAATAAGGACTTCCAGATTTTTCACAGCTTTTTTTGGCTTAGGTGCGGGCTCCAGGGACACTGGCCTCCATGATGAGTCCCAAATCTGGTGGGTAGCTAGAAAGATTCTATCTAGTTTCTTCACCTTTCTCCGCTATGGAGATGACCAAATGAGTGTTATCTGCATATAAGCATATCTCGAATTCCCACTTGCAGATCATCTTAGCAAGGAGTATGACATACACATTGAAAAGTCTCAGGTTAAAAAAAGAGCCCTGTGGTACTCCACATTTAGAGTGGTGGGGAAAAGATTTCACTGTATTCAGCTGGAAAGACCGCTCCCTTTATTGAGGAATGAACTAAACCAACGTAGGACTGTATAGTGATTCCCTACTTCAGCCAGTTTGTTTATCATTAGCCTGTGTGAGATAGCATTGAATGCTGTGGAGAGATCAAGTTGAATCAGGGAACGAGCTTTGCCCTGATCTAATTCTAATCTTATGTTATCCAGGATAGCCAGAAGAGTAGATTCTGCATGGTTTGTGGCTCTGAATTCTGTTTGCCAAGGGTCCAATAGATTATTGTCTTCTAGGAATGCTCTAAACTAACTGTTGGTAAGTCTTTCCAGGACCTTGGACATGTACAAGAGCAGAGAGATGGGATGGTAGTTCAAAAGGACGGAGGCATCTAGTCCTGCTTTTTGGGCTACTGGGCGAATTAGCGCTTGATTCCAAATGTTTGGGGTACTCAGCATTTGTCAGGGAGGAATTAAAATTTGAGTCAGATGATGGTTTAAAATGGGGGATAGATAGGAGAAGATAAAATGGGGAAGGGGTTGAGTGGGGAGCCTGATTTGACTTTCAACACTATCTTCTCTACCTGTTCCTTTTTTTTAAAGCCATTTTTATTGTTTTTCCAAAACGAAAACTCCATATAGAATACAGTTTCTGTCTTGTAAGCACAGAAATCCCATGTTGTATACATTCCGATATCCATAAGTTGTCATATAGAAATATCACAATAACAGAGATAGATAACCATAACAGAGAACACCCTATCCCACCCACTTCCCCAACAACGTGTGCATCTGTGTTGCCTGTTGTGTATGTGAATAATCGTATAAGAGACATGTATTTTAGGGGGCATATGATAAATAAGACTGTCAGTAAGACATATATAAAGTAACTCACTATGACCGTCAATCAGTGGAGTCTAAGCTAGGAGGGAGATTTCCCTACTGTTGGTTAAGATCATGCATCAATGCCGCCCATGCGCAAAGATCATTGTCTATTTTATTATCTGTATGCACTTGTTTCATGTGGAGTTCCTCCGCTATAGCCCATTCATTCAAATCTCTGAGCCATGGAGCATGTTTAGGGGGCTCCGAGGAGAGCCAGGGAATGGCTATACGATGCTTTGCTAATGTGAAGCCGAGGAGGATAAACTTCCTGCTAAGCATTTTTTTTGTTAGAGTTTATATAAGGCCTAATATAACCTGTTGTATATTTAACTGGAGGTGCCTTTCCAAGGCCCTATTAACGTCACTCAATACGCGTTCTCAATAAGGGAGCAGTGCCTCACAATCCCATCTCATATGTAGGAAGGTAGTCTAAGGAACAGTACATCGAGGGCAGACGTCAGGACATATGTTGCATGTAGGTTGAGTGGAGTAAGGTATGTTTGATGTAAAAAATTTGCATTGCGTTAACTTGAAACGAGCATTGAAACTAGCCAATCTCACTCCAGTGTGAATATTTTCCCAGTTTTTCTCTGATAGAGGCTCTGGAACCACCACCTTCCAGTGGGCCTGAACCTGCAGTGGAACGCCAGTCAGATTGTCATGCAGTGCACAATACACATGAGACACCAGCCATCGCCTTTGCCATAAGTAGGAGCGTGAAGAGCGTAGCAGACGATGGATGGGCGATCAGGAATGTGGGCCAAAGCTCCCTCGCCACCACTGAAATTTTACTGTATTGTAAAACTGGGCCTTGCTCATCCATCGGAATGAAGCTTCCCCAGGGTCGAGATCCTCTAGCGTGGTGCAACCTCCCTGCCTCCAATGGCGAACGGACATGGATTCAGCAATTTTTTTCAAAATGGTTGCAGGGACCATATAAGCATATCTGGGGCATACAGAGCCTGATGGTTAACCTTGGTGACAGCATCCTCCTATATACCAGCTACTTGTTGAGTCAGATAGGGAGTGCCCGGGGGAGTCTATATCCCCTCTTCAGGAGGGACGGCAGTTCCCCTTCCCCACAGGAACTCTCTAACAGGTCCCTTTCCCAGGAATCATCTGACGTGAACCAATGTATGGCGTATTACAAATGCACCGCTATATAGTACAGTTCAATATTCGTGACCTGTAGCCCCCCCTTCTCCCACGTGCGCTGTAGGGGGGAGAGTCGGACCCATTTCCGCCTGTCCACTCACAGCAAGTCGACAATAATACTGTCAATTTTCCAGAAGTACTTCCTCGGGATCACATAGAACGAGCCTTGTAGGGTAAAAAGGCAGCAAGGGAGTTTGATCATTTTTGTTATAGCAATTCTTCCCATGAGAGACAGAGGCAGTTTCCTCCAGAATTTTGCAGAGGCTCGGAGACTCGAGATTACTCTCTCTATATTAAGATCATGGAAAGATTGTACTGTAGGCACCAGATGGATTCCCAGATAGTGCACATCGTTGGTTTCCGATGGTGTCAACAACTGGGGGAGTGTCTTGCGGGCTCGGCTTGACAAGGAGCCCAGAGGGAACAGTTCAGATTTTGAGGGGTGTACCCTCAAGACTGCAGCACCGACATAAGATAGGGCCCCGATGGATTACAACGATACACCAAGGTGTCATTGGCATAGAGGGGGAGACCACATGCATGGTTTTCCTAATTGGGATGCCCCATTGGTATAATACTGGATGAAGATTTGCAGCCAGCGCAAAAACAAATGGGGCACCCCTGCCACGTCCCCCTACCGAGATTAAAAATTGACAACACTGTTGTTCCGGTTTTCACCCAGACACATGGGTCTGTGTGGAGGAGCTGAACTCTACGTATGTAAACATTTCCAAAACAGAGTTTATTCAACACCTGCCATAGATATTGTCATTCTATGGAATCAAAGGCTTGTGCTATATCCATCAAGACTAGGGTCATTTCCTCAGGGTGAGACTGTGTAGAGTGATAGACATGGGCCAGTCGTTGCAGATCATGTTGGGTGCTGCATTTAAGAATAAACCCCGATTGGTCAATGTGCACCAAGGAGGAAACATAAGTTAGAAGGCAGGAGGCTAGGATTCCACACAGCACTTTAACATCAATGTTCAGTAATAATATCTGCCTAATACGGATGGTAAAGTTGGGTCCCTACCTGGCTTAGTGACCATAATTATGAGTGCCACACGCATCATGGGTGGGAGCCTGCCATGATTCAAGGATTCCTTATAGACCTCTAGAAGTTTATCCCCCAAAATATTGGCGTATTTATGATAAAACTCTGCTGGGAAGTTGTCATTAACAGGAGTTTTTGAGTTCTTTAGAGAGTGGATTGCTGCGACCAACTCCTCCCTATTAATAGGATGGTCAAGGTCCTCACGAGCTACCTGTGTAGGTACAGGGAGAGTCACCTGGGAGAGATACTTTTCAATGTCACTCATGAGTATATGTGTTGGGTGTGCGTAGCAGGCCCCATGGTAGGAGCTGAATATCTCATTGATGGCACCCTGAGAACAGACTGCATGACCATTGGTGTCAGTCATCGATAGAATAGGACTGTTTGATCAGCCTAGTCAGCACCTTCAGCGTGAAGACGTTGGCGTTGAACAGTATGTAGATGTTTTTCTATTTGGCCCCATGCGTCTAACAGCAGCCTACAGGTCTTATTCCATTCCTCTAGGTGGTCGGGCCTGGTCAGAAGATCCTGTTCTATTGTCCCTAGGTCCTTCTCGAGGGTCTGGATGTCCTTCTCCAATTGTTTGCGGACCCCTTATGATGCCGTAAGACAGACTTCGTGGAGGATGGACTTCATCGCATCCCATACTGTGGCTCTATTAACTGATGTGCCCCAGTTTTCTTGGAAGTAAAGGGATAATGATTGTGCGATCGACTGTTCGAAGGAAGGATCAGGAAGGGCATCTGCACACATACTCCACATCGGTATAGGTGAGCGTTTATGACAATGCCCAAGGGTAAGGAGAACAGGAGAATGGTCAGATAGGAACCTAGGGAGATATACCGTATTCACCACCTCTGGGGCTAAACTTTCTGAGATTAAATAATAATCCAGACAACTGTGAGTGCCTGCTGTGGGGGTATAACAGGAGAAATGTAGCGTATCAGGGTTGCAAAGTCTCCACACATCCTGGAGTCCCATTTCTCTCATCAAGGAACAAAGGTCATATCATATGGGGTCAGTCATATGGGTTTAGTATGAGGTCGGGATGGTGAACGGTCCAGATCACCGTTTACGAAACAATTCCAATCACCTGCCAATATCACCTCAGCATTGAGAAAGGGAACCACTGGTGTGAAAAAAGTAGGGCAGTCAAGATTGGGTGCATACACATTGATCAGACAAATTTTGTGTCCGTCCAGCAAACCATACACAATCACAAATCGGCCTTCAGGGTCTAGGATATGATTCAGGCGTATATACAGGACTCGCAGGGCTACCCATATAAGTTCCTCCCTGGTAAAGCCTAAATATTAAGTGGCATATCTTTGTCCCCTCCACCTTTTATTAAGGGATCAAGGGGGTCATTCTGACCCTGACGGGCGGCGGAGGCCGCCCGCCAGAGTTCCCCCCTCCGAAATACCGCTCCGCGGTCGAAAGACCGCAGAGGGTATTCTAAGTTTTTCCCTGGGCTGGGGGGCGGTCCCCAAAAGACCGCCCGCCAGCCCAGGGAAAAACTCCCTTCCCACGAGGATGCCGGCTCGTAATCGAGCCGGCGGAGTGGGAAGGTGCGACGGGTGCTGTTGCACCCGTCGCGTATTTCACTGTCTGCCAAGCAGACAGTGAAATACTTGTAGGGGCCCTCTTACGGGGGCCCCTGCAGTGCCCATGCCAGTGGCCCCCCCCCCAGCATGGCCCCCCCCAGGGGCCCCGCGACCCCCCCTACCGCCATCTGGTTCTCGGCGGGCGGACCGCCGGGAACTGGATGGCGGTAGGGGGGGTCGGAATCCCCTCGGTGGCGCAGCTAGCTGCGCCGCCTTGGAGGATTCAAAAGGGCGGCGGGACACTGGCGGGAGACCGCCAGTGTTGCCGGTCCGACCGCGGCTTTACCGCCGCGGTCAGAATGCCATGCGGGGCACCGCCGGCCTGTCGGCGGTGCTCCCGCCGACCCTGGCCCCATGACCCCCCAAATGCAGTCTCCCCAAATGTGTGTCTCCTGCAAAAAAAGCTATTGAAGACCTGTAGCGTCTTAAATAGCCATGTACCCATCTGCGTTTCTCCAGCTGAGCGATGCTTCGGACATTCCATGTTCTAAATTTAGTATGGGGGTCCATGTGGTGGTGAAATAGTGTGTATGCGTCTCCCAGCCTCTGCTCCCAAACCCTCCATATCCCGCGAGAAAGAACAAGATTAACCAGATGCCAATGAATTTCACATACACGGATGCATAAAACAGGAACATATGACCCAAAACCTATTCTCCAATCCCAAACTTCAATATCCCCCAGCCCTACTAAGTACACACACCCACCATTAGGCCAGTAGGCTTCATTACCCTGATTACACAGAATCAACTAAATCCTGTAGTACATCAATACAGAAACAACAATGAAAACTTTGGTTGCTATGCTAGAAGGGAGGACGCCGGAAGGGATGTGATGCAAACCACATTCAGGCTCCCGCCAAGTATCCCCCCACTCATAAGTGGTGACTCTCATCTCTAAAGGGACACAAAACAAAGAGAGGCAAAAACAAAAAGTAACATTGTCTAAAACAATCCCAGAATGTGTCACTTGACCCCCTCCAAAGCATTTCTGAAATAAAAAAATAGCAGGAATCAACAGTTGGAGGAACTCCCCACAAGGACCCCCACGTACCACCACTGGAGGAGTCATCAAACGCAGGAGATTGACACCCCTGTTGGGGCTCCAAACCACCAGTCATACGCAAGGCAGCAGCAAAAGTATACTCCGAATGAAAGCAGTATCCATACTCAATCCATACTAGTACTATCACTGGATGACCTAGGAGCATTGCTGGGAAGAGTCCTCTTGGCTAAGACGCTCCATAGATTTCTGCAAGGTACCATCTAGACAAACCCTAATTGTACTAGAGGAGCAGCCACTTGCCAGACTCTTTCCCTTGGGCGTTTGCCGATTCGGATGAGGCAGTCGTCCCGAGGCGAAGGCAGAATCCTGGCCTGTTGGGACCAGTCATGATCTGGCAACTTTGAGAGTGAGTGCAAACACTCACACACCTGTGATGAGCTGCAGAAGAAATGCACTACCCCGCATGCTGAACACACAATTTGGCTGGGAACAATAGGCTATATTTCAGGTTCATGTCACAGATTTGTTGTTTGACAGCCAGAAATGATTTACGTTAGTCCTGAACCCGCTGAGTGTAGTCCGGAAAGATGGATATTGGCCTCCCTTGAAATGTTGGAGGACCTTGGGCCCTCACCCATTGGAGGATCGCGTCCCTATCTTGAAAATTGAAAAGGCATGCAATGATCACTCTGGGGGGTGCCCTGTCTGGGTGACCTGTGGGCCCTTTCAATTGTGAAGAAGTTAGTCAGTTTCTTGGGTATGAGCGAAATAGTTATCTATTCCTCCAGAAATATTTCAGTGGAGTGCCCCTCTGACTTTTCAGGGAACCTCACAAAGCGGAGGTTGTTCTGACAGGACAGACTCTCAGCGTCCTCCACCCTATCATCCTGATGTGTCATCAGTTTCTGGAGATCAACCACTGTAGAACGGAGGATGCCTACCTCCTGTTGCAGGATCTCCACATTTTTTTCTGCCTGCGCTAAACCCTCCGAGACCTTGCGCAGGTCCACACAGAGTAAATTGACCTCAATGGCGACCGCATCATTTTTATGGTCCACCTCAGCTTTGGGGCCCTGAATTACTGCCATAAGGTCAGCGATTGAGGGAGCGTGCATCATAACCCCGTCACCTCCGAGGGGTCAGCACCAGAGAGCCCCATGTCCACCACAGGTGGAGGCAGTGCTTCTGTATAGTTAATGATTTTGTTGGTCAGCAGCAGCTTGTGGTTGTTATCCTTCACCATAGCGTCATTTTTGTGCAGAGAGTTTCAGGGGACCACTTCACCCACTCAGTGCATCTCCAATCAATTTAGTGCTTTTTGCTCCATGGGCCCCAGGACCCTGTCAACAAGAGAAGGGGCCCTCTGGTCCAGGCAACGGCCCCCACATGTGACAAGGGAGGTCCAACAGCGACAGGGAGAACAGCCCACTAACACAACATCCACGAACGGGCTGCTATCAAGGACTACATCAGGTGTCACCGGGTAGGTACGAAGGCAGCAATCCAGCCCTCAAACCGGGCAGTGGAGATCCCCACAGGACCTGAAATAATGTCCCTCGTATGGTCAAAATGGTCCTACGCCCCAGGGGGGGCCTCACTGCAGAAGATTACCCACACACACACAGCAAGGCTGGGTGCAAACCACAGGCCTGGCAGGCTGACATCAGAAGAAAAAAAGGGGGGGTCCCGCTCACCTCCATGTAGGCCGGGCAGTTCAGGCCTCAAAGAGCCCCCCGTGCTGATCACCATCTCACACCGGCCGGGAAGCATCCCACATGAACCCGGAACCTCGGGCGGACTCCCCGGCATGCTTCCCCAGGCCTCACACCTCACAGTCCAGTGTCACGAGGGAGAAATACTCCTGCCTTTGGGCACCAGCCCTCGCTGGGTCCTATCACACTGCACCTCCCCCGGGGCCGCTGACTGCACACTGTAGAGAATGTGAATGCGGAGCCCACAGGGGCACCGCAATGCCGATTCTCCTCGCTCGGCCCAATGAGCCATCCACTCTGCAGTGACACTCACCGTCGCATCCCCCTTCTACCATCCGCCGGTCAGAGACCAGGATATTCAGCCCCTCAGTCAGTCAGCAGGGGTCAGATGGCTGTCTAGTGGGGTAGATCGGGGTGTGACAGCAGGATAATGCAGGATAGTTGCCGAACTCAGACAGGAGCTCAAAGGGCCACCTTTAACCAGCGATCTTGCTTGGCCATGCCCCCTCCACCTTTTACCTTGATACATTAGCAAAGTTTCCCAGGTGGCCTCTAGCATTCGGGTGTGGTCCTAATTGGGCCCAGGCAAATCCTTTTAAAGAGGGTTGAGAATCAAAAGTGGAATAAATATTATTGATTTTCTCTGTGAAGTAATTAGCTATTGTGTCACAGTGAGGAACGGAGGGGGAGATCACTTGTGAAAGGCTTGTTGACTGTGAAAGTTATTTTACAGTTTTAAAACGTTCTTTGGAAAAGCCCCTGTTTTCTTCTAATCTTCTGATTAAGTGATTTGTTTTGGCTTTCTTAAGCAAACTATGATAATCATTTATTGCTGTTTAGATACTTGGCAATCTGAAGGTTTTTTTGAGAGTCTCCATGTTCTCTCTGCAGACTTACACTTCCTTTTGTTGAGTCTTAACTCAGGAGAGTATCTTTTTCTAGATGGATTTCGTCTGCAGGATCTTTTTGATTTCCAGGGGGTGCAAATGTCTAGATCTTCAGAAATGACTCATTTAAAATTTGCCAGGAAGCCATCAAGGGGAGTATCTGTGTTCTACTCTGGGGAGTAAAGTTATCTGCGAAGGATTCAACACTAATATTTCTCCAGAGCCTTTTATAGGGCAGAGGGAGTATTGGAAATAGGTTTTTGCGTTAAAGGGCGCAGGATTGAAAAACTAATGCTTGAGTGGTCTGACCAGGATAGCGGAACAATGCCAATATTATGAATGACATCAATATTCAACAACAATAGATTTCATGTATGGTCAGCTATGTGTGTGGGCCAAATATTCTTTGATTAAGCTGAAGAATTTGCATGTCATTTTATAAGTGTTTAGAGAGGGAGTCGTCTAGATTCTCCTAGAGGTTCTATGGGTGGCCGTACCGTATATGAAGTCCTGTTTGGCATCCAGATGTATGTCCCAGATCTTGATGGTTCTGGTAGAGTGGTGGCAGAAACACCTTTTGAATGAATGAACGTCTCACTGTCTTATAGAAACTACAGCACTTACAAGATGAGCGTTCTACTACGCATGCTGCCACTGAAGTAATGAGGGATACATCAGCACCCACAGGCTGGTTTCCAAAAGTTGGGGATCTAGTTTGAGAAAAGATTGCGGCAAAGAAACAATTTGGCCCATGATATTGTGCACCAGTGTCAGTTGTTGGAATTCAAGATACCAGAACTGTGAATCTGCTAATGCTTGCTTGTTGTAAAGTAAAATGCTTTGTCTCCATCGATCAAGTCAAATAGCATCATATGGCTGATCCTACACAGTAGGCCCCGAAGAGTCCTGGGTAGTTCCCTATCCCCTCTTACTTCCAAAAAGGAAATGCCTCTTCAAGCTTTGAACAACACAAAAAGTGGAGGGGTGGGCGGAGAACACACTTCTGCTGATTCCAACTACTGCTAAAAGCACCAGAAATACCCCAAGTGTAAGTCTACCACTACTTCTCAAAACAACAGATGTGTGTATGATGAACCACCTTTAGAGGCATCTAACACTTCTCTTTCATCTACAGTGGTTCTTGTCTTCAGACAATCACCTTCTGGGTACTTTGTCAACATTGATGACTTTTCTTAAGATTTAGTTACCTTAAATGCACGTATCTGATCCATCCATGGTCCTATTTGTGGATTACCCTCACCTTGCTTGTTCTCTTCTTGTGGACTGGATTTGTGATTGTTTTGTCTTACTTTATCTTCTGAACGCTCTGCTGTTAACTGGTAGATGAGCTACTGAAGCTTCATTTGTCTTTCGACAATGTGCAAAGAGACCTGTTCCTTGTGAACACTTCTGCAGTTCCAGGTCCTGATGGGATTATTTGGGATCATGTTCCATATGCTACTTTTGATACTGCAAAGACTATTCAAATTTTCATATGTTTTTAACATTTCTATAGATGAAATAATCACAAACAGGTGTTGTCTGACGATTGAGATGTAAAAACCTCAATGCTTTCTGAACTTGAATATTACACTGTATTTGAGAGTGAAGATGTGTACACAAACTCTACAAATTATGTTGAAATGTTCTGTTATCATCACTATGCACATGATTACCTACATAGAGCTAGTACTCCACATGCAAGCTTTATTTACACACAATGGGAACATTGTTCAACTCCACCAATGGGGAGTTCTAAGACATATTCAGACAAATTCACATATTTTTCTGGGCATGATACTACTGATCATATACCTTACCAGTTTAAATTACGATCCACAAGAGCTAGAAAGAACATGCTGACCACTACTAAATTAATTTATTTTGTTTTGTTTGTTTCCCAACTAGCCAACTAGCCATCAAAGGCTATGAATATTGGAAAGAAACAATTGATTTAAAATCAGTTTGGGAAACAAAAGATTAGCAAGTGCATGACATGGATGCCTTATTTAAAGCAGGTCTGATTTCATTAAAGATTATTTTTCTGAATGACACTGTTCAGCAGACAACTTGCCCAGGTCTGGCAAAAATTAAAGACATGATTGTGCCCAGTATTCCTTGAATTGCAAAATGTGACAATTGGCAAAGTTAATGAATTACGTAGGAGATCAGCTCAATGATATGGTTAGAAATGGTACTATTATTTAAACATTTTCAGGTCCCAATGGACATAAATGGTTGGCACGCAGGCTTTATAAACTCTTTGCAGGGTTGTTAAGCAAGCAGGCCAGACCCTTTTTATATCAAGACACAACATGCAGGGATTGTCACCACTTACAGTGTAGGGAAGTTATGTCAGCAGTGTTTACAACATTCCAAATTGTCAGCTGTAAAATAGCACCTCTCTCTTCTCTCTGATGACATGGAATTGCAAGATTTCTTGTAAAGTCCTAGATCACCACACTCTAAAAGATTTGTGTATGCAATTTACAAGAAATTATGTCAGCTTTCTCAAATGGAATCTGCTGATCGTTTAAGACAAAGAGATAGGGCTACTTTGGAGAAAGCATTGGCTCTTGTTGATAATGGAATGAATACATTGTCCACTTGTATTTACACACTTGACAACATTGTGGGGGTCATTCCGACCCTGGTGGTAAAACCCGCCAGGGCCGTGAACGACGGAAAGCACCGCCAACAGGCTGGCGGTGCTTTCCTGCCCATTCTGACAGCGGCTGTAAAGCGGCGGTCAGAAAAGGGGATCCGGCGGTTTCCCGCCGGATTTCCCTTGGCTGGGCTGAACCTCCATGGCGGTGCTGCAAGCAGCGCCGCCATGGGGATTCCGACCCCCTTCCCACCAGCCTGATTCTGGCGGTTTTTACCACCAGGAACATAATGGCGGGAACGGGTGTCGTGGGGCCCCTGGGGGCCCCTGCACTTCCCATGCCAGTGGCATGGGCAGTGCAGGGGCCCCCTAACATAGCAGACAGTGAAAATCGCGATGGGTGCAACTGCACCCGTCGCTCCCCTGCAACACCGCCGGCTCCATTCGGAGCCGGCTTCTGTGTTGCAGGGCCTTTCCCGCTGGGCCGGCGGGCGCTCCCTTCGTGGGCGCCCGCCGGCCCAGCGGGAAAGTCAGAATGGCCTCCGTGGTCTTTTGACCGCGGAGCGGCCAAGTGGCGGTTCCCGCCAGGCGGGCGGCACCCGCCCCCCTCCGGGGTCGGAATGACCCCCTGTGTCTGTTGCAATTGACATAATACAAAATGTCATGTCATTTCTACAACATGGACAAAGTCAGCTTAGATCTACAATGCATTTGAGCTGGACATTACAGGTTCTAAAATTGAACAGTGTGTCCTGGAAGCATGTGAACTCGAAATAATTATTCTTGCCCTTCAATTTAAAATGCAAAAAACAGATAATGGCAAAGAAGGATGCAATATACACATTGCTTATCAATGAACATTTAGAAAAGTTGCCTTTCACAGAGCCTGAGAATCCATCAGCAGTGTGGTTAGTACGTGGATTTATCTCTCTGCCAGTCTCCACGTTTCAATTCACATCATGTTAGAAACATTTTCCAATAGGCAGATTTCAGTCTTTAGGGGAGAGTTTTATATACAAGATGTATACCTTTCGATTACAAATGTATGACTGGGAAAAATAAAGTCTTTCTCAGTGGAAGTGATTGTGTGATTGTGAAACTTCTGTAAGCCACTGAATGATTTGTAAAAATGTGACATTGCATGGTGTATGCATTGTGTCAGTGGCCATGTTGGCATGTTACTTGAAGGAAGTGCCCGTCCCCTTGATTTGCCCAGTGTCTCAGTTACTTTCAAATGGAAGTTACTTGACGTTGAGTGATCAAATCTGTTGTGGGATGAGTGCAGATGTCCGTTATGTGATTTCTTATTGTCAAATAGTGACCTGCTTTGGTAATGTACTATTTTCCCCCACACATGAGATTAGGGTAGCAAGTCTGTGGCCTTCAATGCCTACTTTTAATAATAAATTCAATAAGCTGAGTGAACTAAAGCTTGTTTGTTTCAAAAACACGTGGCACTTACATCTTCCCATGAAACATTTGAATTGGATGTGAGGAGGTCATCCCCCGAGGTACAGTCACTTTTAAATACCAACTTTACAAAATACTTCAGTGAACTTGTGAGTCACATTTCTAATGCTTCCAACACCACAGGTGTTGTACACTTTTTTAAGGCGATGGGGTCTGGCTGTGTCAGCACTTTCCAAACTGTCTTTGGAGTAATTCCATCCTCTATACACTCCCTGTTTTCGAGTGTTCTTAGAGGCATACCGCTTGTATTGATGTTAATTGGTGGTATTTTGCTACTTCTATTTTGCACCACAATGGATGTCCCATATTAAAACTGAATGGTGGTTGGGATACTGCATGTCCAGCTGTGTCCTGAACATATGATACAGCACTTTGGAATTTCTTTGTTGGAGGAACTAAACAACAACGAATCCTTATCCTTTCAGACTGGTTCTGCGGCACGCAGCCTGTGTTCCACTGCTACCTTTGGTGCTTTTTCGAGTGTGAACTGGATGTGTGCCTTACACTGTAATTGTTACTATCTATGGACATGGATCTTGTAATGGTCCCATTGAGGGCTCATTTCCGGAGATGTCCTATGAGACTACAGTTGCTTCAAGATGGCTTTTATGGGCCATCCCACATGGACATGGACATTATAGTTCCTGGAGTCTTTTCTTGTGGCTCAACAGATGCAGCCATCCCACAGGTTGCTACGTGCTCAGTGGAGGCTGAGGCTTTAGCTCATGTATGTTCCATTAATTTACTCACTGAGGATTTGGTGGTTATGTCACCTGTGAATGTGGGATCCCTTTTTGGGTTCCATCTCAACTGATGTTTTGGATGACATCATGTCTACCTCCAATAACCTTTAAATTTGGCCTTTGTTTTTAAGCAGATTGCTTGTTTTTATTGGCTCATTTTTAGTTGTTTGCTCTGATTGTTGTTGTGAACATTTTATTGCTTTTAGTGTTTTAGATGGTTCTTCTTTTAGAATCTGTCTTTTTCACTGGCAAGGGGAGAGTGTTGTACGGACCTCTTGGACCCGAGTTGGTCCCCCTTGTTTTAGCTTCATTTTACATTTTCATATTTTATTTGTTTTAGTGAAGCTGCTTTTAGCAATGGCATTTATACGCATTTCTTGCATGATAGTTTTCTAGTAATCTGTGGTAAGAGTTGCTTGTTTATTTAGCCTTTGCACAGCATGTAATCTGTACTTTCAAATCAAGGCTAGTGTTGGAAAACGGGTTATTAGTTATGTAGCCAGCACAAGTAGTAGTTCCTCAGTTGACCTCAGTTGGAAACAAACACACCATTGTAGCCCTTGACTCTCACAGGGTAGCAAAGCAGAGCAATCTAAGGCCTACTCAAGGGAGATGGTGTGGGCTAGTAATCACCATTCACTGGCAAGCAATAATAAAACTCAATAAATGATTGTCCAGTCAGTATGTTTTCTTCAGATAAAGGAGAAGTACATTTATGATACACACTACTAAATACCTTGCAGTAGTTTTCAAATATACATTGGCAGATGGACCATACCATGGATGCCGTTGTGTAATCACTGATGAGCCCCTAGAGGACTCACCCAAAGATATCAAATGAGTTTCAACAGTCATTGTGTAGTAATCATATTACTTTGGCATGAATCCTTGTCATAACTGTGATAATAATGAATCAATAAAGAGATGTGCATGAAAATCCAATATACTATGAATGAATAAAAACATGTTCAATCATCGTGAAAACCCAATAAACATGTATCAGAAAGTAACTTTGCATTTGTACATACTTTCAAATACCTGATAGTAACTGTAATGGTCAAACCAACCCTAGCATCACAGTAAAAATGGCATGGTGAAAACATTGCAGTGTAATCATAACATCAGCCACTAGAGAGCATAACCACATGGAAAAGCATTGCAGTGTAACCATACAATCAGCCCATAGAGGTCAAACTACTCCCAGATGTAGAACAAACGCTCCAGCGATGGGAGAGCTTGAATATGCCTTGAACAGTGGCAAAGGTGATAATTGAAAACTTAGGTGGAAGAACCAGAAGATGAAATGAGGAGAAAGAACACACCATGCTGGACAATATGGTGGTGGTCCCATTGTCCTAGGACCGCCACAGGCTGAGTTATGGGCAAAAAAGCATTTGGGATAAAAAGCCTTGAAAAGCATTATGGGGCGAGACTCTTCAGTGCGGTGAATGTTATAACAGCTGCTCTCCTGCTGTGCTGGGAAGAGCTGCATAGGTTTCTGCATATTTTTTTATTTCATTTTGAGCAGCCTTGCACAGCGTTTTCCTGCATGGTGGGGTGCCTGGTCCCCCTTGCGCACCACATGCTCCCATGGGTGTTGGAGGGCAGCTCAGTGAGCACAGCTCTCGGTGGCACCCCAAACCGGCAACACCCCTGTGTGCTGCTGTGAAAGCTGGCAACTGCAGTCTCATCTGCCCACTCCTATGGGTAGATGCATTCGGTGTGAGTGGCTTCCCGCTCCCTCTAGACATTGGCACAGGGGAGCAGGGTGGGCTACCCATGTGAGGGTGCATGGCAGCTCTTCTCCTTCTTTGTCACAGGCCCCAGAATAGGGTCCTGAACCCCTTCTGCCACCTCTGGGGAGTGTGACAGTGCTACCCCGATCCTGTATGTTCTGGAGAAGCACAATGGCCCTTCCTCACTTCTGGGAGCACTTGGGAATCCAGAGATGGGGGTCACAGCCTCCTGGAACATAAATCCACCTGGGGAAGGGGGCCCCGGGCAAGGTGGGAAATTGAGGAGAGGGCCCCATGCACTCCCTCTACCTCCCCAATTTTGAAAACACAGCTTTCTTGCTCAAGTCCCTAGGCCTGGTCCACCCGGGGCAGATTAATCAAAGGGTAGTGGAGCCCCATACTCTTCAAGGGTGGAAATCAGGTCAAAGGTGGCCAAAATTTAGAATGCCATAACACAGGCCTCATTGAGCCAATTTGGACGATCCTGGGCTCATTTTACTCCTCGTGGTGAGCTCTATCCACCAGGCACAGTTACAAAAATCCTTCTCACCTCCAAAGTGGTGCAGTCCCCCAAGAGCTGGCCCATGGGGAAACCCACTGGTCCTGGTGTCAACTGGTCCTGAGTGGGGGTCTGGGGGTTTCTCCTTCCACTTCTCTATGGCAGCCCCAAGATCCAGCAGCAAAGTAGGTAGAAAATCCAGAGGTAAGAAAAAGTCTTCCCCTTGTGCAAGAGTTTATAAAGGAGAGAAAGTTCCAGAAGGCAGGCATCCCTAACCAACCCTGGGCTGCCATATCACCTCTCCAACCCTGTCCCAACCCTCCTGCACAGCATGTTGACGTAATTCAAAATGGCGTCATCCAGGAGCCACTGGTCACATCAACTCCTGGGGCCTCAGCTCCACCCCTTGCTGACATTACTACCAGTGACTTGCAAACTAGAATGTTAAAGAGAGCCCAGTGTGGGTTGGCTCTAGTTGTTTGGGCACTCTCCTGGTGCTGTGTGACAGCCGGGTGATTGATAAAGATCATTCTACCCTATTCCTTTCCTTCTCAAAAGCTAGGAGAAGTAGTGCTAATTGGCCTTTGTTCCTGCTGCCGGAGAAAAAATGTAATTACTGGACAAAGCAGAGTGATAAAAGTCCTAAGTTCTGATCCTGGGCTGAGCCAGAAAAACATGTAAGTTCTGAATGGCCCACAAGATGTACAGATATCATTTTAGAAGTCACAAATGTGGTTTTCTGATACATGTTACACTCTAATTCAAGATATCAATGGTCTCTGCAGGACAAGGAGAAGGGAAACTACACGCTAAGGAAGTTCCCTCCATATGTGTGTAAAATAGTGTCACTATATTTAAAACAGTAAAGAACACTGACTCTCCCTAAAAGTGTACACTACCCTCATGAGGCGTATACCAGGTGAATACCTAACCCTGCAGAGTCCCTTTGTGCCAGGGTACTTGTGGGCTGTTACTGAGCTGTACACAACTGCAGTCCCCAACGTGCAGCCCTCACACATGTGCACAATCGTGTGGACACATGTTCATGTGTAACTGGTCGAGTGCCTCTTACCCGTGCTGCATCACAGCAGCTTTATCTTAAAAGGCGGACGTTGGTTGTGAACACGCGCAGTACATTTACGTGTGATTGCCGTGGGCGAGACACCAGTAGTGAGGCTCACCAACAGTAAAAAGTACAAAAAACGGATGATCGAAAAAGCAAAAAATCCACACTTACTGCTGGGGCAGTACCCAGTGCAACAGCTAGGAACACTGTACACAATATCCTAGTTCTTATGTTGCCCTTTCAGGAGACATCTCCTAACATCACAGCATTGTATCAGAGCTGTGCTTCCAACACAGTATGGCTTTATTGCCCAGAAATGGCAGAGGGCATTCCAGCCACGACCGACCTGTTTTTGAGGTCGGATTTCTCCCCACGCCGCGCAGCTCCACCTGACTGTGCCCGTGTCTGCTTCCCCGCGTTCGCTGCTGCTGCGAGTTCGAGGCCCTCCTCCACCCGCAGGCTCCTGCCAGCGCCTCATCCCTGGTGGTTAGTGGTGAGCCTCTAACTATTTTTGTGTCTGCCTTTGTGTCTGCTGTTGTCTTTTTCAGCCTTCTTCACTGTTTTCTGCTTTTTGTCTTTCATGGTTTCTGCTTCTCTCTCTGTGTCTCCTTTTGCCTTCCCCTTTTGCAGTATGTTTTATCCTGGCAAGGAGGGAGTGAGTGGATGTCTTCTTCCACTGGTTCTGGAGGGGGCTTTGTGCCCAGTGTTCCTCATCCTGGCAAGGAGGGGGTGAGTGGATGCCTTATACATCTGGTTCTGGAGGGGGCTTTGTGCCCAGTGTGCTTCATCCTGGCAAGGAGGGGTTGAGTTGATGCCTTCTTCCACTGGTTCTGGAGGGGGCTTTGTGCCCAGTGATGCAGATCCTGGATAGTGCAAGGTCACAGTCTCTCACCTGGGTGTCACACCTACAGTTGTTGCAGGGGCCAGGACGCACTACAGCCCATGTAGGCACGACTTCACACTGCCCGCCGGCGGTGACGGCTGCTCAATGGTGGCAGTTGCGGGGCTGGCGGCCATGCTGCCAGTGGTCGGGGGAGGCTCTAGCCCTTCCCCCGCAGCCTCAGATGGCTGAAGTGCCATGGCTGGTGTTGTTTGCCCAGATGCTGCTCCAGCACCAGGCACCAGATTCATCCTGTCTGCGGCGTCTGTGCCTTTTTTATGGACCTTGGCAGCTGGTGTTCCCTTCCTGCCCTTGGCAGCTGGTGGTGCCTCCTTGCTTCTGCCAACTGGTGTTCCCTTACCTGCCTTTGGTAGCTGGTGGTCCCTTTTTGCTCTTGCTAGCTGGTGGTGCCTCCTTGCCCTTGCTAGATGGTGTTGCCTCCTTGCCCTTGCTATCTGGTGGTGCCTCCTTGCCCTTGCTAGCTGGTGGTGCCTCCTTGCCCTTGCTAGCTGGTGGTGCATCCTTGCCCTTGCTAGCTAGTGGACCCTTCTTTCCCTTGGCAGCTGGTGCAGGCACACGGACAGTGCTGACGGGTATCTCCTTGGAGCCTCTCACACCTACAGTAGCTGCAGAAACTACAGTGGCCATGGACTGGGTGGCTGAGGTGCTGGCCTGGGTTCTGCCCACCCTGGCCCAAAGTGAAGGATGGGGGGGGCAGGGAATAGGTCAAGGATGGAGAGGAAAAGCCTTTTAGAGACACTGGAGCTGGAAGAGGTTGAAGGTGTGGGAGTGGAGGAAGAGGGAGTGGTTGTAAGAGGTGTCTATCTGCTGTGTTTGGGTGCAGGTGCATGGGCTGGATGCTGTCATGAGGTGGATGGCTGTTGGGTGTCTGAGTGCTTGTGTCTGTGTACTTTGGGAGGAGGGGGCACAGACACAGTGGGAGAGGACACAGGGGACGTGTGCATGGATGTGGAGGTGGTGACTGCCAGTGAGGGGCGTGACGTGATAGGTGTGAAGGTGATGGAGGCAGTGGATGAGGATGTAGTGCATGCAGGTGTGAGTGGAGACGCTACTGGGAGGGAGGCAGACGACAAGGAGGAGGGGGACACAGTGGAGGCAGTGGATATTGGTGTGTCTGCATCTGAATGGTGCTTGTGTGAGTGCCTGTGGGATGAAGTGTGGTGCTTGTGTTTGCCTGAGCCACTTCTGTGTGTTGATTTGGGTGTGTGCTGGTCTGAAGGTGTGCTTGGGATAGACTGGGGTTGAGGGGATTGGGGCTGGGTGGAGGAAGTTGGAGGGGGGAGGCTAGAGACAGGGACAATGGCTGCCATCAAGGAGTTTGCCAGAGCCTGGAATGATCTCTGTTGGGCCGCCACACCAGAATGAATTCCCTCCAGGAATGCATTTGTTTGTTGCAAATGCCCTGCCAGACCCTTGATGGCATTCAGTATGGCTGACTGCCCAACAGAGATGGATCTCGGGAGATCAATAGCCTCCTCACTGACGGCGGCAGGACTGACTGGGGCAGGGCCTGAGGTGCATGGGGCAAAGGAGATGCCCACCCTCCTGGGTGAGCAGGCATGGGAAACACGCTGAGGGGCTGCTGGGAGGGCGGTGCTGGTACGGGGGCTGGCGGCTGTACCTGTAGTTGGGGTGGGCACCGAGGTGTCCATCACCGTCAGGGAGCTTTCTTCAGAGGAGGTGTGGCTGTCCGAACTGTCCCCTCCAGTCTCCGCCGTGGTGCTCCCCTCGCCCTCCGTCCCACTGGTGCCCTCACCGTCGGTGGATTCGGCCTCATGGGCCATGTGGGATGCAGCTCCCTCCGTCACCGGTGCCTCTGCTCCTCCGCCAGGTGATGCTAATGCACACAAGGACAGGGTGACAAAATAAAAAGTGGAGGAAGAGGCAGAGGATACACTTGTTCAATGTCAGCAACAGTACCACCGTTGGCGTACACAACACACAGGGAAAAGCCCTATGCACTAGGCCATGCACTACCAGTTATTATGCTAGTCACTAGGTTCTGGGGTACAATGCCTAACGCCAATAGCAGCACACCTGAAACCCACAGGACCCTGCCCAGTAGTAGATGCCCACTAGCATCTTTGGGGTTGGAGTGCATCTGAGCCTGCCCATCATGAAACCTATCCTGCCATGTTTGTCCTGGCCTAGGGGCACCCACAGACCCACATCCCCCACCCAGATAACACCTCAACACGCGCAGTTTCATGATTCTGAAACTGTACTCACCCCCTTGTGGCTGCTGTGATGCCCTCAAGCGCCCATCCAACTCTGGATAGGCCACTGCCAGGATGCGGAACATCAGGGGGGTCTGGGTACGACGGGCACCCCTTCCTCATTGGGAGGCCATCCCCAGCTGGGCCTCCGCCGTCTTCCTTGCCCAACGGCGCAGGTCCTCTCACTGTTTGCGACAGTGGGTGCTCCGCCTGTCAAAGACCCCCAGGGTCTGCACCTCCTTGGCGATGGCACGCCAAATACCCTTTTTCTGCGCTGACCTGCAGAAAAAGATACATAAGAAAAGCTATTAGTCATACCATCCAGCCTGTTAAACTCATGGCCCACCATATCCCTCCCATCCCCTTCCGCACATACATTGCCCACCATGCATGCAGCACTCTGCCCAGGACACCTCAGCCACCCCCCCTACACGAGGCTTACACACACAGCACTCCATACATTCATGCCCCATGCATCGTTCTCACAGTGTACTCACCTGTTGGTCCGGAGGACCATAAAGTAAACGGTACTGGGGTAGGACCCCATCCACTAGTCTCTCCAACTCCTCGGAAGTGAAGGTAGGGGCCCTTTCCCCAGACACTCGAGCCATGGTCGCTTCCAGACACAGGTCACAGCAGCACTTGCAGTGTAGGTCCCCTCCTGTTGAAGGTCAGGTGGCAAGTGAGTGAACAGATAGAAAATGGCGGCAACGTTCGCGGTGGTGCATACCGTCACCGCCGGCATACATCACCATTGGCTCCTGGAACCTGTAGGCCCCAATGATAACCAATGAGATGTTGCACGGCGGTCGTCAACCGCCTCCCGTAACAGCGCACAATGTCAGCGGAATTACCTCATTTCCACTTGTTCCTCCTCACAGCCGTCATTTCAGGGGGGAACAGGCCATGGCACCTAACTGCGTCACAGCAGACCTAGGCACATCAATGGACCTACACGTTCACATACTGTTTCTGTAACAAAATGCAAGGCATTTTACTCTGAGGATATCTTTGAATAGGACCATCTGCTCACCATTTTTCACCCTAGAGTTCAACCGCTGAGGATGAATAGGAGATGGAGACATACCCCTGTGTACAGACCCCTGGTGGACACACAGGTAAGACACTGTAACTTCACCTTCCATTGCAGTTTTGTGTTGGACATTGTACATGGCAGCCTGATTTTCCAAATTCTATGGCCACTTACTATACTCTTTGGCATCTCTATTTTCAGATATCTGTGCCCCACTCTGGCTCCTGGTGATACCTATGTATACATAACTGGACAGTTGAATTGCAATGTTTACAGCTTGTTAAATTAATACATATTTCAATCAATTGACAGAGTCCATACTTGCATTTGTTCCAAGGGTGTTTATTTATGTGCTAATAAGTGGAGGGGGTATTGCAATGGGCTGGGTTGCTGATGGAGGAAAGTCCAGGATAGAGTCCAGTCTATTGTTATCACAGATGCATTGTCCAAGGGGGCATAGGAAGTGGAGCAATGGCAGTTCAAGGTGGACAGGGTGACATAGTGGGACACAAGGGTGACATTCAGGGGAGTCTTATTTCCTACCGGGGGTCTTGGCAATATTCTCTGGCTTCAGACCTTTTGCGTGGTGGTTCTCCTTCTGCAGGTGGAGGGGTGCTGGTGGCCTGTTGATCCTGTGGCGGGGCCTCCTGTCCACTAGCGTAGCAGAGGTGGAGGGCTGTTCATCGGTGTGTCAAGTGTCAGGGGGCCGTTGGTGTGCCACTGCCTCCCTCATGGTATTGGCCATGTCTGCCAGCACCCCTGCAATGGTGACCAGGGTGGTGTAGATGTCGCTCAGGTCCTCCCTGATCCCCAGGTACTGTCCCTCCTGCAGCTACTGGGTCTCCTACTCTATGGTTGTATGGGACTGTGCCTGGGTCACCGACTGTCCAGAGGTCCCTGATGGGCCAGGTTGGTCATCCTGATCCAGGCGTGCATAGCTGTTGTCATCACTGCAGGCCTCTTCGGTGGGGGGGACTGGATGTTGCTGACACCTCCTCTCCGGTGACGTTGTGTGGGGGTCCTGTGGTATGTGTTATTGTTACTGCATCTGACATCTTGTGCATGGGTGTGTTTTCCCCTATGGTTGTTATTACCAAGGCAGCTTTGGCTTGTGTGAGTTGTGATTTGGTTGGCTAAGTGATTATCACTACTATGCATGCTCTGGTGATGGGTGTCCATGCAGGGCTGTGAGTGGTGTCCATGCATTGGTGGTGCATGCAGTGCTGGTTACTGGGATGGGTGGGTTGTGATGGTGGGGTATATGTGAGGTGGTGGGGTGATGGGGTGAGGGTAAGGGTGAGGGTGTCAGGGAGACCAGATCCTCGGGGTCTGCGCACGTTCCCAACATGCCCACCACTAGACAGCTCCAAGACTCTGATAGATAAATCACAGAGACTGAGAGAGTCCAAGCGGGGGAAAAGGGGATTAGGATGGGAAAAGCTGGGAAGTAGACCTGTAGGAAACAAAAGGTTAAAACACACAACATCAAGATTATATCACATTGACATTTGCTAGGCTATGATTCTAGCATTGTCATACTGTAACCATGGATAACTTAAGAAAGGACTAAATTACTAGGCCTCAAGACATCTGGTTACCTGGGAAGGAATCAAGAATGAATAATGCAACTTCTCAATGAAACTTTTCATGAAATGTTACACATTGACTAGGAATATAAGAACCTTCTAGAATTATGTTTTCAAAATCAAAACATGGTCTTTTTGCATGAGGACAGAAAATAATCCGAACGTTTCCTGCAACACAATAGGAATTGTATTAAGGACTTATTATGCACATATAATGCAACATCTAGAATTTTTAACACTTAGGTTTAAATGCAGAAAAAATTAATCGCGCACCCTGCTGATTTCAACAAGAATATGCAAATGCCATGAAATGATCGCGCACACTGCAAGAGATCTGAAACATCAAGTTTTAAATGCGGGAATGAATCGCGCGTCTTGCCGATTCGAATGCCACCATGTAAATGCCAAGAAATGGTCGCGCACAATGATTATCAAAGTTTTAATTGCAAGGAATGAATCACGCGTCTTGCCGATTCGAGTTTCACCATGTAAATGCCAAGAAATGCTAGCGCACAATGCGTATCAAGAGTTAAATGTAAGGAAATGAATTGCGCGTCTTGCCGATTCGAATGCTACCATGTAAATACCAAGAAATGGTAGCGCACAATGAGTATCAAGAGTTAAACACAAGGAATGAATCACGCGTCTTGCCGATTTGAATGCCACCGTGTAACTGCCAAGAAATGGTAGAGCACAGTGAGTATCAAGAGTTAAACACGAGGAATGAATCGCGCGTCTTGCCGATTCGAATACCACCATGTAACGGTCAAGAAATGGTAGTGCACAATGAGTATCAAGAGTTAAACACAAGGAATGAATTGCGCGTCTTGCCGATTCGAATGCCACCATGTAACTGCCAAGAAATGGTAGCGCACAACGAGTATCAAGAGTTAAACACGAGGAATGAATTGCGCGTCTTGCCGATTCGAATGTCAACATGTTAATGCCAGAAACGAAGAGCACATTCACACGCACAAGGAAAAATCCCCCAATATGAAAATTAGGCCCAAGAACTTGAATGCCTTCGAAAACGGGATCGGGAGCCCAGCCCGACCTCCTTCTTACCGCCCTGATCAAGGTTCACCAATACAATGAAGGAAAAGGCCTGGAAGATCAAAAGTAGGCCTCCGGAACAGGAGCTCAGGAAATTGCTGCTGCTCTGCACCGGGAACTCTGAATAGTGAGCACGTGGAGCTGGGCTGGCTCCCTTATATAGAGTCTAGCCCAGCCCACAAACCACACTCAGTCATGCTGCAGAAAAAGCTTCTAGAGGGCCCTGGAAAGGGACCACACCCTGACACACTCTGAAAGCCTGCAGCAATACATTGCAAATGAACAGTATTTACAAGCACCTTGAATATAAGTCTTCAGGATTAAACTCTGCAATGCAAAAGGTTAAACAACAGCATAGCAACATAATGCATGAATTACGTTATTTCATAAGTGTTGGATTTTTGCATTCCAGTCGCCCGTAGAGTGCGCACTGCCCTGATGTTGACAGTACTCCCCTCTCCCAAGCGCGCTCTAGGGCCTGGCTTGCCTGGATTGAGACGATGAAAACGTATCACAAGTAGTGGAGCATGAATATCAGAGTTACTTTCAGGGCCATAACCTTTCCACGAGATTAAGTACCATAGGTTACACCCTCTCAGTTTGGAATCCAACACCTTCTTGACTTCGTATTCCACTTCCCCCTGTACTAGAATTGGAGCTGGATGAGGACGGACCTTCTGAACTGCCTTTTTCAGGAGGGAAGTGTGAAACACTGGATGAATACGTAATGACCTTGGTAATTGCAGTTTATAGGTCACAGGATTGATTTGCTGAAGAACAGTGTAGGTACCTATGAATTTGGGATTAAACATGTGCTTTTTCTTGAAGTCTATATGTCTTGTAGAAAGCCATACTTTATCACCTGGTTGATACTGAGGTCCCTCACAATGTTTCTTGTTGTATTGCTTTTTGTATTTTTGTTTGGCTTTTTCTAAATTCTGTTGAATCAATTTCTGGGTTTGGTGAAGGTGTCAAATGGTTTCCGACACAGCTGGTGTAAGAGAGCTTTCTTGAGGGATCGTGATGGGCAAGGTGTTAGGATGATAGCCAAACAAGCCAAAAAAGGTTGTAACACCAGTGGAGGTGTGAAATGAGTTATTGTAGGCTAACTCAGCTAACCAGAGCATTGATGTCCAAGAATGAAGTACTTTCTCAGCTTAAGCAGTCAGGTATTGCTTCAATGTCTGATTTAGTCTCTCAGTTTGACCATCTGTTTGAGGATGATGGCTAGTAGATAGTGTGGACGTGACTTGAAGTGTTCTGCACCATGTGTTCCAGAAATTGGAGGCAAATTGCGACCCTCGATCGGAAAGAATCCTTTTTGGCAGCCCGTGATAACGGACCACTCTATTCAGTAAGATGGGTGCTAGTTCACTGGAGGTGGGCAAGTTCTTACAGGCAATGAAATGTCCATATTTCGTGAGACTATCTACTACCTCAAGGATTACTGATGTTGTTGAACCACTGGTAGTCCTGTAATGAAGTCGAAAGAGATGTGTTCCCAACGTCGACATGGAGTTGGGAGCGGATGCAACAGCCCTTTCAGTTTTGAATGACTTGTCTTTATGCGAGCACAGACTTTGCAGTTGTTTACCCTTGTTTTGACGTCTTTCATCAGAGTAGGCCACCAAAAGTAGCGTTGGATTAATTCAAGAGTTTTAGGAGTACCTGGATGACCTGCTGTAGGTATAACATGCACCCAATGATATTCTAACTTGCGAAGCTTGATAGTGGGCATGAACAAGCGAGCGTCATGGAAAGGTAGTCCTTGCTCGATTGACCTTTTGGGATCTGCTTGAGCCTATGTCTGCCATTTCTCAATCGTGAAGGAATTACGGATGTCTTCAAAGAAATCTTCAGTTTTTATGATGCATAGGACTTTGTCTGGAGCAATGATAGCTCTGGAAGGTTGGACTATAGGCAACTTGGTAGACTCTTTGCGGGACAAGGCATATGCTTTGCGATTGTCTTTACCAGAATGGAAAGTTACCACAAAATTAAATTCGGCAAAAAACAACATCCAGCGTAATTGCTGAGGAGTCAAAAGTCTGGCTGAACTCATGACCTGGAGATTGCGATGATCAGTATATACTGTGACAGTATACTTGGCACCCAAAAAATGATGTCTCCATTCTTTAAAGGCGTCACGAATCGCCAGAAGCTCTTTTTCAGCAATGACACAGTTCTGTTCGGCTTCGTTCAGCTTTCAAGACATGTAAGCTACAGGATGAAGTTGGCCAGTGTCTTTGCTTCAGTGTGACTAGACTGCACCAATTGCCACATCTGAGGCATCGGCTTCCACAATGAATGGACGATCCACATCAGGGTGAGTCAAGACTGGGGCAGTGGAAATAGCTTCTTTCAAAGTTGAAAAGGCTTGATCAGCTTCTGGGGACCATATACATTTTTCTTTCCTTCTCAATAACTTAGTGATTGGGGCCACTGTTTGAGAGAAATGGTTTATAAACCTGCGGTAAAGTTTGCAAACCCCAGGAAACATTGTACATCTCGAACAGTCTTTGGAGTGGGCCAATCAGATACAGCTTGTACTTTCTTTTCTGCCATGACCATAACTTGAGGGGTAAGAATAACACCTAAAAACTCAACTGTGGTAACATGAAACTCACACTTGGCTAGCTTGCAATATAAATGGTGCTTTTGAAGCGCTGCGAGAATTTTCTTGACATGTTGCACATGTTCGTTTTATTGTCAGAGTAGATCAAAATGTCATCGATGTAGACTATTGCAAATATGTTGAGATACTCTCTAAGGACGTCATTCAGGAAGAATTGAAATGCTTCTGTAGCATTACACAGACCAAAAGGCATGATGGTGTATTCAAAGAGACCATATCTGGTCTTGAACACCGTTTTCCATTCGTCGCCCTCTCTCATTCTGGCTAAATGATAAGCACCTCGTAGATCGAGCTTAGTGTAGATTTTAGCTTTCTTTATTTGTTCCAGCAAGACAGGAATCAGGGGCAAGGGGTATTTATTCCTGATGGTGACCTTGTTCAAACCCCTATAGTCAATACAAGTTCGAAGATCTCCATTCGCCCTAGGGACAAAAAACAAAGGAGAGTCTGCAGGAGACTTAGAAGGGCGGATGAAACCATTCTCCAAGAATTGATCTAGATACTTTCGTAAATGTTGATTTTCATGTTCTGACAGGGCGTATACACGACAGCTGGGGAGTATCGCACCTGGGATTAGATCAATTTGACAGTCATAATGTGGAATCGCATTTTACAGTTCTTAGGTATGCTCTGCCTAGTGGCCCCTGTGATACACAATGACAATCTCTGCACAGGCCTAGCATTAAGTAAAGAGGCCTACAAATGTAATTCGCTACTGCTAGGAACGCATTATGTTGCAAGGCTTGCCCTCTGAACAGACATCATGAAATATCATCGTCATTGCATGCTAGCTGAAGCAATCTCCCTTCTGGAAAGTACCAGTCTGAGTACGTGATGTTCTCAAGTTCTGTCACAAGATGGACCATGTGATATTAGGCACGTAGGCCACCTTGTGTAAAATCCTTTTCTATGCTTTTTGTTACTATATATGGTATGATAGGAAAAACGACCTCAGCCATAATGGAGAAGTAGTCATACGTCAATCATACGTCAAAGCCAAAGAACCAATAAGACGTTGAATTATGTTTGTGGTTTAATACTATAAAACATCGTGTATTACTTCCTTGTATTAGGCTGCTCGAGTGTACACTAGTACAGAGCATCCTCCATGTACATGTCTTTCTATTCTATCCCTAATAAATTCATTATGTTTATCTAGAAGAGCTGGCTAACGGTCGTTTGTATCCTGAATGGGTGCTGAATAATTAGGCTTCTACATTTGGTGGAGAATGGAAGAATTGCGGTCTCGTTCAGCGAATAGTTTCCTTCAGCCCGGCTCCTGTTTCGGTTGGGGCGACAGCTGACCCATTGGACAGGGCCCCTCCTGCGACGGAGTCTGGAGCTGTCGTGAGTATCTAATGCTGCTTCGTGGTCCTGCTCTCTCTGTTTGCTCTACTGTTTTTCCGGTGTAAATATTGCGAAACAGGGAGGTAACTGGGGTGTTTCGGTAATATGTTTCCTGCATAGAGTGGTCATGCATTTATGGTTAATATTTCTATTTGCCGTACCCCTTAGCCAGCTTTTTGTAATGACATTTTTTTTTTCTTCTCTGTCTCCGGTGGCATGCCAAGGGCATTTCTTCCTCTGTTGTCTTCTGTTGCGGGCTCCGATAATGCACCTCGCGAAAACATTCAGATAGTTAACTATAGCCGTCCGCAGGCTGCTAGCATTCTGTGTTAATTTGGTCCTTCCATTGTATTACACCATTTCCTTCCTCCCTGCGCTGCAGCTGTATACTTAGAATAGCTTCCTGTATTTCATGTAGCTTGTTACTGTTAAAAAAAGATGTCCGAGGAATAGAGGCAACTAGCGGTGTTGCTTCAGAAAACAGCGCGAGTCGCTGTTTGAAGTCCCCAGCCGGAGGGGCTGGGGCGGGTAACTCTGGCCAGAGAGGGTGTTGTAAAAGGGCGTTGCCCAGATATGGGATGGTAGTAGTCCGTTCCAGGTTCTATGTGTACATTTAAGAGGAACTGGCATGTGATTTCAGCTTCCTTGTGTTTATAGGAGTGATAGTGGTTCATTCCAGTAACTGGATGATAGTGGTTCATTCCAGTGGAGCAGGCAGGCTCTGTTTGTCGTGTTAAAAAATTGTTATGTTATCTGTTTCCTGTGATATTGCAGCTCTTTGAACAATGCTTATGGCATATTGAACTATCGGCTACTCATGTGAAATGGTGTAAACTATAGATGATGGTTTGATTACGTGTGTGTGTAAAAGTGGTTTTTGAGGTATAAATCCGTGTGTGTGTGAAAGTGGTTTGTGAGGTATAAATCCATGTGTGTGTAAAAGTGGTTTTTGAGGTATAAATCCGTGTGTGTGCGAAAGTGGTTTTTGAGGTATAAATCCGTGTGTGTGCAAAAGTGGTTTTTGAGGTATAAATCCGTGTGTGTGCAAAAGTGGTTTTTGAGCTATAAATACGTGTGTGTGTCTGAAAGTGGTTTTTGAGATATAAATACGTGTGTGTGCGAAAGTGGTTTTTGATTGATGCAGGAAGGGTTGACAACAAGGTGGTGTACTGTAATTTATTTTGACTTCATGCATTTGCGATTTAGGATAAGAATTTTTAGAAAATTTAAGACTAGGTGGGTGGACTCCTGGGAGACATAATACAGATTTTTATGACAATTGACTGAGTTAATCTGCAAACATCACACAGTACAAACCCCCCTGCACTCACTACATATTGGGACAAGGGGTGGGAGTAGGATCACCCCACAGGGCTAGTTGTACTGTGACCCTTGTCTATGGTTCTGCCGTCACATGTGGTTGCTTGACTTGTTCACCGCTATTGCATTATCTGTGTGTCACTGGCCAAGGATCTGGTCCAGCTTCCAATATCATACAGCCGCACCCTGTCCCTCCTGACTATTCTGTCATCTATTGATTCACCCCAAAGGACGCCAGAGTGGACGCCGTCACTAGCACCTTGGGTACTGTCTGATTTCAAACTTTGTGTGAGCTAAGGTGGACATGGCTGGCTGAAATTGTGGCATGGATGCAGACCGGCTTGCTTCCTGCTTTTACTAATCAATAATTGCGGCTGGCAAAGAGAGGCTGCGTGTGTGAATATACCCATTGTTACCCCTTCTGTGTCATGGGGTATGAGCGGTGTAATAAGAAAAAAAAATACACCGACATCCTACTGTTTTCTGGAACGATTGTAATTGTCTTCGTGTTATGTAACAAAAGGCTAGGGTAAGACAGTCACGAGGAACCCTCTTAGTAAAGGCAAACTATAGACACATCAACATAGCCCCAAGGACAGTCCAGCGTACCAAATAGAGGCGAAAGAAGGCCTATAGGCACTACTGTACTTAGACTTTGACTTTGCAAGGAAACTGACAGTAGTGTTTCTGTGGCTTTGCGGACATGTGTGGTGCTTTACAATGCTGCCTACATGCTAGTTGCATATGGGATGTGCATTGAATGTGGGGCTGTTCTGTATGTGGAGGATAAAAAAGAAATAAATAAACTGAACTGAAGAATGGTTTCCTCCACATGGTGGGGGGGGCTGACAAGGGCAGGGAAGATTGGAGGACGAAGAAAAAAAAAAAAAAAAAAAGAGAGATAATAGGGGCTTGTCAAGCTCTCTTCCTGTGACAAGTGCACAGTCACAGGAAAAAACATGGATTTTGTTTGAAGACATTTGGGAAATACACTACAGCGTGAGGGCACCACAACAGGGACCAAACACTCTGAGCTGCCTCTACAACAGCAGGCAGAGACGGAACGTGAAAGCCGCACCCTGGCATGGCGTTTGATGGATGAGGAAGTGACAAATAAAAGCAAAACGTAAGAGACCTTGTGAAAGAATTAGACAGTTATTCCATAGCCAGGGTAAAGAGGAAGTGGCTAACGCAATTAGAAAACATGAACAGAAGTACGAACAGATATCAAATGAAATGGAAAAATATATTGGCAAGGACGAGAGGGATCACACAATTTACTATGGGATATGTCCATGTATGCACATCACACAATCCATAACATCAAGATGTGGAAGGAGGTGCTCAGCAATACAAACACACAGCTGGAGATCACAAAACACAGTCTCTCGACGTACATAAAAATTTACAGAGTTAAACAGAATAATAGCCATGGGAAGGGCTGCTTTGGAAGGATCCGGATACATTGTTTAGCATTATTGTACCATGAGATTTGTGGGAGGATTGTAAGAAGGCGATACACTGGCCTGAAAAATGTGACCACTACTCCAATTACTATACTATCATTTGGCGCTAGACTGAGTATGGGAAAAGTTTGCAAGTAGACAAGGGATGGCTGTAACATGCTTACACACTGTAGAAAATTTAAGTTTAATTGTTAAGTTATCACACGTAATAAGACACAAAATTCAGACTTTATTACTTGTTAATGGCTTTAAAAGTACTGCAAAGAGCATTGTACAGCGAAAATAAAAGCGTCAAGATAACTCCAGTGATTAATGTACCTGCTGGGGAGGAATGAGAGTTTTGAACAGTGGCATTTTTGACTGAAAGATAGTGCAGATGGTTAATATGCAGACTGCAAAGGATGTGTATCATGAAAAAAAAAAACAGTATTTTATGTGGATGGCACAGTGGGTTACTGCTTTTGTCACAGAGATTCTTTAGTTACTGTACAGTTCATAATAGTAATCTAGCACAGTGAGCTATGAACGGCAATTCAGGAGCTGCATGCCAACTGCAAAGCACAAATTAGAAACCTGTTTTTTCCCAGTCTTTCAATTTAAAGTGCTGTAAAGTGCTCCAACACCTACACTGGTATGGGATATGCTATAATAAAAATTAAATACATGTGACAAAAAGGATAGGGAGAGAAGAGAGGCACTTATGGTTAAAAATTGAAAAGTTGGTCGCCAAGATGCAGCACCAACATTTCCAATAAAATGTTTAAATTTTTGCATATTTTTTCAATATAAAAAGAATGATTTCATGTTTGAAATTTAAATTGTGCAAATTGCTTGGGGGTACCTGGCTTCCAGTAATGTTTCACTGGTGGTCCCCAGGAGTAAAAAGGTTAGGAACCACAGGTGTACAACAAATTAGAACTTTCTTATGTAGGGATTACATTTAAAAATATTTGACCCATGCAAAGGTTGCCAAAATTCTTACAGTGAACAAATTTAGTCTGGAGGGAACAGAGGATTCATTTGCAGCAGTTAACAATATGTTGTCAGGAGTGTGGAATTTTATAAAATGTCTAAATTGTCCATTGGACAGTTTGTGTCATCAGTCTACTTGTCCTGTAAAAAGACATGCATATTTTCCTCCTGCTAAAATGGTGTTTACAAATATTGTCTAGGAGTTTGATTTCCTGGTCGGCCTCATTAAATGCTAGCTCATGTATAAAAGCTGTAAATCTGCACTAATGCAGGAACAGATACAATGGGTGCACTTTGTGATTTTCTTTGAGAATTCTGCCATAAACTGGTTATCACAGATCTTTTGTTATTTGAATTCTGTCTCTCTGTTTATTGACTGGCTTCAGTGGTAGTGACACAATTCTGCTCTTCCATACGAAGAATATTGGCACAAAGTAGTTTTGTTCATGCAAGGAACTACTATGGCAATGTGTAACTTTGATGAAAAGGTTACATTGATTTTTCCTGTTATGAATATAAATGTTGGAAATACCACCATGCATCCGCACATTTTACTAAATGATGCTTCAAAGAAATGACACCTAAAATATCATGGTAGTTTAGCAGAATGTTTCTTTCCTAGTTACATTGTTTGTGAAGGTATTTTGAAAGCAAAGAATAACAAAATTTTGCTTTCGAGCTTCTGCAGATATTTGCATCTGATGCGAGAGCATTCTGGAAGAATTGTGCTGGGCATTTGTTTACTGTAGTTCCATACCCCTGGTTGTGTATTTCTTCATAGCTCTATAGAGTACATACTAATAATTTAGTCATGTTCAATGACAGAAGAGATATAGAAATTAACAGAAGAGTTACTACGTGATGAATTGTAAATAATATAAGGAAAAAATAGATATATAATAATGTGGGTTCTTGTTGGGGTGTAGAGTGAGTTAATTATGTAATAACAAACTTCTACTAAGGTGTATTGATATTTAAAATAAACACATTAGTGCAGTAATAATGATTACACATGACGTGTTAGTGACTGATCGATTTCACTTAATGAGAGTCTAAAAGAAAATAACACAAGTGGATGTTTAAACATCTGCAGTACATGTAGTATGTTGAAGTCATGTGAGTGCAACCAGGGTGTCAAAAGGGCAATGAATGGGTAAAAATGCAGCACATTTGTCACAAATGTGTTTTATTTTTATGGTATTTTATTTTATGCATTTATCTGCCAGGTCCCGTCCCTATATTAAATTGTAGCAGTTAAGATTACCTTCCCCATTTCTGAAAACCACAGACTCTGGGCATGACTCCAAGGGCAAAGCCACGGATTGTTGCGATATGTTACCATGACGTTCCAAGTAGAAATGTAAAATAAATGTACAGCTGAATGGAATAGGATTTTTTTATATACACCCTGGACGCAGGATGTATGTATCTACGTATATATATGTGAATATAATTGGCGGCAGGAGGAGTATTTTTCTATCCATGTTTTTTCCTAGGTTTCAGAACATGGACGAGAAGATGTGGTTTCTGTATCCGTCTGTCTATGTTACGTTTTATGTTTTCATAATTAATGGGAGTCTTCCGTGGTACATCTTAAATGAGCGCAGTGACATGGATTGCCTTCATGTGTTGGTAGATTGCAACTAAATATTCTCCAAACTGGTTTTGGGTATTGAAAATACCTATATTAGGATAGAGTTATTACTACCTTAGGATGTGCTATGTAGTACTGCAATACAGCTATGAGTAATATACCTCTGATGATGAGGGTGCCAAATATAAATAAATAAAATAAATATAATATCTTTAAGGAACATCAGCATTTCAGAACATCACACTTGTACGAGAAAGGGGAAGTGACTTCTGATGGCAGTGATGCCTGCAAAGTCCCAACCCTTCCAGTATTGATGCAGATATTCAGGGTGTTGAAATAGAATAATAGGATACAATGCTATGTTAAAAAATTATACTGGCTGTATACCAGTGTAACATGTGTTTTCTCCTGACCTTTGGATCACCATTTGTTTGGTGAAATAGTTTGTGTGAATATTCCACTGTTACTGAGTGTAATTGTTATTTATTTTTTTAGTGTTTATTTGAGTTTAAGAGTGTGCTAGTTACCCCATAAACAAGTCAGATATGTCCCTTTATAAGATTTTGTGCATCTGATGAGCGGTTCTAGATTGATGCACTACCGCTTGCTTCATTGGTCAAGAAAGGCACCCTTGACAAAGTTGTCAAAGTGAGCACCGACTGCGATACTGTTTGACTGGCCTATGAACATGTCTGGTGCTGAGAAGTTATTATCTGATAAGACATTTTGACAGCAGTTTGCCATACCTTCAGCATTAGGTGCTGCAGGCCCTTCCTGGCTGGACAGCACTACCTGGACATGATCTCCAACAGGGAGATTGGGCTTGGGTCTCCTGAAAAGTAGGAGGGAACGACCTCCTGGATCCACAACTATTACACCAAGAAGGTACACCACCGGAACACGACTGCATCCTGGAGACTGGGTGTGGGTAAAGGCCACACCAGACGTCACTGCCTTCAACAACGGTGGAAGGGACCACACCAAGACTTATTGACAACAGCCACAGCAGTCAAGTGTGAGGGCATCACATCCTGGGTCCATACCTCACACACCAAGAAGGCCGCTGGACCAAAGGACGACCAGCCGCCAACAAAGTTGCAGATGAGAGTAATGCCACCTTCACCACAGCGGTACAACCTTCGTTCAACAAGCGCCACCAGTCAACACTGACGGAACTGCTCGTGCTACACTCCCACAGGAGTCGGAGAGTGTAAGCAGGTTCCCCAGTACACCAGAGCATTGTTCTTGGACTGCTCGTGCTGCAACCCCACAGGAGTCGGAGGGTGCAAGCGGGTCCTCAAGACACCAGGATATTCTTTCAGAACTGCTCGTGCTACTCTCCACAGGAGTTGGAGAGTCAAGCAAGGCCACTTAAGTATTAAAGACATCAGGAATATAAATGAACAGAATACTAAAAGTCCGCTAGAAAAATTTGCGCCAAGAGGTACAGATCCCAGTCCTACGGAAGCGGCTGGTCACTAGGATCAGTGCGGTTTGTGACAAAAAACAAAGGAGAGTCTGCAGGAGACTTAGAAGGGCGGATGAAACCATTCTCCAAGAATTGATCTAGATACTTTCGTAAATGTTGATTTTCATGTTCTGACAGGGCGTATACACGACAGCTGGGGAGTATCGCACCTGGGATTAGATCAATTTGACAGTCATAATGTGGAATCGCATTTTACAGTTCTTAGGTATGCTATGCCTAGTGGCCCCTGTGATACACAATGACAATCTCTGCACAGGCCTAGCATTAAGTAAAGAGGCCTACAAATGTAATTCGCTACTGCTAGGAACGCATTATGTTGCAAGGCTTGCCCTCTGAACAGACATCATGAAATATCATCGTCATTGCATGCTAGCTGAAGCAATCTCCCTTCTGGAAAGTACCAGTCTGAGTACGTGATGTTCTCAAGTTCTGTCACAAGATGGACCATGTGATATTAGGCACGTAGGCCACCTTGTGTAAAATCCTTTTCTATGCTTTTTGTTACTATATATGGTATGATAGGAAAAACGACCTCAGCCATAATGGAGAAGTAGTCATACGTCAATCATACGTCAAAGCCAAAGAACCAATAAGACGTTGAATTATGTTTGTGGTTTAATACTATAAAAGATCGTGTATTACTTCCTTGTATTAGGCTGCTCGAGTGTACACTAGTACAGAGCATCCTCCATGTACATGTCTTTCTATTCTATCCCTAATAAATTAATTATGTTTATCTAGAAGAGCTGGCTAACGGTCGTGTGTATCCTGAATGGGTGCTGAATAATTAGGCTTCTACAATAAGATCTATGAGGAGGCAAGGTTTCTGCTTCTTTTTAATCAAATACATCTTCATAGGATGAATATTGTCTGGGCAACTCTACTTCTTTCTCCGCTGCAGTGGCTATGTAAGAATTGCAATTTTTGGTTACTTGAGACGTCTGGAAGCATTTTTCTTTACATAGAGCTGAAGAGAACACGACCTTCCATTCTGCCCAATTAATCTCAGGATTGTGATGAGTTAACCAGGGTAAGCCAAGGATAATTCCATACTGAGGAGCAAGGATCAAGTCAAGGATGTGTTTCTCTTTATGTTTGGTTCTTTGGTTCTTCCCCTCACAGATCACCGACAAGGGGACAGTCTGAAGAGTTACTGGGCCTCCAGTCAAGAGTTTTCCATCTACTGCTTGTATTATTTCTGGAGTCTTCTTCTCAATACATGGGATCCCCCATGCGCGGACCAATTGGGCGTCAACAAAGTTCCCGGTAACCCCAGAATCTATGAGGGCCTTCTTGAAATAGTTATTTTTCTTTACTTGAACTTTTATGCCCAGCTTGAGATGTCTAGACTGTAAAGGGTCCACGGTGACTCCCAAGAGCAACCCTTCTTTACATCTTGGGTGATTTAGTTTTCCGGCTCGACTTGTGTATTGGCTGCAAGTTTCTGGACAGGACCTCGTTTGCTCTTTGGTTTGATTGTACATTCTTTGGCGAAATGACCCTTGCGCCCGCAATAAAGAAATTGTCTATTCTTTCTACGTAGGTTATTTTCGTCTTTGGTCAAAGGCCTCCTGATTGTTCCGATTTCCATAGGTTCTGGAGTTCTTTCTTTCTGGGTTCTTGATTCTCTATTATCGTGAACACACCAGGAATATTTCTCAGACTTTTTGCGTGTTCCCCTTCGTTCTGCTAAACGATGATCCAGTCTCAAAACGAGGTTTATTAGATCTTGACAGTCTGTAGGCTGCTGGTCTATTTGAGCAAGAATGTCTTTTAACTCCTCCTTGAGTCCTTTGTAGAAAAAGGCTGCTTGTTTTTCTTCAGGCCAGGATGTCTCGGCTACCAGCCGATTCAAGTTAGCTAAGTAGGACACTAAATCCTGGTTATCTTGTCGCAAGTCTAATAATTCACGATCTGCTGACAATGTCACAGTTCTGCAATCAAATACTCTTCAAACTCACGAACAAAATTTCTCCAATTGTAAAGCAGGGGACTGTCTTTACGCACAAGAGGAATTGCCCAGGTAGCTGCATCCACAGTCAGGTATGATGACAAGAAAGCCACTCTGGATTGGGCATCATGGAAAGCGTGTGGTTGGCAGTTAAAATGTATTTCCACTTGAACCAGGAAAGATTGTGCTTTCAAGGGATCGCCTGAGAAACGTTCTGGAGGGGCTAGGAGAATGGCCGAAGGAACATTGAGGGAAATGTTCGTAGGAGGATTACCTCCAGAAGCCTGAGAAGAAGGACCAGGCCAAGGCACACCAAGGGGATTTTGGGGGTCATTACAACATTGGCGGTAAAAGCCGCTTATCGCCGTGCAGAAGACCGCCACCACACCGCTGCGGCTGCGGAATTCCGCCACAGCTATTATGATCCACAGTTCGGAATCCGCCAAAAGTCAGACACCCACACAAGTCCGCCACACCAAAGGTCAGTGATAAACTGGCGAAAACAAAACCTCCACCGTCACGCCAACAGAAATACGCCCACACTATCATGACACACGAACCCACGCGGCGGTCTTTCTACCGCGGTATTCCATTGGCGGTACACACCGCCGCACTCAAAATACACACACATATACAAAACACAGCCACATTGGACGATTCCAAATACACACACCTGATACACATACACACACCACTCCCACACACTCAATACAATATAAAACACACACCCACATCACCCACAAACCCTTACGACAACAAATCACAAACGAAAGCCAGAGAGAGACACCACCATCAACAACACTAGCATCCACAGGCACACAACACCATCACCCACATAACTTCCACGCACCTCACACAACACCCCACGACATATCAGCACACTTATCACCACACACATCACCCCACACATCACCTGCACCACCCCATGGCACGGCAAAGACACCCCAGGTTCTCGGAGGAGGAGCTCTGGGTCATGGTGGAGGAAATCATCCGGGTAGAGCCACAGCTATTCGGATCACAGGTGCAGCACACCTCCATAGCAAGGATGATGGAGCTATGGCGAAGAATAGTGGACAGGGTCAACGCAGTGGGACAGCACCCAAGAAATCGGGAGGACATCAGGAAGAGGTGGAACGACCTACGGGGGAAGGTGCTTTCCGTGGTCTCCAGACACCACCTGGCGGTTCAGCGGACTGGCGGCGGACACCCACCTCCTCCCCCACAACTAACAACATGGGAGGAGCAGGTCTTGGCAATTCCGCATCCTGAGGGCCTCGCAGGAGTCGTAAGTCAAACCTTTAACTACGTCATCCCCCACCCACCTGCATGCTATTAACTACCCCCACCCTTGCCCTCACCCCATCACTCCTACACCTCACAAATGTCCCACTATCACAAACCACACATCCAAACACCAAGCCCTGCATGCAACACCAAAGCATGGACACCCATCACTAAAGCATGCCCACTGCACATACCCATACACCCCCCTAAACCACCATCACACAAGGTCCCACACAGGAATGCTAGCACTGGGGTACACGGTCACCCACCCATTGCACACCTTGACACACACAGATGCAATAATCATGCCTTTATACCCCTGCAGTACCCCTACCCAATGTCACCGGACAGGAGGGTCCACGCATGTCCACACCACCAACAGAAGAGGCCCACATTGATGACAGCACCTCTGTCCAACTGGATCTAGATGACCAGCCCGGCCCATCGGGGACCTCGGGACAGTCGGTTCCCCTGACACAGTCACAGGCCACCACAGAGCTTCCCCCCTCTGGAAACACCAGCACAGCACCCACCCAGCGGCCCATACCTCCATCCCCAGGACACGTCAATCACCAGTGTGTCCACCACTACAGGGAACCCAGGCTAACCCACCACCCCAACAACAACAGGGACCTGGGGGCAGTGGTAGTGGGCACACGATCCAGGGGACGGAGGCCCAGGAACACAGGGGAACTGGGTGGGCTGCTGTGCGACAGGGGGCGGACAGGCCCAGGGAACCCACTCTCCACGAGGCCCTCTCCTCCATCATGGGAGCATACCACTACTCCCAGAAGACGATGGCAACAGTACTGGCCAAGTTTCAGGAGACCCAGCGCCTGCAGGAGGAACAGTATATGGGCTTCAGGGAGGAACTCAGAACCATCAATTCCACCCTGGGCACCATCGTAGGGGTGCTGAAGGAAGTACTCAACACCAGGAGGGACACTGTGGCACTACGAGGGGCCCCTGACACTAGCCTGGACGATGAACTGCCCACCACCTCCGCCGGCGCTAGTGGACAGGAGACACCGCCACAGGACCACCACACCAGCACCCCACCCCCTGCAGAGGGAGAACTACCTCGCAAACGGTCCCTGAGATCCAGGAACAAGACAGAGAATGATGCCAAGACCCCCGCCAAGAAATGAGACCACCCTGATTGTCATCCTACTGTCCCACTTTGTCACCCTGTCCGTCCTTAAACGGCCCCAGCTCCACTTCCTATGCCCATTTGGGCAATGCACCTCTGAGACTAATAGACTAATAGACTGGACTCTGCCATGGACATTCCTCTGCCATCACCCCTCACCATTTTGCTACCCCCTTCAACTTTGAGCACTAAAATAAACACCCTTAAAGCACAAAACAATCTGGAGTCTGTCTGTGATTTCAGAATACTGTATTAGCAATAACTGTGGCAAAAAGCTCTTTCAGTTGTAATGTCAACATACCTATGTCACACAGCTCTAGTCCATGAGGAATCAAAACAGATGTCACACTGTGGGACCCACATCTGTGAAATCGTAAGGGAAAGTGACAACTCAGTGACCATACACTGGGTGAAAAAGACAGACAGTAGAGAGGTAGTAGTGTTTAAGTACATGTAGTAGGCAGGTTTTTATTCTTACCTGTGTCTCACTGGAAATATTGCTGGATCACTGAGTCCCTGTTTTCCATGTCTTCTTCCTCTGCTTCCTCGTCTTCACTGTCCACAGGCTCCACAGCTGCAACAACACCGCCATCTGGACCAACCTCCTGCAGAAAGGACACCTGTCGTCACAAAGCCAATTTGTGAAGCATACAGTAGGCCACGATGATCTGGCACACCTTCTTTGGTGAGTAGAATAGGGATCAATCTGTCGTATGGAGGCACCTGAACCTCGCCTTGAGGAGGCCGAAGGTGCGTTCGATCACCCTCCTAGTTCACCCATGTGCCTCATTGTAGTGTTCCTCTGCCCTTGTCCTGGGATTCCTCACTGGGGTCAGTAGCCATGACAGGTTGGGGTAACCAGAGTCACCTGCAAATGGCGAGGGACAACTGTTAGACACACACTAACCTGGAGGGATATCCCCAGACCCAGACAACCATTCCCACTGACTAGCTTCCAGGCGCTCACCTAATAGCCACACACGGTGCCTCTGGAGTTGACCCATCACATAAGGGATGCTGCTATTCCGCAGGATGTAAGCGTCATGCACTGAGCCAGGGAACATGGCATTCACATGGGAGATGTACTGGTCTGCCAAACATACCATCTGAACATTCATTGAATGATAACTCTTCCGGTTTCTGTACACCTGTTCACTCCTGTGGGGGGGGGGAACAAAGCCACATGGGTCCCATCAATGGCACCTATGATGTTGGGCATATGTCCCAGGGCATAGAAATCACCTTTCACTGTAGGCACATCCTCCACCTGAGGGAAAACAATGTAGCTCCGCATGTGTTTCAGCAGGGCAGACAACACTCTTGACAACACGTTGGAAAACATAGGCTGGGACATCCCTGATGCTATGGCCACTGTTGTTTGAAATGACCCACTTGCAAGGAAATGGAGCACTGACAGCACCTGCACTTGAGGGGGGATTCCTGTGGGATGGCGGATAGCTGACATCAGGTCTGGCTCCAGCTGGGTACACAGTTCCTGGATTGTGACACGGTCAAGCCTGTATGTGATTATCACGTGTCTTTCCTCCATTGTCGACAGGTCCACCAACGGTCGGAACACCGGAGGATGCCGCCATCTCCTCACATGTCCCAGCGGACGGTGCCTATGAAGGACAACAGCGAGCACAGAGTCAAACAAGTCAGAGGTACGTACCCACAGCTTACACAGAACACCATTCATACACAAAAAGTGACCTGTATGTGTGTTGAGTCTAGGCCTAGGTATGTGTGACGCAGTTGAAAATGAAGCCATGTGGGCCCCTGAAATGGCGGCTGCCTGACCTGTAAAGTGGGACAATGGGATGTGAGGTAACTGCGCTGCCGTCACGGTAGGCGGTCGAAGACCGCAGCGCAATGCTGCATTGGTTAACATTGGACCCTATGGGTCCCAGGAGCCAATGACGATGTACGCCGGCGGGGACGGTACGCACCGCCGCGGACGTGACTGCCATTTTCTATCTGTTCACTCGATACCTGATCTTTGACAGGAGAGGACCTACACTGCAAGTGCTGCTGTGACCTCGGTCTGGATGGGGTCCTCCCCCAGTACACGCTACTCTACGGTCCTCCAGACAAACAGGTAAGTAGACTGGGAGCAGGCTATGCCTGTGTGGAGAGGGGTGGATGTAAGAAGGAAGGGGGGAGAGTGCGGCATGCATGAAACGACGGTGAGTGCATGTGCCACATGGCAAGGGTAGGGATGGGGGCCAATCACTTTGACGGTGCAGTTGGTAATTACTTTCTCTTCCCCCTGTACAAATCATGTAGGTCAGCGCCCACCAGAAAAAAGATATTTGGCGTGCCATCGCCAAGGACGTCCGGACCCTGGGGGTCTACCATAGACGGAGCACCCACTGCCGGAAAAGATGGGAGGACATTCGCCGCTGGAGCAAGAAGACAGTGGAGGCTCAGCTGGGGATGGCCTCCCAACGTGGGAGGGGTGCCCATCGCACCATGACCCCCTGATGTTCAGGATCCTGGCTGTGGCGTACCCGGAGTTGGATGGGCGCTTGAGGGCATCACAGCAGACACAAGGGGGTGAGTAAACTCGCATTCTGCTGACTTTGCGCGCAGTGTAGGGGTCTGGGTGGGGGAGGTGGGCTGTGGGTTTCCCTAGCCCAGGGCGAGGTCCGTAGGCAAGGTCCCTCTGTAAGGCAGGCCATGTGGCACCCCAGCCCACCTCTGTAGAGTGCCAAGTACACCTAGTCATGCCCCTGTGTCATCTATGTGTGTAGATGTCGTCCTTTGCCTTGTAGACCATTTCCCAGGAATTGAACAGTTGAGCCCAAGAGCACGGCGTAGTGCAGGGGGCTTCTGTGTCTGTCGAGTCCGCTAACGGTAGTGGTAATGCATGCACTCAACATGTCTTTCTTCTGTCATGCCCCCCCTTTTTGTGGTCTCCCTGTTCTTGTGTGCATTAGCATCACCAGGCGGAGGAGCAGTGGGACTGGAGCACGAGGGAGCTGCATCCCACATGGCCATGGAGGGCCACACTACGTACTCGGAGTTCACCAGTGGGACGGAGGGCGAGGGGAGCTCCACGGCGGGGACAGGAGCTGAGACCAGTGACACGGACTCGTCCTCTGATGGGAGCTCCCTTGTGGTGGTGGCAACATCTGTGCCCCCCCATCTACAGGTACAGCTGCCACCCCACCTTCCAGCACTGCCCTCCCAGCAGCCCCTCAGCCTTCGCCCCGTGCCCGCTCACCCGGGAGGGTGGGCATCACCTTCGCCCCAGGCACCTCAGGCCCTGCCCCAGTCACCCCTGCTGCCCTCAGTGAGGAGGCCATTGACCTCCTTAGGTCCCTCACTGTTGGGCAGTCTACCATTTTGAATGCCATCCAGGGTGTACAAAGGCAGTTGCAACAAACCAATGCATTCCTGGAGGGCATTCATTCTGGTCAGGCGGCCCTTCAGCGAGCTTTTCAGACTCTGGCCTCAGCACTGATGGCAGCCATTGTCCCTGTGTCTAGCCTCCCCCCTCCAACTTCCGCGACCCCAACCCAATCCCCTGTACCTCAGCCTATCCCACGCACACCTACAGACCAGCATGCACACACGTCAACACACAAGGGAAGCTCAGGCAAACATAAGCACCACACATCCCACAGGCACTCACGCAAGCATCACACACATGCAGACACACCAACATCCACTGCCTCCACTGTGTCCCCCTCCTCCTCGTCTCCCTCCTCCCTCCCTGTATCGTCTACACTCACACCTGCATGCACTACCTCTACAGCCACTACGTCCCTCTCCAGCACACCCTCCACCACACCCCGCTCACGTGCAGTCACCACCCCCACTACCATTCACACGTCCCCTGTGTCCTCTCCCAGTGTGTCTGTGACGCCCCCTCCGAAGATACACAAACGCAGGCACACACCCACCCAACAGCCATCCACCTCACAACAGCCTCCAGCGCATGCACCTTCACCCAAAGTCAGCAAACGAACACCTCCTACAACCACAAACTCTTCCTCCACTACCAAACCCCCTCCAGCTACCCATCCCAGTGTGTCAAAAAAACTTTTCCTGTCCAACCTTGACCTCTTTCCCACACCTCCCCCACCCCGTCCGTCTCATAGGTCCCGAAGTAGCACCTCAGCCACAACATCTCCGGGACCAGTGGTGCCTGTAGTCACAGGAATCTAGAGTGCACCGGCCACCAGGGCAGCCAGTGTGGCACGGAACCACAGCACAGACAGTCCCCCATCTGTGAAGCATCAGAAGTTGGCCAGTGCCCGGCGGGAGAGGGGGAAGACTCCAGCCACCAAAGCCGCTCCCAGGGGTCCCGGTGGGAGTGTGGAGTCAGCTGTGACACCTTCCAAGGTGGGGAAAGGCCACAAGAAACCCACCAAGTCTGGGAAGAGCAGCACGGTGGAGAAGACCGCCATTATCCCCGCTGCCTAGGAGGCCACCGCCAGCACCAGCCCAGCTGCCCAGGAAGCCACCGCCAGCACAAGCCCAGCTGCCCAGGAGGCCACTGCCAGCACAAGGCCAGCTGCCCAGGAGGCCAGCACCAGCCCAGCTCCCCAGGAGGCCACCGCCAGCACAAGCCCAGCTGCCCAGGAGGCCACCGCCAGGACAAGGCCAGCTGCCCAGGAGGCCACCGCCAGCACAAGCCCAGCTGCCCAGGAAGCCACTGCCAGCACCAGCCCAGCTGCCCAGGAGGCCACCGCCAGCACAAGCCCAGCTGCCCAGGAAGCCACCACCAGCACAAGCCCCGCTGGGCCATGAAGGACCGCCCGCAAAAGCCCCGCTGGGCCATGAAGGACCGCCAGCAAAAGCCCCCGCTGGGCCATGAAGGACCACCAGCAAAAGCCCCGCTGGGCCATGAAGGAACGCCAGTAGCTGAGTCCCTGCAATGGAGACCGCCGTCTCAAGCACCGCTGAACAGGGCACCGCCGCCTCAAGCACCGCTGAACAGGGCACCGCCGTCTCAAGCACCGCTGAACAGGGCACCACCGCCTCGAGCATTGCTGAACAGGGCACCGCCGCCTCAAGCACCTCTGAAGAGGGCACCGCCGCCTCAAGCACCGCTGAAGAGGGCACCGCCACCTCAAGCATTGCTGAGCAGGGCACCGCCGACTCAAGCACCGCTGAACAGGGCACCGCCGTCTCAAGCACCGCTGAACAGGGCACCGCCGCCTCCATCACCGCTGGCCCATGAGCGCCAAGGGCACTGACGCTACTGAGTCCGTCACGGGCAGAATGAAGCACTCTGGGCACCATGCCCCCTCCAGAACCAGTGGAGAGATCCATCCACAACCTCTGTCCTTGGCAGGATGAAGCACTCTGGGCACAAGGCCCCCTCTGAACCAGTGGAGAGATACATCCACTACCTCTGCCCTTAGCAGGATGAAGCACTCTGGGCACAAGGCCCCCTCCAGAACCAGTGGAGACTGTTATCCACTTGAGAGACTGTGGCTTTGCTCTCCGCAGGATTGAACAGTGGGCAGACCACCCACTGTAGAGACTTGAGAGACTGTGGCTTTGCACTCCCCAGGATGGAACAGTGGGCAGACCACCCACTGTAGAGACTTGAGAGACTGTGGCTTTGCACTCCCCAGGATTGAACAGTGGGCAGACCACCCTGTAGGAAAGTCCTCCTTTTTTGCCTGATCACCCCCACACTTTTTGGATAGGTACTGGTGGTTACTGACTCTTGGCTGTGCCCTGGGTACTGCTTACCAGTCCCAGGGCCAGTGCTCTGTGTAAAATGGATATGCAAATTAGGCTAATTATAATTGGCTAAGTTAACCTACCTATAAGTCCCTAGTATATGGTAGGGCATGTAGGTTTAGGGACCACAGCATAGGTGGTGCACACCTAGGTGCATTGCTGAGGTGCCCAGTGTCATTTTAAAGGCAGGCCTGCCTTGCTGGCTGCTTTTAAATTAAAGTTATATGCAAATTCGACTTTGGAATTAAAAGTACTTCCAAAGTCTTAAACTACCTTATTTTTACATATAAGTCACCCCTGAGGTGTGCCCTATGTGCCCCTAGGGCTGGGTGCCATGTAACTATAAGCAGGGATGTTATAAAAATAGATTTATAAGCCCTGGTGAGGTAAAAACAGCCAAATTCGTTTTTCCCTCATTGAAGTAAATGGCCTTCATAGGCTAGAATGGGGAGACTTTATTTTAAATTTTAAAGTCTCCTTAAATGTTGCATACCAAGAATTTGGTATCAAATTAATTGTTGTAATAAATGCCACAACTTCCAGTTGTTGGATTTAATATAACTTGTTCAGGTAAAAAGTTTAGACTTTACCTAAAAAGTTGCCAATTTCTGCTCTGCATTGTTTTTGCTGCTGTGCTCTGATTGGCCAGCCTGCAGCAGCTTTTGCCAAGCTGCCTTGATGAGGTGTGAAGTGGCCTGGCTTCACACAAAGGAATGTGCTTGGGGGAGAGAATCTCCCCTCAGCAGATGGTGAGGCAGGAAGGGGGAGGGCTGCCAAACTGGTCTTCAAAGGCAGAGAAGGACATCTGGAGCACCCAGCAACACCCCCACATCCTGCAACCCCAGACAACTAGGTGCCCCCTTGATTAGATTAGGAGAGGGCAGGAGAGGGGTGTGTTTATGATTTTTAGCCACACCAGTGGGTGGGCTCAGCCAGATGTAACCTCCAAAAATCAGATTCAGCCATGTTGGATTTTTAGAGACTGTTGCCTTTTGGGATAGATGTTTGCCACACTTCCCAGGAAGTGGTCATCACAGGGGGACGACCCTGTACCTGATTGGAGAACCAGGACCCCCCTGCTTTTCACCCAGGAGCAAGGATAAAACTGGCAGACCTGCCCCCACACCTCAGATCCCCACCAAATTTCAAGAAGAAGGAACTAAAGGAGAAGAAGGACTGCCCTGCTGGACCCCTGGCCTGCACCTGGAACCTACACTCAGAAGGACTGCACCAGCTGCACACTTGGGCTTCACCACAAGAAGGACTTTGCCTGGCTTCAACTGGTTCAAGGATGGACTCCCTGTTTGCTACAGGTGAAAAATTGCTATCCAGAGTCCCCCTGCCCCAACTCCTGAAAAGTGACCAGCTGACCACTGTCCAGTGGCCAAAAAGGAGTTTGCGCCAGGTGCATTCTGGGAGTTGAAGTCCGCACCCCCCAAGGACCATCACAGAACTTCTGGACCCTTGGGGTGAGCTGTGGACCCCAAAAGAACCTTAAAAGAACATCTGGGTGAACCCCAGAAGTTTGGAAAAGATTTGAGAATTTTTGAAAAAAAGCTCCAGAGAGGGACCGACCCGCCGTGGAAATTCTAGCCGGCTTGCCTCAACCGCGACCCGGCCTGACTTGGTGGTTCGTCCCGGTAAAGAAAAACCTCAGAAAAAGAGACTAAGTCCGAAGGTAAAAAGTTGACCGGGACCTCCCAGCCATCGTATCCGAGAAGGGCTCCACGGACGTCGGATCAAGATCCAGGTTTACCCCGGTCGAAGGATTTTCATCTCGAAAAAACGACTAAGTCCGAAGGTAAAAATCTCCACCGAGGAAACCCACATCGCGTATCCGGACAAGGGCTCCAGGAGGTCGGATTCAACTGACAGGTTCGTCCCGGTGATGAAAAACTTCAAAATAAAGCCTAAGGGGGTCATTCTTACTTTGGCGGGCGGCGGAGGCCGCCCGCCAAAGTAACCCCGTCAGAACACCGCACCGCGGTCGAAAGACCGCTGCGGTGATTCTGAGATTTTCCCTGGGCTGGCGGGCGGCTGCCAAAAGGCCGCCCGCCAGCCCAGGGCAAATCAACCTTCCCACGAGGACGCCGGCTCAGAATTGAGCCGGTGTAGTGGGAAGGTGCGACGGGTGCAGTGGCACCCGTCGCGTATTTCAGTGTCTGCATAGCAGACACTGAAATACTTTGCGGGGCCCTCTTACGGGGGCCCCTGCAGTGCCCATGCCATTGCCATAGGCACTGCAGGGGCCCCCAGGGGCCCCGCGGCACCCCCTACCGCCATCCTGTTCATGGCGGGTTTCCCGCCATGAACAGGATGGCGGTAGGGGGTGTCTGAATCCCCATGGCGGCGGAGCGCGCTCCGCCGCCATGGAGGATTCAGAAGGGCAGCGGTAAACCGGCGGGTGACCGCCGGTTTACCCTTTCTGACCGCGGCTGAACCGCCGCGGTCAGAATGCCCTTCGGAGCACCGCCAGCCTGTCGGTGGTGCTCCCGTGGCCGGTGACCCTGGCGGTCACCGGCCGCCAGGGTCAGAATCAGGCCCTAAGTCAGAAGGTAACTTTTTAACCGAGGCCTCCCGCGACTTGTAGCCGAGCAGGGCTCCATCGCGGTCGGCCTGAAACTTTGACTTTGCCCCGGTCGAGGTGCAACCAGATGACCCGATTGGCGCTTTTTGTTTCTAAGCGCTAGAAAAATAATAATTCTTTAAAAATTCATATCTCCGGTTCCCTTTATCCGATTTTATTTGTTTTTGTGTCATTTTAAAGATAAAAATATAAACTATTTTTAAAAATATTGGTTTTGGATTTTTCAACTGTTTCCTGTGTTTTATTTAATTACTGTTTTGTGATATTTGAATGCTTTACACACTGTCTCCTAAGTTAAGCCTTGACGCTCGTTGCCAAGCTACCAAGGGTTGAGCTGGGATGAATTTACTGAGATCTAACTGTACCTAGGTGGAGGTTAGTGGCTTGTTGCTAGGTGTAGGTACCTACCTGCCCTTACCAATAACCCATTTTCCAACATTTTTGGTGGCAGCGGTGGGATCCTGTACTTGTGTTCAGTATCACGTTACAGTTTTGAGTAAAACAAATTAAAAATCCTTTAAATTGTCTTAGTGCAAAAAAATTGTTTTTTAATTTTTAATTTTAATTTTTTTTTATTAATTTGGATTAATTTCAATTATTGAATTTTTGTAATTTTTCTAAATTCTTGTTTCCAATTTTTGCAAAAAGTTTTTGTTGACACAAAACTAGGGAACCATGGAGCTTGATCTGGCTATCCTACCCACACTGACAGTAGTCCAGCTCAGGGGGTTGTGTATTGAAAGAGGGTTGCCTGCAACCACTGATCTCAGGAAGCAAATCCTGATTAAATCCCTGACAGCATGGGCTGAGGCCCAAGAGCTAGGCACAGAGGAAGCTCCAGAGGAGGAAGAAAAAGGGGAGGATGCTAACTCTAACCTTTCAGGGGAGGGAAGGCATCTGAGCCCAAGTGAGGATGAGGAAGAACGGTCCTCAGTAGATACAGTCACTAGGGGCAGACCCAAAGCTAGTGGTAGGAAGGGGGTCCTTTCAGGAGGAGAGAACCCATCCATCAGAGAAAGAGAGCTGGAGGCCCAGCTAGCATACAGAGCTTTGGAAGCAGATAAGCTGGCCCTAGAAAAGACAAAGTGGGCAAACAAAGAAAAAAGAGATGGTGGCAGCGATAAAGAAGCTGAGGTGTCCATGGGTGGGGTTTTTTACCCCAGATTACCCAAAGGGGTGGTTCCTGCCTATATAGAGGGGGATGACATAGATAAGTGGCTGGGGGCCTTTGAGAGGGCCCTCCAGATGAGGAGAGTCAAGCCTCAGTACTGGGGTTCACTTCTTTGGGAGTTAGTTCCCAACTCTGGGAGGGATAGGCTCCTAACCATGAGTGGGGAGGATGCAGACTCATACCCCAGTATGAAGAGTTGCTTGACTAAAAAGTTTGGTCTGACCCCAGAGCAGTATAGGCTCAAGTTTAGGGACACCCAAAACACAAGCACCCAGTCCTGGGTGGACTTTGTGGACATTTCAGTAAAGGCACTGGAGGGCTGGATACAGGGCAACAGGGTAAGTACCTTTGAGGGGCTGTACAATTTGATTATGAGGGAGCACCTTCTAACTAATTGTGTCCAAGAGAAGCTCCGCCAGTATCTAGTTGACTCTAGGTTGACCAACCCCAGAGAGCTGGGGGAGGCAGCAGATGACTGGTTAAGAACTAGGGTTAACCAGAAACCCCCAGGGGGTGATCAGAAAAAGGGAGGACATGGTTCTTCTCAGGGGAAGAACCAGGGGAAAGATGATAAAAAGCCCAAAGAGTCCTCACAAGAGTCCCCAAAAACTTCTCAGGGAGGGGGAGCCCCGAGCCAATTCACTTTTAAAGGGAAAGGGTATCAGGGAAAGAATTATGATCCTGCTAAAGCAGGAAGGTTTCAGGAGCTTGCTAAGGCCGTCAAGGGTTTTGATTGTCATCAACCTGGGCATAAAAGAGGAGATGCTATCTGCTCCAAGAAGCCCCCCACTGGTGGGCAATCCCAGGGGATTGCTAGTGTAGGGTTGGGGGTGGAAGTTGGCCCAGGGGTGGAATCAGGGTACACAGAGGTCACCTTAGTATCCGTGGGTGGGGTGGACATTGCAACTATGGCCACCTTACCTCCCATCATGGAGAGGTATAGGCAGAGGCCTAAAGTCAATGGGACTGAAGTGGAAGCTCTGAGAGATACAGGAGCCAGTGTGACAATGGTCACAGAAAAGCTGGTTTCTCCAGAGCAGGTCTTACCTGGTGTCTTCCACCAGGTGACTTATGCTGATAGCAGAACAAAACTCCATCCCATGGCTATGGTGAGTCTGGAATGGGTAGGTGTGACTTGCCCTAAAAAGGTAGCTGTAGCTCCTGCCCTCCCAGTAGAGTGTCTGCTGGGAAATGATCTTGAAGCATCTGAATGGTCAGAAGTGGAGAGAAGGGTCCATGCACAGATGCTGGACCTCCCTGAATGGGTGTGTGCTGTGACCAGGTCACAGGCAGCACAACAGGGAAATGCTGGACACCTGGACCCTGGAACAATGGACCAAGCCTCCAAGAAAAAGAGAAAGGGCACTGGGTCTGGATTGCCAGCCCCAACAAGTACAGAGGGTCAGTAAGAATCCAACCCTGAGGGAGAGGATCTGAACTCTGAGGGAGGGACACTTTCCCTGCAAACTATGCCTCATTTGGCAGAACTGCAAGGGGCAGGTGGGCCCACCAGAGAAGATTTGTGCCAGGGACAAAGAGAGTGTCCCACTCTTGAGGGCCTGAGGCAGACTGCTACCAGGCAAGAACAAGGGGATACCAGTGGGACCCACAAGGTTTACTGGGAGGATGGAGTTCTCTACACTGAGGCAAGGGCCCTCAAACCAGGGGCTACTAGGAGAGTAGTGGTCCCCCAGAAGTATAGAGAATTACTCCTTACCTTAAGCCATGATATCCCCTTAGCTGGACATTTGGGACAGACCAAGACCTGGAACAGGCTGGTCAACCATTTTTATTGGCCCCAAATGTCAGAAAAAGTTAGGGAGTTTTGCAGCTCCTGTGTCACCTGTCAAGCCAGTGGTAAGACAGGAGGCAAACCAAAGGCCCCCCTGATACCACTGCCAGTGGTTGGGACTCCCTTTGAGCGGGTGGGGATTGACATTGTTGGTCCCCTAGACCCACCAACTGCTTCAGGTAACAGGTACATTGTGGTGGTAGTGGACCATGCCACCAGGTACCCTGAGGCAATACCCCTCCGGACAGTCACTGCTCCCACAGTGGCTAGGGCCCTACTTGGTGTGTTCACCAGAGTGGGATTCCCAAAGGAGGTGGTCTCAGATAGGGGCACAAACTTTATGTCAGCCTATCTGAAAGCCATGTGGTATGAGTGTGGTGTTACTTATAAGTTCACCACCCCCTACCACCCACAGACCAATGGTCTGGTGGAAAGATTTAATAAGACCCTGAAGGGCATGATCATGGGTTTGTCTGACAAACTCAGGAGGAGATGGGATGTCCTCCTCCCTTGCCTGCTGTTTGCCTACAGAGAGGTGCCACAGAAGGGGGTTGGATTCAGCCCCTTTGAGTTACTGTTTGGGCACCCTGGAAGAGGCCCATTGTGCTTGGTGAGAGAGTCTTGGGAAAAGACTCTCAAAGAATCCAAGGAGAATGTGCTAGATTATGTGCTAGGCCTGCGGTCACGCATGGCTGAGTATATGAAGAAGGCAAGCAGAAACCTGGAAGCCAGCCAGGAGCTCATGAAGCTCTGGCATGATCAAAAGGCTACCATGCCTGAGTATCACCCAGGACAGCTGGTGTGGGTTTTGGAGCCCATGGCTCCTAGGGCACTTCAGGCCAAATGGACTGGGCCCTATCCAATTCTAGAGAAAAAAGGTGAGGTCACCTACTTAGTGGACCTTGGCACCCCCAGGAATCCTCACAGGATCCTGCATGTAAACAGGATGAAACCCCACCAGGACAGGGCAGACATGACCATGCTAATGGTCACTGATGAAGGGAAGGAGGAGGAGGGTGAACCTCTGCCAGACCTCCTGTCCTCAAAGGCAAAAGATGGGTCAGTGGAGGGAGTGGTACTCTCTCCCAAATTGACAGATCAGCAACAAAAAGACTGTAAGCAAGTTTTGGGACAGTTTGCTAGTCTGTTCTCCCTGACCCCAGGACTCACCAATTGGTGTGTCCATGATGTTGACACTGGTGACAGCTTGCCTGTCAAGAACAAGCTGTACAGGCTGTCTGACCAGGTCAAGGCCAACAACAAAGCTGAAGTGGCTAAGATGTTGGACCTCAAGGTAATTGAGCCCTCTGATAGTCCTTGGTCCAGTCCAGTGGTACTGGTGCCCAAAGCTAATCCCCAAGGTGGGAAGAAAGAATTGAGATTCTGTGTGGACTACAGAGGTCTAAACGCAGTCACTAGGACTGATGCTCACCCCATACCTAGAGCTGATGAGCTCATTGACAGGTTGGGGGCTGCCAAATTCCTGAGCACATTTGATCTGACCTCAGTATATTGGCAGATTGCCTTAAGTCCAAGAGCTAAGGAGAGGTCAGCATTTTCCACACCAGAGGGCCACTTTCAGTTCAAGGTGATGCCCTTTGGCATGAAAAATGCTCCTGCCACCTTCCAACGGTTGGTGAACAGAGTCCTATCTGGGTTGGAATCTTTCAGTGCAGCTTATCTGGATGATATAGCTGTATTTAGTTCCACCTGGAGGGACCACCTGGTCCACCTGAAGGAAGTGCTTCAGGCCCTGCTTCAAGCAGGCCTGACTATCAAGGCAAGCAAGTGCCAGATAGGGCAAAGCTCTGTTGTGTACCTGGGCCACCTTGTTGGTGGAGGCCATGTACAACCTCTCCAGCCCAAGATCCAGACTATTCTGGATTGGGAGGCTCCAAAAACCCAGACTCAGGTCAGGGCCTTTCTTGGCCTGACCGGGTACTACAGGAGGTTTGTTCAGAATTTTGGGACCATAGTGGCCCCTCTGACTGAGCTTACCTCCAAGAAACAGCCCAAGAAGGTCATTTGGACCCCAGAGTGTCAGAAAGCTTTTGACACCCTAAAACAGGCTATGTGTTCAGCACCAGTGTTACTGGCCCCTGACTATAGCAAGGAGTTTGTAGTGCAAACAGATGCTTCAGAAGAAGGGATTGGGGCAGTGTTAGCACAAGTTAATGAAGAGGGCCATGATCACCCAGTTGCCTTCAGCAGCAGGCGACTACTCCCCAGAGAGAAAAAATGGAGTGCCATTGAGAGGGAGGCCTTTGCTGTGGTCTGGTCCCTGAAGAAGTTGAGGCCTTACTTGTTTGGTACTCACTTCCGTGTACAAACTGACCACAGACCTCTCAGGTGGTTGATGCAGATGAGGGGGGAGAACCCAAAACTGTTAAGGTGGTCCATTTCCCTACAGGGGATGGACTTCACAGTGGAGCACAGACCTGGGACTGCTCATGCCAATGCAGATGGCCTTTCCAGGTTTTTCCACTTAGCTGATGAGGACTAGCAGGGTGTAGGTTAGTACCCATCACCTTTCATCTGGGGGGGGGGCAGTGTAGGAAAGTCCTCCTTTTTTGCCTGATCACCCCCACACTTTTTGGATAGGTACTGGTGGTTACTGACTCTTGGCTGTGCCCTGGGTACTGCTTACCAGTCCCAGGGCCAGTGCTCTGTGTAAAATGGATATGCAAATTAGGCTAATTATAATTGGCTAAGTTAACCTACCTATAAGTCCCTAGTATATGGTAGGGCATGTAGGTTTAGGGACCACAGCATAGGTGGTGCACACCTAGGTGCATTGCTGAGGTGCCCAGTGTCATTTTAAAGGCAGGCCTGCCTTGCTGGCTGCTTTTAAATTAAAGTTATATGCAAATTCGACTTTGGAATTAAAAGTACTTCCAAAGTCTTAAACTACCTTATTTTTACATATAAGTCACCCCTGAGGTGTGCCCTATGTGCCCCTAGGGCTGGGTGCCATGTAACTATAAGCAGGGACTTTATAAAAATAGATTTATAAGCCCTGGTGAGGTAAAAACAGCCAAATTCGTTTTTCCCTCATTGAAGTAAATGGCCTTCATAGGCTAGAATGGGGAGACTTTATTTTAAATTTTAAAGTCTCCTTAAATGTTGCATACCAAGAATTTGGTATCAAATTAATTGTTGTAATAAATCCCACAACTTCCAGTTGTTGGATTTAATATAACTTGTTCAGGTAAAAAGTTTAGACTTTACCTAAAAAGTTGCCAATTTCAGCTCTGCATTGTTTTTGCTGCTGTGCTCTGATTGGCCAGCCTGCAGCAGCTTTTGCCAAGCTGCCTTGATGAGGTGTGAAGTGGCCTGGCTTCACACAAAGGAATGTGCTTGGGGGAGAGAATCTCCCCTCAGCAGATGGTGAGGAGGAAGGGGGAGGGCTGCCAAACTGGTCTTCAAAGGCAGAGAAGGACATCTGGAGCACCCAGCAACACCCCCACATCCTGCAACCCCAGACAACTAGGTGCCCCCTTGATTAGATTAGGAGAGGGCAGGAGAGGGGTGTGTTTATGATTTTTAGCCACACCAGTGGGTGGGCTCAGCCAGATGTAACCTCCAAAAATCAGATTCAGCCATGTTGGATTTTTAGAGACTGTTGCCTTTTGGGATAGATGTTTGCCACACTTCCCAGGAAGTGGTCATCACAGGGGGACGACCCTGTACCTGATTGGAGAACCAGGACCCCCCTGCTTTTCACCCAGGAGCAAGGATAAAACTGGCAGACCTGCCCCCACACCTCAGATCCCCACCAAATTTCAAGAAGAAGGAACTAAAGGAGAAGAAGGACTGCCCTGCTGGACCCCTGGCCTGCACCTGGAACCTGCACTCAGAAGGACTGCACCAGCTGCACACTTGGGATTCACCACAAGAAGGACTTTGCCTGGCTTCAACTGGTTCAAGGAGGGACTCCCTGTTTGCTACAGGTGAAAAATTGCTATCCAGAGTCCCCCTGCACCAACTCCTGAAAAGTGACCAGCTGACCACTGTCCAGTGGCCAAAAAGGAGTTTGCGCCAGGTGCATTCTGGGAGTTGAAGTCCGCATCCCCCAAGGACCATCACAGAACTTCTGGACCCTTGGGGTGAGCTGTGGACCCCAAAAGAACTTTAAAAGAACATCTGGGTGAAGCCCCAGAAGTTTGGAAAAGATTTGAGAATTTTTGAAAAAAAGCTCCAGAGAGGGACCGACCCGCCGCGGATATTCTTGCCGGCTTGCCTCAACCGCGACCCGGCCTGACTTGGTGGTTCGTCCCGGTAAAGAAAAACCTCCAAAAAAGAGACTAAGGGGGTCATTCTGACCGCGGCGGACGGCGGTCGCTGCCCGCCACGCGGTTCCCACCGAAAGACCGCTCCGCGGTCAAAAGACCGCGGCGGTCATTCTGGCTTTCCCACTGGGCTGGCGGGCGACCGCCGAAAGTCCGCCCGCCAGCCCAGCGGGAAACACCCTTCCCACGAGGACCCCGGCTCAGAATTGAGCCGGCGGTGTGGGAAGGTGCGACGGGTGCAGTTGCACCCGTCGCGAATTTCAGTGTCTGCTATGCAGACACTGAAATTCTTTTTGGGGCCCTCTTACGGGGGCCCCGCGGCACCCCCTACCGCCATCCTGTTCCCGGCGGGAGAACCGCCAGGAACTGGATGGCGGTAGGCGGTGTCAGAATCCCCATGGCGGCGGAGCGCGCTCCGCCGCCATGGAGGATTCTCAAGGGCAGCGGAAAGTCGGCGGGTCACCGCCGACTTTCCGTTTCTGGCCGCGGCTGAACCGCCGCGGTCAGAATGCCCAGCGGTGCACCGCCAGCCTGTTGGCGGTGCTACCGCCGACCTCCGCCATGGCAGTAATTACCGCCAGGGTCAGAATGACCCCCTAAGTCCGAAGGTAAAAAGTTGACCGGGACCTCCCAGCCATCGTATCCGAGAAGGGCTCCACGGACGTCGGATCAAGATCCAGGTTTACCCCGGTCGAAGGATTTTCATCTCGAAAAAACGACTAAGTCCGAAGGTAAAATCTCCACCGAGGAAACCCACATCGCGTATCCGGACAAGGGCTCCAGGAAGTCGGATTCAACTGACAGGTTCGTCCCGGTGAAGAAAAACTTCAAAATAAAGACTAAGTCAGAAGGTAACTTTTTAACCGAGGCCTCCCGCGACTTGTAGCCGAGCAGGGCTCCATTGCGGTCGGCCTGAAACTTTGACTTTGCCCCGGTCGAGGTGCAACCAGATGACCCGATTGGTGCTTTTTGTTTCTAAGCGCTAGAAAAATAATAATTCTTTAAAAATTCATATCTCCGGTTCCCTTTATCCGATTTTATTCGTTTTTGTGTCATTTTAAAGATAAAAATATAAACTATTTTAATAAATTGGTTTTGGATTTTTAAACTGTTTCCTGTGTTTTATTTAATTACTGTTTTGTGATATTTGAATGCTTTACACACTGTCTCCTAAGTTAAGCCTTGACGCTCGTTGCCAAGCTACCAAGGGTTGAGCTGGGATTAATTTACTGAGACCTAACTGTACCTAGGTGGAGGTTAGTGGCTTGTTGCTAGGTGTAGGTACCTACCTGCCCTTACCAATAACCCATTTTCCAACACACCCACTGTAGAGACTTGAGAGACTGTGGCTTTGCACTCCCCAGGATGGAACAGTGGGCAGACCACCCACTGTAGAGACTTGAGAGACTGTGGCTTTGCACTCCCCAGGATGTAACAGTGGGCATGTGGCCCCCTCGTGGATTTGGCGTTGTGCACTCAACCGGCTGAGGTGCCCCCTCTTTCCCTCCCCCTGAGGTGCCTGTTTAGTTGCTGTCTGATGCCCCTGCAGTGTTCTTTCCGTCATGTTCGGGGATCTTGTGTGGACCTCGCCCATACTGTGTGGGCCCAGTGTTCCACGGACTTAATTGGAGCACTACCTGGACTACTATGCTTGGTATATATTTTGTAAATGGTGTATATATATATTTTTGCCTACTTGATTTGAATATATTACAATGGTTACACTAATTTTCTATTGTCTTTGCATTCTTCCGGGGGGTTTGGGAGGTGTAACTGTGATGTATTAATATGCATTAGTGTGTGTGTTGTAGTGGGTGAGGGTGGGGGTGTTGCTTGTGTATGTCCCTGTTTTTTTCCTCCCCCCTCCCCTGTGTCGTAGGTGCAGTACTCACCGTGGTCTTCGCTGCCGGCGTTCGTGCTCCTGGTAGAGGAGCAGGAAGACTATCGCAGGTAGAATTTGGAGTTCCGGGTCCATGGTGTCCTCGTTCCTCGTGGGGTGTGTAGAGGTGAGCGTTTTCCCTTCGAAATTCCTGTTTCCGCTGTGTTTTTATCCGCGGTGAATCCGCCCCGGAAAAGGTGGCGGATTGGCCTGTCATAATAGTGTGGGCGGTACATTGTCTTCCGCCTGTCTGTTGGCGGTGACCGCCGCACTGTTTGTCTGTACCGCCGTGGCGGTCGGAGTGTTAAAGTGGCTGTCTTTGTTGGCGGTTTCCGCTACGGTCGTAATTGCAAAAATTTTACCGCCGGCCTGTTGGCGGTCTTACCGCCGCTTTCACACCGACCGCCACGGTTGTAATGACCACCTTTGTTCCTTCTTCTCTACCTTTTCCTGTAACTGACTCACTCTCTCAGTTATGCTGGCTGCTATATCTTTTGATGACACTACCTCTGCTTGGAGCTGCGTGATAACCTTGACTAGCTCGTCCAATGTGGCCATGCTGAGAACACACGCAAACCAGGAGGATAATTAATTAGTGGGCTCACTATTCTGTCAGGGAGACCAGATCCTCGGGGTCTGCGCACGTTCCCAACGTGTCCACCACTAGAAAGCTCCAAGACTCTGATAGATAAATCACAGAGACTGAGAGAGTCCAAGCGAGGGAAAAGGGGATTAGGATGGGAACAGCTGGGAAGGAGACCTGTAGGAAACAAAAAGTTAAAACACACAATATCAAGATTATATCACATTGACATTTACTAGACTATGATTCTAAGCATTGGCATACTGTAACCATGGATAACTTAAGAAAGGACTAAATTACTAGGCCTCAAGACGTCTGGTTACCTTGGAAGGAATCAAGAATGAATAATACAACTTTTCAATGAAACTTTTCATGAAATGTTACACATTGACTAGGGATATAAGAACCTTCTAGAATTATGTTTTCAAAATCAAAACATGGCCTTTTTGCATGAGGACAGAAAAAAATCTGAACGTTTCCTGGAACACAATAGGAATTGTATTAAGGACTTATTATGCACATATAATGCAACATCTAGAATTTTTAACACTTAGTTTTAAATGTAGAAAAAATTAATCGCGCACACTGCTGATTTCAACAAGAATATGCAAATGCCATGAAATGATCGCGCACACTGCAAGCGATCTGAAACATCAAGTTTTAAATGCTGGAATGAATCGTGCATCCTGCCGATTCGAATGCCACCATGTAAATGCCAAGAAATGGTCGTGCACAATGATTATCAAAGTTTTAATTGCAAGGAATGAATCGCGCGTCTTGCCGATTCGAGTGTCACCATGTAAATGCCAAGAAATACTAGCGCACAATGCGTATCAAGAGTTAAATGTAAGGAAATGAATCACGCGTCTTGCTGATTCAAATGCTACCATGTAAATGCCAAGAAATGGTAGGGCACAATGAGTGTCAAGAGTTAAACACAAGAAATGAATTGCACATCTTGCCGATTCGAATGCCACCATGTAACTGCCAAGAAACGGTAGTGCACAATGAGTATCAAGAGTTAAACACAAGGAACGAATCGCGCTTCTTGCCGATTCGAATGCCACCATGTAACTGCCAAGAAATGGTAGCGCACAATGAGAATCAAGAGTTAAACACGAGGAATGAATTGCGCGTCTTGCCGATTCAAATGTCAACATGTAAATGCCAGAAACCAAGAGCACATTCACTCGCACAAGGAAAAATCCCCCAGTATGAAAATTAGGCCCAAGAACTCGAATGCCTTCGAAAACGGGATCGGGGGCCCAGCCCGACCTCCGTCTTACCGTCCTGATGAAGGATCACCAATGCAATGAAGGACAAGGCCTGGAAGATCAAAAGTAGGCCTCCGGAACAGGAGCTCAGGAAATTGCTGCTGCTCTGCACCGGAACCTCTGAATAGTGAGCACGTGGAGCTGGGCTGGCTCCCTTATATAGAGTCTGGCCCAGCCCACCAACCACACCCAGTCATGCTGCAGAGAAAGCTTCTAGAAGGCCCTGGAAAGGGACCACACCCTGACACACTCTGAAAGCCTGCAGCAATACATTGCAAATGAACAGTATTTACAAGCACCTTGAATATAAGGCTTCAGGATTAAACTCTGCAGTGCAAAAGATTAAAGAACAGCATAGCAACATAATGCATGGATTACGTTATTTCATAAGTGTTGGATTTTTGCATTCCAGTCGCCCATAGAGCGCGCACTGCCCTGATGTTTACAGAAGGTATGTGATGGCATGCAGGTGGGGAGGGGTGAAAGTAGTCAATATTTGACTTACCAGAGTCCAGTCCTCCTGCTACTCCTGCCAGGCCCTCAGGATGCATGATTGCCAAGACTTGCTCCTCCCATGTTGTTAGTTGCGAGGAGGAGGTGGGGGTCCACCACCAGTCCTCTGTACAGCTATCTGGTGTCTTGCAACCACGGAACGCACCTTCCCCCGTAGGTTGTTCCACCTCTTTCTCATGTCATCTCTTGTTCTGGGGTGCTGTCCCACGGCGTAGACCCTGTCCACGACTCTCCCCCATAGCTCCATCTTCCTAGCAATGGACGTCTGCTGCACCTGTGATCCAAATAGCTGCGGCTCTACCCTGATGATTTCCTGCACCATGACCCTTAGCTCCTCCTCTGAGAACCTGGGGTGTCTTTGTGGTGCCATGGGTGTAGTGTGAGTGGTGTGTGTGAGTGTGTGGGGTGATGTGTTGGGGTGTGTGCTGTGAGGTGCATAGATGGTGTATGGGTGACGGTGTTCTGTGGCTCTGGTTCTGTGTGTGCTCCTGGTGTGTCTCTCTCTCTGTTGTAAATTGTTTGTAGTGGTAAAGGGTTGTGGGTAATGTTGGTGTGTGTTTTATAGTGGTTTGTGGGTGTAGTGTGTGTATGTGTGTAATGGGTGTGTAGTTTGAATTGTCCAATGTGGTGGTGTTTTGTTAGTGTGTATTTTGATTCGTGGGTCATAATGCTGTGGGTGTATTTCTGTTGGCGTAACGGTGTGGGTTTTGGTATCACCAGTGTATCATTGACCTTTGGTGTGGTGGACTTGTGTGTGTGTCTGTATAGTGGCAGTCATAATACGCGTGTGGGTCATAATACGTGTAGCGGTATACCATCGCGATCGTGGTATGTTGGCGGCAGTCAGCATGGCGGTAAGCGGCACTTACCGCCAACGTCATAATGAGGGACAGAATGTCATGTTCAGGTTGCCATAATCACCTTCTACCCCGGTAGGTTTGGGGTATCGGGTAAGGCACTGTGATCTAGCCTAGAGTTTAGGATGACAGTTACTGATGGTGTGGATGAACTCAATCTCTCACATTCTGAAGTTCTGGCATCCTAAATACACAGTTCTATTGTATGAGTAGTTATCGTATTACATTTAAAAAATAAACATTCAAAAGCCAATATCGAATAAAAAGACTTCCTAAGAATTGGTTTCCATGAAAAGGTAAATGCCATTCATTCTAAAAATCTCAATTAAACAGTTTAGATGAAATGATTTCCCAGGAATGGTATTCCATGAAATCACATCCACCCTAATAAATGCCTATGTCTGTTTTTGACTCTCCATGATTGAGAACTTACTTTCTAACCTTTCGCAAATTTATCTACGTGTCAGTAGAGACCAGCAGAATTGTATTGTATCTGATGTCCAGAAATTAGTACTTGATTGGTTGGAGGGTTGTGAGCTCAGTACTGATTTTATTTGGAAGCAATAATCATGAATAACCATGCAATGTTGCCTATGCCACCAAGATACATTTACAATGATGTGGTTTTCACCAACGAAGTACATAATCTAAGCTTCTGATAGGAATGCAATCTGAGCTTAAGATCCCAGACTGTCTCCGTAGTTGAAATCACTTTCGTAAAACTAAAAGCTCAAATGTGCACTTCTATTTATATGTGGTGTAACGTGATTGTGGGAAGTTCTAAGTTGGTTTATACCAAAGCTATGTTTGATGGACTCTTTATCAGTTACCCCTAGCCTGGTCAGAAAATAGCTTGGCTGGGCTGGTGAGTATTCAGCTTGTTTGGCTACTTAGTAATTTTAGAAAGGTTTTTAATACCTTAATATACCGCTGATATTTCTTCCCTGCTCTACTGCCATTAATGTAATGGAAGCCTTTAGTTTGCTTTGTGTGCTAATAAATTCTCAAAATAAAAATGTAAAGTTAATTAAACAAATATTGAATTTCTGGTCTCATCCCCTGGCAGCCTCGCAACCCTGGTTTGAGTATGCTCAATGCCAGAAAATCTACTCTTAGACACTACTCTGGCACCTTTATTAAGTTAATTATGAAGCAGTGTTGAGGCTGAAAGAAATTAAAGGGGAATTTCTCACCCAATCTGATACTGTGTTTAGTGACATTATCAGAGTCATAGACCACCGTGCAAATGATAACACTGCTTAACAGAATCATCCCTAACATGCAGGACATGCACATCCTAAATGATGGATAGACCTGTATTGCGAGTACTGAGTTACATTCAGGGTGCCAAAATGTGTTGGCAGGAATCCCACCATATGATGGAATTTCTACCAATGATTTCTCCAAGAAAAAATCACCTTCTAATGCTGGAGACTGATACTTTCAGATACAAACAGTGCTGGTGTGAGCGCAGATATTCTGACATAAATAATTATCTTTTACATAATCATACTGATGTACTAATGTGTGAGATGTTTAAGTGTTTAAAATTAATGTTGACATAAATTGTGCCTTTTTGATTGGCCCCCATCAAGTGAAAGGCCTGCACATTTTTATAATAAAAAAACTAACACTGTAACAGGAAATATTCTATCTCTTTAAGGACTTGTCCTCTGCAAAAATAAAGGCTGAAATAATATGAGAATTTCTTGGGTTTCTGCTGTGTCTCTATCACAGCAAGGCCACAGCTAATGTTGAACGTCTGCTAAAGCACTGAAAACTGTTACGTTAGTAGAATGATTTTTGTCCGCTGTATAACACTTTCTTTGTTTGAATCTCAAACTTGTTTAAAACTTTTATTAATGAAATACATTTCTTTCAATATGAGTATTTCTTGTTTTCTGCTGGGCCTGAAGTTTAGCCAGGCCACAGCGTGTAGTTATCTGTCAAGCTGAGCTAAACTATCAACTGCATGAGATTATCTCCATAGAATTACAACCTTCTTTTGTTTGAATCATGAATTTATACTATGTTCGTACTAATGGAATGAGTTTCTCTTGAGGGGAAAAACTGATCTGAAAATGTTTCTACTTCTTTGTAACTATCGTCCGGTAGCAGCGTATTGTGGAGTGGCTGAACAAAGGGCTCCACCAAACCACTTGAAAGTGTGCTTCAGATGTATCAATTAATATAGTTTTGGCTTAAGCAAAAGGGAAAAGCAGCAAATCCAAATAATTTAAACTAATATTATAATACTTTAAATGTATTTCTGATAAGTTGATGTTCTATGGTTGGATGTTCTCTTTTTATATGAAGTTTTTAACCAATGAGAAAGTTTAACAAGTTTACTTTAATGTTTGAGAATCAGACATTTGGGATTCAATACTTCCTGGTTTCCAGAGACTTCACTTTGCATTCTTGTGATCTGCTACTTTGACATTTCATGCTTTGCCAGTCAGTCTACTGACATTCTAGTACTTTATTATCTTGAATTATTTCCCATGCTCCATGCAATGATGCTGGTGCTTACTTTAGTGCTCAGTGCTTAGAGCCTGTAGCGCGTTGCTGTTTTACTTAGATATTTAACTTGATGGTTCAGAGATCTTAGAGTCCAAATTCTGAACTGTCACCCCTTTTCCTGCCCCCTGTCCTGATGCTGATGCTGCTGACCCTCTTATGGAGCTATGCTGTTTTGCAGATTCCCTAAAATAGGTAATTATGAAACATCTGTGCATTGTTATTTGTCTTTTGTTTTTTCAACTCCTACTGTTTTGATACTGCTGCTGTTTTGATAGCGCCATAGCTAGATGTTTTCTAAATTTATGTTACTACAACTTTTGCATGAAGCCCAACATGCTAATGCTAATCTGAGGTTAGTGAGGTGTTTCCCCATGCCAATAAACCGATGTTAATCTGCTTGCTGAATAAATGTATTATATATCTCTTTCTCAAATATTGCTGCTATTAATGAGTGTTTTTGCTGTTGAGATTATTGTTCTCATTGCTTTGTTTAAACTAAGATTCTTTAGGAGATATGGATAGCCTGTGATGTTTCTTTACTTGTACCATTTAGTATTGAGACTAATTTTTGTGACCTTAGCATTGTTAATATAGGGAAATACAATTTTTAATTGATACTAAAAGGTGTGGTTATTCGTTGCCAAATTGGTCATGGTGCTTTCTTTGCTGACTCTTTGGTGATTGCTATTATTTAATGCTGATGTGTTACATGACATACATTCTATATATAATTTAAACAAGTCAAAAGATTAATCGACCTCAAAGCAGCATCCAACCACTTACTATAATGGAATAGATAAGCCAAGGGCGCGCCAACACTGGTATGGCAAAAACCTTTTATTATGGTGGGTTTTGTGCAACCAGTGAGCCGAATGTGATGCCTGCACCACACTGGTGGATGTGAAATCTCTGTAAAAAAAGAAAAATTGTGCGGTTAAATTTGATACTTAACTGAAAAGTTACAAAGTTAAATTGTGTCTCACTGTAATGTTAAAAAAGCAAAGCAGTTGAAATGTAAACCCTCATACTCATAAGCTGGAAAAAAAGTAATTAAGGAATGGAAAAGATAGTAAAAGTGCAAAAGCTTATCACATGGTAATCACCTAGGTGCCAGCCAGGTGTCCATAGAAATAGCCCCTCTTATTCGCAGCTGTGTGTAATTGTTACCCCTGCCCCGTTCTGCTATCTAGTATAACTTCCTTCCGTTATGTTGTATCCCTACTCACTCTTCCCATCTTTTTGTTCACTGTCCCCTGCATTTGGCTATCTCATTCTTTGTATTAATTAAATTGTCTATAGTTGTATTTATTTGTGTATGAACCGTTAAGGGTTATTTTGTTGAACGTTCATCTTGAATCTTGACATTTTTTACATTGCTGCACCTTAAAAATGAAATACATACAAATACAAAAAATACAAAATACTGTGAGGGCCCCATTGTGTATTCTGTTTTGTTGTTAGATTTGTGCTATAAAAGTCACATACATACTAAAGTGCAAGGCTGGACTGGGAACCCAAAGTAGCCCTGGCAAATGTTGTCAGACCAGCCCACAGAGTAGCAAGTGAGTCTGACCACTACAATGAAGCTTGGGGGTTTCTCCCCTCCAAAAAGAAATTGGGAAAAAAACCTCAAAAACGGTGCATCCTACAACAACACATTTTTCATTGTATATTCAATTGTATTTGTTTTTAAAGCATAGTAACTGTTGACCTTACAGTGCACCAGGATACAGCAATTTTTATTTGGGCTCTTCAATGATTCCCTGACCATCACCCTCTAACAGTGCCGCCCATCTCTCCATAGCCCCTTTCTCACATATATTACATTTGATTTATAGGACCTCTCCTACCGGGGTAAGGAGCACTTTACATCACGAACACATACAGAGACAATTGATCATATTTGTATGTATCAGTGTATGGAAAAAGTTAAATAAGACAAAGGGGACTGTAAGGTGTAGTATTAACATGTCATTTATACTGGTATGCATGATTTAAGCATGCTTGGTTTGGGGAAGCATGAACTCAGAATTCATGTAACACAGTGGTTAGGGTTGACACTACTAATAGTTTATTTCTACCCAAACAAACCATTTTTGAGCAAAAGTAGGATAATTAAAGACTGAGAAAAACATAATTTTCTAACTTGCACCATGCAGTTTGCATGCAGCTCTTTGATGGCAGTTCATAGCTCACTGTACTAGATTCTGATTGTTACTTATAAACTGCTTAGGAACAAAAGGATCTCTGTGACAAAAGCAGTATCCCACTGTGCATTGCACATAATATACTGTTCTGTGATCTGCACAGTACATGTTCCTTGAAGCAGGCATATTACCCATCTGCAATATCATAGATGAGTCAAAACTGCTGCTAGGCAAAACCAGGTCTCTTTCCAGCAGATATATTCAACAGAGTTATCCTGGCACTTTTATTGCTGACTGAAAACTGTTGGATATACCAGGAACTCTGCATTGCTTTTAAAACAGCTGTGCTGCTACAAAACTGTCCTCCCAGGAACAAAAGCGGCCCCCACTCTTCCAGCCTCCTGGTGAAATGCCTGATGTCCGATACAGCCAATCCAGCCGTGCTTAAGTACATAAAAGACCAGAGACAATGAGGTCCAAGAAAAGAGAGACTTTGAAAATGAAAGACTGAAACACAGATTCTACCAAGAAGACACAAACACTAATAATGACATACACGAAAGAGGCAAAGGGAGACATTCTTATTAACAATGAGCAACCGAATAATCTGAATCATATCTGCCCTTAAGGGAAGATAGTATGAGATATGTCTCAGCCTTGCCACAAAAAATTAGATGTAAAAGGGCACTTAATATTTATGAGCACATTCTTTTATTTTTTTGTAGTGAGATTTTCACAAGCACCTCCACAGGGAGTCATTTAGCAACTCTGACTGCCCCCACACCATACAATTCCAGTGGTGTCTCTGCTGTTTTCTGCCACATTACACATGAGTTCCAGATCCTATATTGAGTGATCTTCGATCATAAGGCCTATATTGCTTGAGAAGGCAAGCTGTTTGTCTACCTCCCCTGAACTCCCCTCCTTACCACTTCAATATTTTTTGAACTAGCATTAAAAACAGCGGATGAGGCAGGTCACCATCATTCTCTGGCTGTTCCTTTCAGGCCGGCAGAGAGGGTTGGCAAAATGATAATACAAACAGAAGAGTTATGTTTTTTAGTATCTGGTTGTGTGACAAGTCATATGGTCTTGGTACAAGTGTTCACAGTGGTGCATTATGTCATTAAATTCTAAATGACTATTCCACAAGTGCCGGTTGGGAGCCTCAGTGATTGAGCTGAGAGGCAAACAATGAAGCTGCCTGTGGGTACCTTACTTTCAGCATTAACCTGTAACTGAACTACTCTAAGGAAATAAATTGATCATGAACCTAATTCCTTGGGTGGGAATTGGTCATCTATAAAAGAAGCCTTAAAACAAAAGAAACCATGAGTCACACAGTTCCAATGGAAACAGAGAAGCAAAAATGTGAGTGTCGTCTTTCCCCCACATCAACTTCAAAAAAGATTAACCCATGGAATAAACTAGCACTTATCAGCATGTATATCTCGACCAGCTATGAATGTGTCAGGTCTAGGAGTCTGCTACTTTGTGTTCTGCATGCATGGAATGCTCCATTGCGCTCTGCATTAACTTTACCCTAGTCTAGAGCAATCAGATAACCACAGTTAGCACTTTGGGCATTTTGGCACTATTTTCATTAGAAACTTTGAAAAATTCACAACACTGGTTTTATAGATTCGATTTTTGTTTTGGTGTCATGTTATTTTTCAAAATAATACTATCTTTCTAAATTGAGATTTCTAAAATGGATTTTTCTTGTGTGTTGTTTTCACTTTATTACTGTTTGAGTGCTGCATAAATACTTTAAAGATTGCCTCTGTGCTAAGTTCGACTTCACTTGCACCAAGCTACCAGAGGGTCAAACACAGGTTTATTTGGTGACTTTTGTGGGACTGTGTTTATTATTTTATTGGGACATCCACCCCACTTCACTAATAACCCAATGTTATGCAGGTGGAATTTTAAATTTAAAACAGAATGATTTAAACGTGCTCTAGTGAGACTGTACCTGCTGCAACAATCTTTCTGCCCATGCTAACCATGCCCCCAAGTGTTGCCCATGTACAATGTGTAAAGCTTAATTTTTATGTTTGGCTTTTAAAGGAATACATTTGTTATTTCCTTGCCCAACAGCAAGAGTTTAGGTTTCTGTATTCGTATTCGAACATCATCTGTATTCTATCTCATAACTTCAGCTTCCTGCGTCTCTGAAGCTTTTTTCTTTTAGTTTCATCACATAATCTCATTTGAAGCACTATGCAGAAAAACCTATAAATTTATGTTTTGTCTGCATATATAGTATCACATAGTATAGAATACCAGTATGGAATAAAACTACTGGTCATGACCTCTTTCATGCAGTGTCATTTTTCAAACTATTGGAGCAGCCACCCCAACCTCCTTCTTGCCTCTGCGCTCGGTGAAACGTGGGCAAAGAATTGTATGGATGACCCTTTTATGAATGAAGTCCTCTCTTCTTACACGATGTTACTGTATTCTGAAATCATATTTCTACTACCCAAGCCATACCCATCATTTAGAAGTTATAGTATTTTGTTACCTGAGCTGTGCTTGGTTGAGATAACATTACACCTACAATAGCCTTTGGTGTACATGCTCTTCCTTTAAGACACTTGAACTGCTGATGGCTACATTGACTCTCTTCTGTGGGAGGACAACAAGTATTCTGATGACCTTTTTACCATATAAACAGCAACCTGATTGGCTTTAGGGATGATTGTTTTAACAACAGGCATGCTGTGAACTAAGACCTTTGCATCATAGAACTGAAATGCGGTATATACAATATTTGTAGCTTGTAAAACATGTTTCTCGACTTTCTGCACAATATGACTCTCACAAGATTTAAACATGGACATATTATTGATGTAAAGCCACCAATTTCTGGTACTAAATGTAAAGTTTTGTGTGAATCATTATTTTTTCCTGTTTATACTTCAATCTCATTAGTTGTAGGGAGAAAGATCATCAGCACTAACCTAAATCGTCAGTGCAAGAGCATTGTATTTTCAACTTTATTCTTGGATTAGAATAAGATGTAAGCCCAGGAATATAGGTATTGTGATCTGTACAGGGAAATTCACAGGTAAACCAAAGATCATATTTGTGGGGACCAATTCCCAGCACCTACTCAACACCAACAAAATTTGTATTAAGGTTCAATAAAAAGCTAGGATCAGCTATTTTAAGGTCCTTAGAATCAATAGGAACAGCAAGGATAGCCCTTGCTTAAAACTTTGTGCCTAATCCCTTTAAGGTACGAGTACTCACTAAAGCATAATAATCAATGTTGTGAAAAACTCCTATTCAGGGGGGAAATAGAAAAGTAGAACTTGGATGTTAGTCACTGATGCCAGATAACCACATGCCTGATGACTCACCTGGCCTCAGTGGATTTTTCACAGTAATGGTGGAGCTATCCAGCGCTGGGTCATTAGGAGTGCCCTGGAACTATCAGAGGAAATGCAGCACTCCTTGCCAGGGCATACCACATCACTGAACCTCTACAGGCACCTGGGATAATGCTAGTGAAGCACTGTTGTTAGTCAGCACACATGAAGTCATTCTTTGCAATGACAAAGCAGAAAAAACTGGGGCCGCATTGCCCTCTTCTAGGAGAAAGGAATAACATATCCTTGCACTCACCTGCAGTGACAAAAGTAAGAGCTGGGCAGCAGATTGGTGGCAGATAGTTATGTTTCACAGCAGACCACCCCTAATAGATGCAGCAACCTGATTTAAGTACAGTGAAAAAATACATTAGTGAAGTATGAGCTATTGGGACTACATTGACACTACACTGGGCTCCCCCATTTTCATTAAGGCATCATGGATCTATCTTTCAGCTCTGTTGTTGTGATCCAAGTAGTGGAGAAAGAGTGAAGGTAGATAGTTGAATGTAATAGGGTGTAGGAGGACTAAAGCAAGATGTCATACCTTGAGAAAGTAGGAGTGAGTTGAGCTTCCCTAGACTTACCACCAACCTTGCCAGTGTTCTCTCTATGTGACAACGTTTGCCTGCTTGCCCTTCCACATATACCATACTTAAGGTGCACAGCTTCTTCTCCTCAGCAACTTCAAAGGCTGGAGGTTGAAGGCTCCAGATCTTGTCCTCAATTGGAATGAAAATTAAACTCTGACATTGAATACTTCGAAAAAGTCTGTGTGTTCTACCGCTGGTTCCATGTATCAATTCTTGTAAATATCAAGACTGTGGTCAAGAGAGTAAAGTTCAGCAAAAGGCAACAATGACGGGGGAGAATCAATCTTAGCAGACAGGAAGACAAAATGACAAAGACAGGAAGACAAAATAACAACCCTAGGGGCCAGATGTAGGTAGGCTTTTGCACCTCGCAAACGGCGAAAAACGCCGTTTGCGAGGTGCAAAAGCCCTCAAGCGATGCAGAAACACATTTTGCGAGTCGGAACCGACTCGCAAAATGTGTTTCCGACTCGCAAATAGGAAGGGGTGTTCCCTTCCTATTTGCGACTCGCACCGCGATTTAAGTTGATTTGTGACCGCGAAAGCGGTCGCAAATCAACTCGCAGTTACCATCCACTTGAAGTGGATGGTAACTCATTCGCAAAGGGGAAGGGGTCCCCAAGGGACCCCTTCCCCTTTGTGAATGCTCACAAAATTATTTTTTCAGAGCAGGCAGTGGTCCTATGGACCACTGCCTACTCTGAAAAAAAGCGAAACAAAAGGTTTCGGTATTTATTTCTATTTGCAGCTCGTTTTCCTTTAAGGAAAACGGGCTGCAAAGAGAAGAAAAAAACTGCTTTATTTAAAGCAGTCACGAACACGGAGGTCTGCTGACTACAGCAGGCCTCCATGTTTGCGAGTGCCCATAGTCGGTATGGGGCCGCAATTTGCGACCCACCTCATTAATATTAATGAGCATTAATATTAATGAGGTGGGTCATTGCGACCCCATACCGACTCGCAGACGGTGTCTGAGACACCGTTCTGCATAACATTTTGCGAGTTGCAAATAGCGAGTCGCTATGACTCGCTATTTGCAAGTCGCAAAATGTTTCTTTGCTACATCTGGCCCTTAGTCTTTAGACTGAAGGTGTGCTCTGAGGGGATAGGTGGGTCATTCTGCCCTCCAAAAGAACCTACTGCGTTCTTGGTTCTTAGGTATCCTAAGACATCATATCAGCAGTATAAGGCTTTGCTCAACCCAGTTTAGGTGTAATTAAACTACACATAGCTTAATGTCCCTGCTTGCCCATGAAGCCTATTGTACTTACCATAGTTGACAATCTTGTCCCATTAATTGAGCTCTTTTACCTTGAAAAATGTAATATTATCCGGTCACTTGCAATCTAGGTTATTTTAATTTTCTTTCTCTAACGCCATACTTCCTCTCATTCCAAACTTTGAGAAAATCAATACCAAAATGTATTTGGGCTGGTGGAACCCCCAGGATACGTTTTTATTGTAATGAATTTTTTTATAGTAAACATCGTAAAAATATACATCACTGCTAATGAACCTCGGTAGGTAGTATCTAGAAGAGAGTGAAACTCATGTCGCCCATCCGCATACCTGAAACTGCTCAAATACTGCACAATTAGAGCTCTTTCATTGATGCTATATAACACCCATCCATCCATGTAAGTATTGTGTTTTAAAGAGCATTCAATGCTTGTGTAATTCATAACATGCCAAATCTTATACTTAATGTAGGAGTACAATGGAGCAGACGTGATTTTGAGAAGTGATAAACATTCCTCCTGCATGAACTATGCTAGTATCTCCAAATTGGGCTTTGGGAGACAGCAGACTTAAGGCGGTCTGTCGCCCGGGTGCATTGGGAAAATAGATGCACAGTCTAAATTACTGTTCTTCCTGGGCTACATTCAGTAAAGGATGTAGCCCAATGGATAGATAGACACCATTTTAGCACTGCCTCCCACCATATTATGGTAGGTACACACAGTGGCAGCCCTTAGCGCAGCAAGAATTTTCTTTCTATGAGTGATTGGCAGGGTTTTACAAGTGCTTACAGTGCTTATCAGTTTCATGCTAGCATAAAATTAGGACAGTGCAGAGATTTTGAGTATACATTACGTGTTATTTCCACAGTATCTGTTACACTAACCTGTAAGCAGTAACAGCAGTGTTGTGGCTGCTCAGTGGTATGGAGGACGAGTGGGTTCAGCAGGTGCTCTGGCTGTTGTCAGAAGCTGGATGCCTTTTGGTCAATAGTGGTGGGCCTGCTCACTTGGCCCAGCCAGTGAGGTGGGTGTCTACTGGAGTGGCAGCTGTGGTACAGGCATGCTTGCCGCCAAGGTCCTGGGCATCAGGCCGAGAAGAGGTCCAGGTGAGTGTGGGGTGCTACCCGTGAGCATGCAGAGCAGCCCATGCAACAGTGGTGGTTTGGGAAGGGGCGATGGAGGGGCCACAGTGATGAGCAGCTTAGGATTTGGTGATGTTGAGAGGGGAAAGACCAAATGTGCATAAAAGCACACAAGGGCGGGGCAGTGTGAAGAAGGCTGCCTCGTGTGTGACACAGGAGGGCTGGGAGAGGGAAGGGGAGTTTGGGCCTGTAGGCCCATTAGAGGGTGAGAGAACCTTACAACAGGCTGTTAGGTCTCAGTTAAGTGAGGAGCACGGGTAAGGGATTGAGGGCCCTATGCCCTTGCCCCTGAGGAGGCCACAATTGTCTAGGCATGTGGAGGACGCCTCATTTGGACCCATTGAGGAAGTTGGGGAAGAGCAAGATATTGGACTTACCAGTTGGGAGCTAAAAGACAGTGCTGAGGATGGTGGGGCTGGGCCTCAGAAGGGTTGAGGGAGAGATGGCAGGTATGTAGGTCTGGGGCTTAGGGGACCAGCAGATGGAAGACATAGCGACCAGCAGGTTACTCAGGCTGGATGGCAGAATCCCCATGCAACATAGAAAGGCAAGGCATCAGCGATTGTTGTGGCCATGCTTGAATGTAGCAACAAGGATGAGAGGGGCATGGGTGGAGGCCGCTACAGTCAGGTTTCACAAGTTATATACTAATAGGGCCAGGCGGGGTCAGAAGAGGAGGTGCAGCTGTCTGGCACTGTAGGCAGAAGGAGACAGGAGGAATCTAGATCAGGCAACAGGGATCTCAGGGCGCTGCACACCGGTCCTACCTTCTTTTTGCAGGTATCAAGCTCCCAGCTGGTTCCAGACTTGGGAGAGAACAGTGTGGCTCGCACACCCCGAATAGTAGAGAAGGTGTGGTCCAGAATGGCCAGCCAGACAGCTTTGTGGGACCCAGCATCATATGGCACATGAAGGCCCAGGTTGGCCTCACCATGGCGATCACAGGAGCAGGATGAAACCTCCACATATGGGGTACAGCACAGGTCACAACAGCCCACATCCACTGAACTGTGGAGAGAGTTTGGTACGGTCCCATGAGGTGTTGCGGAATGTAGCCCTTTGTTTCTAGTATCGCAAATGGTCTGGAGGGCCCACATGCCAGGAGGAAGTTGAATTGGATTAAGGAGACAACAGTCTTGAAGAAGGTCAGATTATTGAAGTTGACAGGCCAGGTTCGTTGGTACAGCATGGGGGGCACATGCCCAACGTGTGGGAGGGGGTCAACCTAATCCCACCTCTAGTGCTGATTTAGCGGTTTCACTGATGGCACCAGGATGGTCAACTGGCATACAAATGGCAAAAAGGCTTCAGAGAAGACGCTAACCTTATGGCCAGGTAAGAGCACAAAGACATCTGCTGCAGGAAGGCCGGTGATGGCATCAAAGGGAGTGGGTGCTGGGTGCAAGTGGGTACCAGAGGGTGCACGATTGCAGAAGGGTAAGCACATCAGGGTCACAGGAGTGGGAATGGATGGGAAGGGCAAAAGACGTCAGAGGCACTACAGAAGACGGAGGATGACTGTGTGGAAAGAAGTAAGGATAAGGGGACAAACCCAGGGCTAGCGAATGCTTAGAGCATGACAACAGGCTTGTGTGAAGAGGGTAAGCAGGGAGATAAAAGAAAAGCAAATAAAACAGAGAAGAAAGAGAGTAAGGAACTCAAAATGCAAAAAAAACCTATTTCAGGTCACTAAGCCACTGGGGGCACATTTTATGCAGTCCACCAAAGAGAAAATCAAGAAAGGGGAGTATGTAGAATTGTTTAAACTTCTGCATAGAGAATTGAGGACTGAAGAAGGCTCAAAGGAGGAATATGAGCTGCCAAAATGAACAAAGGTGCCCATGACCATTGAAAATTGGATGGTGGTGTTTCTCATAAATGCCAGCGTATATTGTGAGAAATACCCAGAGAGGAATGTAGCATTAGTCAAATACATGGATGTTATATGTCAGGCCCAAATTTAGGCCCGTATTTATACTTTTTGACGCTAAACTGCGCTAACGCAGTTTAGCGTCAAAAAAATTTGCGCCGTCTAACGCCATTCTGAAGCGCCATGCGGGCGCCGTATTTATAGAATGGCGTTAGCCGGCGTTAGCCGACCGGCGCTGCCTGGTGTGCGTGAAAAAAAAACACGTACACCAGGCAGCGCCGGCGTAGGGGAAAATGGCGTATGGGCGTCTCAAAATGGGGCAAGTCAGGTTGAGTCAAAAAAATCGCCTTAACCCGATTTGCGCCATTTTTTTACGACGCCCATCCCCCATTAACATGACTCCTGTCTTAGCAAAGACAGGAGTCATGCCCCCTTGCCCAATGGCCATGCCCAGGGGATTTCTGTCCCCTGGGCATGGCCATTGGGCATAGTGGCATGTAGGGGGGCACAAATCAGGCCCCCCTAGGCCACAAAAAAAAATTAAAAAAAATACTTACCGGAACTTACCTTAATGTCCCTGGGGTGGGTCCCTCCATCCTTGGGTGTCCTCCTGGGGTGGGCAAGGGTGGCAGGGGGTGTCCTTGGGGGCAGGGGAGGGCACCTCTGGGCTCATTCTGAGCCCACAGGTCCCTTAACGTCTGCCCTGACCCAGGCGTTAAATTCAGGCGCAAATGCGGGGTTTTTTGCCCCGCCCACTCCCGGGCGTCATTTTTGCCCGGGAGTATAAATACCACGCACATGCCTGGGAGTCATTTTTTTAGACGGGAACGCCTACCTTGCATCTCATTAACGCAATGAAGGTGTTCACGCCAAAAAATGACGCTAACTCCATGAACTTTGGCGCTAGACGCGTCTAACGCCAAAGTATAAATATGGAGTTAGTTTTGCGTCGAATTTGCGTCGAAAAAAACGATGCAAATTCGGCGCAAACGGAGTATAAATATGCCCCTTAATTTGGTGCTAATGCCTAGGCCTAATATGACGAGTTGCATGGCTTGGGATCCGGAAACAAAATGGGGGGAGATAGATATGGACCTCTAGCGATAAACAGTGGGCCTGGCAAAATTTGGGAAGACCATATTCACTGAGAGTGGATTGCCAATAGTATATTAGCCCTTACGGGCTCCTCCCACCTGGTGAGGGGAGGGGACCATGGTTAAGAGTCAGGTAGGCACCCAAGGGGCCTGTTGGGGCTTCAACAAGGGACTGTGTATAAGGGAGTACTGCAGATTCAGACATGAATGCTCAAAGTGCTCAGGGAAGCACCCCCTTGTGCAGTGCTATGGGAACGCAGGTGGCACGTGCAGTCACAATCCACAATAGCAACAGACTTCATGGGAAGCAGGAGCACACAATACAGGGAGCTGAAGAGGAGGTAGAGTGGCACAGGGACCTAATGGGAAAAGCTCATACACCCGTTAAGTTGAACAGGCTCACATTTTGTTTGAAATCTTACCTTAAAAGGGAAAGTGCCCGCATTCTGCAGGAAGGTTTCACATAGGGAGTCAGGTTGGGATATTAGGGTCTGAGGGTGAGGTGTGGGGTGGAAAATATGAGGTCAGTTAAAGTACACCCTCAAGTGGTGAGGGATAAGTTATGGAAAGAAGTTCAGGACGGGAGAATTGCTGGTCCATTTGACACATGTTCACTGGAGGACTTGATTGTCTCCCCGATAGGGGTAATGCCCAAGAAGGAGATAGGGCAGTTCATGCTCATTCAACACCTATCATGGCTGAAAGGTCAATCCATCAACAAATTCATTCGTTACGAAGTGCCGTCAGTGTCTTATTCCTCAGTGAATGTGACTATGGCCATGGTCGAACAGGCAGGGCAAGGATCTTACAATGCAAAATGTGACATAATAATTTCATTTAATACCTGTACACCCAGATAATTTTCAGTTACTTGGCATTCAGTTTAATGGGTGCTGGTATGTGGACAATGCTCTAAAAATGGGGTGCTGTATTTCTTGTGCTCAATTTGAGCATTTCAGCACTTTTCTGCAGTGGCTGTTTATGCAAGGTAGAGAACATATGAAGGTTACTCATTATCTTGAGTTTTTCATGGCCAATGTCTCCAGTTCTGTGGACTGCCCGTGGTTGCTGGTAAGTTTCCTGGAGCTCATGGAGGAAATGGGGATTCCATTGGTCTCGGAAAAGACTGGGGGACCGGTGACAAGCATTTCCTTTTTGGGAGTTGAGCTGGATTTGGAGGCAATAGTGGCTCACCTTCTATTAGAAAAAAGCTAGGAATGCAAATTTTGTTAGACACAATGCTGGTAAAAATGAAAGTTGTGGTTTAAGAGGTACAAGTACTCTTGGGACACGTGAATTTTGCATGTAGGATGGTACGGGCTGGAAGGACCTTTTGCAGAAGACTAAGGGCCTGATTACAACTTTGGAGGAGGTGTTAATCCGTCCCAAATGTGACGGATATACCACCAGCCGTATTACGAGTTCCATAGGATTTGATGGACTCGTAATACGGCTGGTGGTATATCCGTCACTTTACCGTCACTTTTGGGACGGATTAACACCTCCTCCAAAGTTGTAATCAGGCCCTAAGTCTAGCATTCTTGGGATTTGCATACCTGGCATTCCAATTATGGCACAGCAGGAGTTTGACTGGGATGTTCGGACCTATTCTCATGCCTCAGGTGGCATGGACTTTGGATTGTTTGGCAGGGATGCTGGTGTGTGGAAAGGATGGCAAGACTACTGGAAGAATATCAAGGCTACTTGAAAAGAAGGGGGCAAAGAATAGCATTTCTTGATTTTTTTCCTTTGGTGGTAGCCATCACCTTGTGGGGCAGGTTTTTACAGCACAGGAGGGTACTTTTTAGAATAGACAATGTGGCGGTGGTTCAGTTCGTTAACAGCAGTCAGAAAAAGATGCTTCGGTTCTCAAGTTGCTGAGGGTGTTTGTGCTTGAATGTTTGCTGCAGGACATTTTGTTTAGAGTCAGGCATGTACTGGGTGTGAACAATGACATTCCAGAGGTCTTGTCACTTTCACAGTGGGAGAAGTTCCATGGACTGGCCACAGAGGCAGACAGGGACAAGACTTGCATACCACTCGAGTTATGGACAGTGGAAGACAGAAGATGTTCACCTTGGAGTAGGGTCCCTGGCTGCATCCACCCGTGAGGCATATTACCAGGATTGGGGCAAGTTTCTGAGTTCAGAAGCTTGTCGCCATCCAGGGAAAAGGGAGAGAGTAGAGGACGTGGTGCACTTCATCTTAAGGTTGACAGAAAAAGGTTTATCTAGAGTCATGATTGCAGGAAAACTGGCTGGTATTCCATTTCTGGGGAAACTGTTGTGGAGGTATGCATCATCAGCAAGAGGATGTTAGAAGGTTGGACTAGTTAGCAAGGTAGGGTGAGATGAAGGAGGAGGCCCCTTTCTTGGCAGGTTTTTTGAAGAGTGATTAACAGTTTGCCAGAGGTTTGTTTTTCTCAAGGTGAAACTGTTCTGTTTTCCACATTGATGACATGGATGTTTTTGGGGGCTTTTTGGGTGTCTGAGCTGTTGGGCGGTCTAGATGACATGGGTCAGCCTTAGGAAGACGTTAATTTTAGGCCAGAAAGTTTGAAGATCCATCTGCATAGGTCTAAAACTGACCAGTGGTTAGAAGGAGTAAGGATAACACTGCACATACAAAAATGAAACTGTCTGCCCTGTGGCATGGGGCAAATAATTATGCTTGCAAGCGGGAGGACATACTGGGGTGGTTTTCATCCCCCAACAATGGGATCGGGTCACTGCCTTCAGTTATTAGCAGTTCTTAGGCAAGCGATAATGATGCTGGGCTTGGTGGCAGCAGATTTTGGTATCCATTTGTTTTGTATCGGGGCACTGACTGAGGTAGGCAGGAGGGGGTGGTCAGAGGAGCAAATAATGGGGCTTGGTAGATGGTCATCCAATTGTTTTCAGCGGTATGTCAGTACCAATGAGAGGGAAAGGTTTGAATCTTAGCTTGTGTAATGTGGTTTACTCCATTTTCTCTTTTCATGTTTGATTACGGGTCTGTTGGCTGCTGGCTGCGGCTTATTGGTGTGGATGTCAGTAGATCCTTCATAAAGTGGGCAGATCGGGCTGCAGGGAGGAATGCAGGGGGAAGAAATCTTGGTTTCCACAAGGACACTTTGTCAGTAGCATGATACGGTAAAGAAGGCACGAGGTGGAGGGAGCTGTTGCCTAAACTCAAAAAGAACATGATCACGGATGTATGCCCGAACATTTTGTTAATACATTTAGGGTAGAATGACATGGTAGTCAAGAATGGTTTGGCACTATTAAGAACTTGAAACACTCTCTGTGGGAGATGAAATATCAGTGGTCAGGAAGTTTTATATCCTGGATGGAGTTTATTTCCAGGTGGTGTTGGAGAGGAGCTGCCAAGCCATCAGCAATAGAGAAAGCCAGGAGGAAGGTGAATAGCGAAATGAGGTGTTTCTGTGGGAATGAGGGACTAGGAAGAATGGAGCACGTTGACTTGTGATATGAGGAGGTTGAGATCTTCAGGGACGATGGAGTACATGTAAGGAAAGGATGGATTTATACCTGCTACTTTTGAGGAAGTTTTTGATTAGAACTTTGAAGAGCCAGGTGTGAATTGTTTCGGAGAGAGGGGAAGAAAAAGTCAGGTTGGTGCCTTTTTATTGTGGTTCTTGGCCCATACGTTTCCAGGCCTTTACTAAAGGATATTTTGGTTACCATAGGCTAATCAGGCTGAAAGGGAGGTGTTAGAAATGGGGTCTTTGGTTGACAGTCAGGTTACCCCCTGTTCAAGCAAGGACCCTCACTCTAGTTAGGATAAAAGAGAATCACCCTCAGCTAACCCCTGCTTACCCCCTTGGTAGCTTGGCAGAGCAGTAGGCTTAACCTCAGAGTGCTGGGCGTAAAGTATTTGTACCAACACACACAGTAACTCAATGAAAACACTACAAAATGACACAACACAGGTTTAGAAAAATAGGAAATATTTATCTAAACAAAACAAGACCAAAACGACAAAAATCCAACATACCCAAGTCAAGTTATGATTTTTTAAAGGTTTAAAATAAAAAGAGTCTTTAGGTAGTTGTAACACCACACTAGCGCTGCTAGCGTGAAAAATGTACCTGGTTTGCGTCAAAAATAACCCCGCACGGGCGTGTGCGTCGAAAGTAACCCTGCACGGCTGTGTGCGTCGAAAACAACTCGGCACGGCGGTGCGCGTTGACAAAGCCAGCCACACGACGATCCGAAAGTCCCGCGGCGCAGGGTGCGATCTCTCAGCCTCCGTCAGCGATGCTGCGCGTCGTTTCTCCTGCTCCGGGCGTCGGTTTTTCGGTCGCGTCTCCTGCGGCGTCGTTTCTCAGCTGCGGAACCGGCGTCGCGTCGTTTTCTCAGCCGCGATCGGATTCGCGTCGATCTTTTCTCCGCACGGCACTCGGTGCGTGTATTTTTGTCCTTAGGCTGCCAGCCTCTCCTTTCAGGGTCCCAGGAACTGGAAGGGCACCACAGAGCAGAGTAGGGGTCTCTCCAGAGACTCCAGGTGCTGGCAGGAAGAAGTCTTTGCTATCCCTGAGACTTCAACAACAGGAGGCAAGCTCTACATCAAGCCCTTGGAGATTTCTTCTTCAAGATGGAAGGCACACAAAGTCCAGTCTTTGCCCTCTTACTCTGGCAGAAGCAGCACTGCAGGAAAGCTCCACAAAGCACAGTCACAGGCAGGGCAGCACTTGTTCCTCAGCGATCAGCTCTTCTCCAGGCAGAGGTTCCTCTTGATTCCAGAAGTGTTTCTAAAGTTTGTAAGTTTGGGTGCCCTTCTTATACCCATTTTAGTCTTTGAAGTCACCTTTCTTCAAAGGGGACTCACACCTTCTTGTGAAATCCTGCCTTGCCCAGGCAAGGCCTCAGACACACACCAGGGGGTTGGAGACAGCATTGTCAGAGGCCGGCACAGTCCTTTCAGATGAGAGTGACCACTCCACCCCTCCCTCCTAGCAGAGATGGCTAATCAGGAAATGCAGATCACACCCCAGCTCCCTTTGTGTCACTGTCTGGTGTGAGGTGAAAAACAACCCAACTGTCAAACTGACCCAGACAGGGAATCCACAAACAAGGCAGAGTCACAGAATGGTTTAAGCAAGAAAATGCTCACTTTCTAAAAGTGGCATTTTCAAACGCACAATCTCAAAATCAACTTTACTAAAAGATGTATTTTTAAATTGTGAGTTCAGGGATCCCAAACTCCACCTGTCCATCTACTCTCTAGGGGAATCTACACTTTAATCATATTTAAAGGTAGCCCCCATATTATCCTATGAGAGAGAGACAGACCTTGCAACAGTGAAAACGAAATTGGCAGTATTTCACTGTCAGGACATATAAACCACATTACTATATGTCCTACCTTATCCATACACTGCACCCTGCCCTTGGGGCTACCTAGGGCCTACCTTAGGGGTGCCTTACATGTAAGGAAAGGGAAGGTTTAGGCCTGGCAAGTGGGTACACTTGCCAAGTCGAATTTACAGTGTAAAAATACACATACAGACACTGCAGGGGCAGGTCTGAGACATGATTACAGAGCTACTTATGTGGGTGGCACAACCAGTGCTGCAGGCCCACTAGTAGCATTTGATTTACAGGCCCTGGCACCTCTAGTGCACCTTACTAGGGACTTACTAGTAAATCAAATATGCCAATCATGGATAAACCACTTACATACAATTTAGACAGGAGAGCATATGCACTTTAGCACTGGTTAGCAGTGGTAAAGTGCTCAGAGTCGAAAAGCCAACAGCAACATGTCAGAAAAAATTAGGAGGCAGGAGGCAAAAAAGTCTGGGGATGACCCTGCATAAGCAAAAGTCCAACACGACCCCCTACCAGCCTAAAGCCAGGGGAGAACAATCAATACCTTGATGTACTTCCCTGATTGGGGCGATAGAACAAGGACCCAGGCCCACAACAGCAGGGGCATGTTCCAGTTCTACGCCTTCCTGACTCCAGTTGGACCCCTCTGTCCATACTCTCAGGGCCCACTAAGCTAACCCATGGGGAACCCTTCTCCACATCTACAGACACCATCTGTGCAACACCTAACTTTACTTTGCTCACAGATGTATTGCAATGGGCAGATAGTACCACCAGGGCCAACACAGTGGTGTTGCCCACTCCACCCCCGGGGTGTGACTCTCGTCCTCCCCCCCCCAGGGGCAACTCTGTCCACCAGGACAGCAAGCCACAGTGGCCCCAGACAACTGTCAGGGATGAGAGCCCGACCTCAGGCCTCTCTAACCACTGTGACTGTGGAGAGTGGGGGGTGGTAGCCCCAGGTGCCTGGCACCCTTTGACCACTCTCTCTTCCACCAGGTCAGGGATGACAACCTGACCCTGGTCCTCCCCTCTGGGGCTCTGTAACCTCCCTGCAGAAGCGGCACCCCCAGAGTCAAAAACTGTCAGGGTGCTTGTAGAAGCAGTCCTGCACAATTCTTCCACCAGTGCAGGGATGTTAACCTGCAACTGATTCTCCAACCTGGGGTCTGTACCTTCAGGTTGGACCAGGGCCAGGGGTGAGGCTTCCCTCCCCCTGCCCTCTCTTCTGGGGTCCTGAACCACCCAACTAGGAGTGGCCCCCCCAGAAGACAACATGGTAGGGGCACTGTTAGCAGTAGCCCCTTCCTCCAGGTCAGGGGGGACACCCTTAACCTGGCCTCCCAATCCAGGGCCTGTACCCACAGACTGGATCACTGCCTGGCAAACCAGGACTTCTTGGGGGGCATACCTACCCCCTACCAGGTCAGAGTTTACCCTCTGAACCTGGTCATCCAACCCAGGGTCACCACCCTGCGGTTGAACCACTGCCTGGCAAACCAGGACTTCCTTGGGAGCACACTTACCCCCCATCAGGTCAGAGTTTACCCCCTGAACCTGATCATTCAACCCAGAGTCACCACCCTGCGGTTGAACCATTGCCTGGCACACCAGGACTTCCAGGGGGGCACACTTACCCCCCTCAAGGGACACACTGTCCCGAAGGGCCACACAAGAGTCTGGCTGGCGCAGGTCTCCTGACCTCTGCCCATCTGACAGAGTCTGGATTCCCCCCAACCCAGAAATGGTCTCACCAAGGTCATTCATGGGGGGCTCTGCTCTCAGAGCTGACCCCTGACCCTCCAGGTTCTCCACTGGGGTCCGCAACCCCCTCTCAACCCTCTGTCTGGACTTCTGCACCCCCTCACTAGGAGTGGTACTGCCAGACACCAGAACTGGTGGGACGCTGGCTACAGCGGCCCCCCCAAGTTCTCCTGACACTGTGGGGTCTCCCTCAACAGATGGCCCTATGGTACAGGCTAGGCTCCCCTCCTGGTGTTCCCGCAGGGAACCCTCCAGGACCTGGGACCGGATCTCGGGCACCTTGGGCCTCAACCCATCCCCATTCCCTCTCCTCTGAGACTGGACATGGGGTCCCTCACCCATCCCACTACACTGGGACCTACCTGGGACACTACAATCCTTCCCTACCTCACCTGGTTGGGAACTACCTAGACCACTCCTCTCAGGAGCACCCCCAAATGCCTCTTCAGACTCTCTGGTACTCACCCAGAAGTCTGCCTCCATTGTAAGCTCCCTGGGGTCAGAGAACTCACACTCCACCTGGTGTTGGCATAGCTCTGGAAAATAAGGACTAGACATATGCTCTCCAGCAATTACATCACTCAGCCCCTCACATGAATTAACCAAAGTACCCTTCACCCAACCATCCAGTGACTCTGCTTTGAAAAAGCACCCCACATCCCCGTCCTGAGACTGGTGAGACAGTACCTGACTGTCCCTGGCACTCAACCCACACTCTTCTGGGATGTTTTCACACTCCATAACCAGGACTTCTACCTGGGGGGAACCCCTCTCCCTGTCACTCTCACCTAGAGTCAGTAGAGTGTCCCTCCCACCAGTAGGAATATGACTCCCCATGCCAGTTCCCCAATCCACCTCAGGGACCCTGTGCATCACTGGAGCTACCTCATACCCCTGAACCTCCTGGCGTGTGTTAACTCCCTCCTTCAAGTAGGGCACCACCTCTCTGGGCATGTGCACTTCTGCAGCATCACTGGATATACAATTGTTGCTGCCACCATTCCAGCTGGACTCAGCCCTCATGACTTCCAGCTCTTTCAATTTAAGCTCGTAAGCATAAATCATTTTTTTAATCTCTAAGTTCCTCCTCCTTTCTTCCAACTTTTCCCACCTGTCATACTCCCTTTGTATCCTCAACTTTTCTGCCTCCAACCGGCGAACCCTTTCTGCCTGTCTGTCCTGTAACTCTTCAGGAGTCAGACCCTTGGGTGACACCCTGCCATCCCTCCTGGGGACCCTCCCCCCAGGCGTAACAGGTTCTTCCACTACACCACTGTGTATCCTCTGCACTTCCCCACCCACATTCTCCTCCTCTGTGTGCCCTCCAGTCTTCTTGATTGTCACCCCGGCCCTCTGTGCCTTTTGCAGCTCCCCCTCCCTGGTGGAGCTCTTAGTGGGACAGTCAAGATCTTTAAGGAACTGTTTCAATTGAGCAACTGAGTACTCCTTCAGTTTCTCCATTTCAAACACAGCTCCAGCTGTTGCATCTCCAGATTGAGACATGATGGTCACAAGTGCAAAGTTCCAAAGGCAGAAAATAAGTTCCCAATGAAGTAAAAAGAATCAGTCAAGGGATCAGCAAAATCATGGAAGTAGAACAAAAAGAGTCCTTAAGAGAAAAATCAAAAGATCACCAAACAAGTAGTATGTGGTCACGTAGTGGTCTGAGATCAAAACAGTAGTGTACACTTAATTACTGTATGTCAAGTACAAATACAAGTCCAATCCCGACCGCTGGTCACCAATGTTAGAAATGGGGTCTTTGGTTGACAGTCAGGTTACCCCCTGTTCAAGCAAGGACCCTCACTCTAGTTAGGATAAAAGAGAATCACCCTCAGCTAACCCCTGCTTACCCCCTTGGTAGCTTGGCAGAGCAGTAGGCTTAACCTCAGAGTGCTGGGCGTAAAGTATTTGTACCAACACACACAGTAACTCAATGAAAACACTACAAAATGACACAACACAGGTTTAGAAAAATAGGAAATATTTATCTAAACAAAACAAGACCAAAACGACAAAAATCCAACATACCCAAGTCAAGTTATGATTTTTTAAAGGTTTAAAATAAAAAGAGTCTTTAGGTAGTTGTAACACCACACTAGCGCTGCTAGCGTGAAAAATGTACCTGGTTTGCGTCAAAAATAACCCCGCACGGGCGTGTGCGTCGAAAGTAACCCTGCACGGCTGTGTGCGTCGAAAACAACTCGGCACGGCGGTGCGCGTTGACAAAGCCAGCCACACGACGATCCGAAAGTCCCGCGGCGCAGGGTGCGATCTCTCAGCCTCCGTCAGCGATGCTGCGCGTCGTTTCTCCTGCTCCGGGCGTCGGTTTTTCGGTCGCGTCTCCTGCGGCGTCGTTTCTCAGCTGCGGAACCGGCGTCGCGTCGTTTTCTCAGCCGCGATCGGATTCGCGTCGATCTTTTCTCCGCACGGCGCTCGGTGCGTGTATTTTTGTCCTTAGGCTGCCAGCCTCTCCTTTCAGGGTCCCAGGAACTGGAAGGGCACCACAGAGCAGAGTAGGGGTCTCTCCAGAGACTCCAGGTGCTGGCAGGAAGAAGTCTTTGCTATCCCTGAGACTTCAACAACAGGAGGCAAGCTCTACATCAAGCCCTTGGAGATTTCTTCTTCAAGATGGAAGGCACACAAAGTCCAGTCTTTGCCCTCTTACTCTGGCAGAAGCAGCACTGCAGGAAAGCTCCACAAAGCACAGTCACAGGCAGGGCAGCACTTGTTCCTCAGCGATCAGCTCTTCTCCAGGCAGAGGTTCCTCTTGATTCCAGAAGTGTTTCTAAAGTTTGTAAGTTTGGGTGCCCTTCTTATACCCATTTTAGTCTTTGAAGTCACCTTTCTTCAAAGGGGACTCACACCTTCTTGTGAAATCCTGCCTTGCCCAGGCAAGGCCTCAGACACACACCAGGGGGTTGGAGACAGCATTGTCAGAGGCCGGCACAGTCCTTTCAGATGAGAGTGACCACTCCACCCCTCCCTCCTAGCAGAGATGGCTAATCAGGAAATGCAGATCACACCCCAGCTCCCTTTGTGTCACTGTCTGGTGTGAGGTGAAAAACAACCCAACTGTCAAACTGACCCAGACAGGGAATCCACAAACAAGGCAGAGTCACAGAATGGTTTAAGCAAGAAAATGCTCACTTTCTAAAAGTGGCATTTTCAAACGCACAATCTCAAAATCAACTTTACTAAAAGATGTATTTTTAAATTGTGAGTTCAGGGATCCCAAACTCCACCTGTCCATCTACTCTCTAGGGGAATCTACACTTTAATCATATTTAAAGGTAGCCCCCATATTATCCTATGAGAGAGAGACAGACCTTGCAACAGTGAAAACGAAATTGGCAGTATTTCACTGTCAGGACATATAAACCACATTACTATATGTCCTACCTTATCCATACACTGCACCCTGCCCTTGGGGCTACCTAGGGCCTACCTTAGGGGTGCCTTACATGTAAGGAAAGGGAAGGTTTAGGCCTGGCAAGTGGGTACACTTGCCAAGTCGAATTTACAGTGTAAAAATACACATACAGACACTGCAGGGGCAGGTCTGAGACATGATTACAGAGCTACTTATGTGGGTGGCACAACCAGTGCTGCAGGCCCACTAGTAGCATTTGATTTACAGGCCCTGGCACCTCTAGTGCACCTTACTAGGGACTTACTAGTAAATCAAATATGCCAATCATGGATAAACCACTTACATACAATTTAGACAGGAGAGCATATGCACTTTAGCACTGGTTAGCAGTGGTAAAGTGCTCAGAGTCGAAAAGCCAACAGCAACATGTCAGAAAAAATTAGGAGGCAGGAGGCAAAAAAGTCTGGGGATGACCCTGCATAAGCAAAAGTCCAACAGGAGGGAATCAACAAGCCCACACCAGACGTCCTGGAGTTAAACGTGTACCATAGGAATATCAAGTTAAGCACATGTTAATTGGTTCACTGTTAAGCGAGAGAGGAAGTTTAAAGTGATACAATCATAGTCCAATAGGTCAGGATGTCACATTTTGAATGGTATGAAAAAAGGGGGGTGGGATTTAGGGTTGGGGGTAAGTATTGTAGGTTATTAAATGTAAAGAGAGGTTTTAGTTCTGTAAGGTGTTATGCTGAGGATGTTTTTATTTGATACCCACCTGTTTCACTAAAGCGGCCTTTTTCACACAAACAAGGAGGCAGTGGTCTGTGATGTGTCCCATTTTATCCAATTGGGCTTTGGGGGACAGCAGACCAAAGGGAGGTCTGTCTACTGGGGGCAATAGGGAGAGAGAGGCACAGTGTAGATGACTGGGCTTCTTGGGCTACATCCGGGAAAGGATTAAGTGTAAAGTGATACAATCATGGAAGTCTAATAGGTCAGGGTGTCACATTTTGAGGTGTATGTATAAGGGGTGGGATTTAGGGGTGGGCTTCAAGGAGTGTGGGTTTTGGTTCTGTAAAGGGTTAGGCTGGTGATGTTTTTATGTGATATGCGACTGTTCCAAAAAAGAAGCCTTTTCCATACATACAAGGAGTCAATAGTCTGTGATGTGCCCCATTTGACCCAAACCTGTGTATTCTTGAACCTGGTATTGTCATTAGGAAGAGATCACTACTTTACATGGGTAAAGATGACCTATATACACAGCATGGTTGCTTGATTTTTCTTGTCGGTTTTTAAATCCGCACATAATACAGACAGTATTGGACTCTGCCCCTCTCCTTGCCAGATCATCTCACCTTTATCAAACAAACTGCATGGATAGATCCTGAAATGAGTGGAACATAGAGAACTGAAAAAAATATTATGGGGCCAACAAAATGTTTGTTACTTGTACCCACGAGGTGCAGCAATGTGCAGGAACCTTTATTACTTGTACATCTTTTTTTGATCTGACATTAACCAAGACCAATTCATTTTCCCAGAATTATGTGGACTGTATTCTAGAAGGTCTTTCAGCCAGCCCTTCTCATTCATTGGTATGTTATTATGTAGCTCACAGTCGTCTTCCATCCACTGTAACATAAAGTGTAGGACAATGTGTCAGCCCACTCTAGAAAACTTCACTGTGAGTGGCCACATTCTGCCCATTCACAAGGAGCACATCAACAAAGTAGTTTATTCTCTTCAGTGTCAGGGGCTGTAATGGCAATGTGTTCTTTTTAGACCAAAAATATTTTTGCTTCTAGCCAATCTGTCCAGTAGCTTCCCCAACAATAAACGTTTGCAAAAACAAGACAGAACAAGCACTGAAAAGCCAAAAGGCTTACTACCAACGCAGATATATAAACTTTGCCAGTGCTTGATTAATCTATTAAAATTCGGTATGCAACCTAATAACTGCCTTGGTCACTGATTAAAACCGTGTGGTAATATAGAGTGGCTGGTTTTGACACCCTGAACCACCAAATTGTGCTTACCCCCAAAGGACTAATATTACAGAGGGTAACGGTCTAGCGTTTTCGGCCTAACAAAACATATCTTTTAAACTCTGAATTAGAATACAGTGGGGAAAAAAAAAAACGAAAAATATTTTTGTTTCCTTTTTAGTGATTGTGTATTCAGCGATGTCCGTGCTTGTTTGAGCGGTACAGTAGACATTGTTATGGCAATGTTGTAGACTCGGCAACGCTTTATATTGCCCCCATTTAATAAGAAGGGGCCGTGGATCTGAAGTTATTTCTTTTTACATGTTGCTGTGCTATAATATTACAACGAGGAACGAATGTTATAGTGCCACCTTGAAGATTTCTTTCCTTTTTCAAAGCATCAGTCAAACATTATTGCACAGGCTGCTTATGTGCAAACCTATAATAAATAACCCACAGCTGGCGTGTTGTTTAACTGCATTCACAGCACATTCCATTCTGGCTAAAAAGATCAAACTAGACACTTCATTTTAAACTTTTATATCCCGCGGTTTTATCTTTCTCAATAAAAGAATTGGATTAATAATATATAAAAAGCATCGTGAGGTCCACGGTGAAGGTCTTGCCGGACAGGGTGCCTTTGTCCTGGTTCCCATAGCAAAGAAAAACAATGAAGAGAACAGACATGTCACTGTCACTCGCCCTATCCTTCAAGTCACATTTGGAATGCAGGAGACCTTGGCCATTCTTTAACATTATGTGCGTTTGGTTCTATGCCCCCATCCTTAAGAAGCGTGGGCACGTAATGCATTCATTATAAGGTCACCTGCTACAGTCTGCATGCTGGCGGTTTCTCGGGGTTCATTTATCTTTTTTACCTTGAGCACCATGTCTTTGTATCTGTATTTTAGTTATGCTCCTGTTTCCCACTCTCATTCTTCACTTTATTTAGTCACAAGGCCACCAACACTCGTGTTATTTGTGGGTGTGAGTAACGCCCAATGTAAATGATATGTCTGAGAGATGTCAAGTGTGGTTTAACATCTGATTAATAGCTAGGTGTTCGACCTGGCCTTTTTACAGGGCCATTCTCCAAACTTTTTGCCTTTTTCCGCCTTATTTTTCTGACCCTTGTTGGCTGACGTTATGACTCTGAACACTTTTTCACTGCTAATCAGTGCTAAAGTGCATGTGCTTTCCCTTCTAAACTTGGTATTAGTGGCTTATACCTAATTGGCATATTTAATTTACCTATAAGTGCCTTGTAAAGTGATATCCCTATACCTAGGGTCTGTAAATTAAATTCTACTAGTGGGCCTGCAGCGCTGCTTGCGCCACCCACTGGAGTAGCCTTTCAAACCTGTCTCAGGGCATGAGCGCAGTTTTCTGCCACAGGGACCTGGCATCTAAATTTACTTGCCAGGCCCAGAACTCCCCTTTTACTACATGTAAGTCACCCCTAAGGTAGGACCTAGCTAGCCCTATGGGCAGGGTGCCATGTATGTAGAGGGCAGGACATATGTCTAGAAATGTGGCCTGTTCTGGTAGTGACAAACAGCCTATTTGGTTTCTCACTGCCGTGAGTGCTGCCTTCTCATAGGATTGCACTGAAAATGCCCTGCCTTCTGTGTAAGGGGAGTTTTCCCCACCATGGGGAGACACTTTGGAACTTATCTGAAACTGGACACAGACTACTGGAGGGACTCTGCAGGAACCGCCTTGGACTGCTACTGCTGTGCTGACCTGAGACCTGCTGGGTCACTAGGAGAGACTGCCATCTGCCTGCATCCCCCTTGCGCTGGCCTGCTGCTGGGCCTTGCCACCTGTGCTCCTTTTTCCATTGCTGCTGTCCCCCAGGGACAGGGTGCCGTGGCCCCTGACCCCTGCAACTGCCTAGAGTACGAAGAGTGCTTTGTTGCCCGCATGAAGCACCTAGAAAAGCACCCTCATCCTGCTGGGCTGGGGCAGCACTGTTGCTGCGTTTGTTCTAGCGCCTGGAGAGCGCTTTTATTTCCATCCAAAAGCAGCAGGAGCGTGCTTGATCATCGTTGCCGGATTCACCGCCTCGACCCTGGCTGCTTTCGGCAAAGCGCGAGTGTTGAGCTATCCCTGGGACCCCAGTGCACCATCCCCTGACAACAAGGAGCGAGTGCGCTCCTACCGCGCCCCGGGGTGAAGCGCTCTCTAAGGAGCACCCCCGGGGCACAACAGGCACCCACTTCGGTGCCTGCCCATGTGTGGACCCTTTGTTTTCTCCGAGGGACACGGGCGGGGAAGGAAGCCTCACTGGAGTCTTGAGGACAGGCGGGAGGGGGGAAGCCTCATCAGAGGCTTCCCCTGCCCCAGCGGAGGCCCCAATCTGTTTGTAAAGACCACGGGTGGGGCAGAAGCCTCGCCGGAGGTGCCCCACACTGCAGGTCTGCCTTGGGGGCCCCCGTGAGAGTCAGGTGAGGCCCCCCATTTGGCGACCCCACTTGTTATTTCTTGGTTTTGGACCCCCCTTGTTGGAGGGCCAGTTGAAGCCCAGGGGGGGGCCCAGAGATTGCAGGCCCCCTGAGGGACCCGTTATAAACACCGGGGGTGCGTGCCACCCCTCTCCCCCAGGATCAACATGTGGAACCCATTTCACGCATAGGAGCGGCGGGGACCCCACTTTTATCTTCTTGGCACTGGAAGTTCCTTTCATCACCAAACGGGTACCTTTGAAAGGACACATGATGTAGTATTATGTTAACCTGTTTCTTTCCATGATGTTCCATATATGTTTGCTAAATGTTCCTTTTATGGACATAATAGGCTTATATGTGTTTTGTGACTTACCATAGGTTTTTATAATGCTCTTAATAAAGGCATTTATTATATTTCCATGACAAGTGCATTTCTTTCATAATGTGACACCTGACTACTGCTTATGTTGCAGACTCCTGAGTACTTATGTGTTCTAATGTGACTACTGCTTATTCTTTCAGAGTATTAGTAACCTGTGGAACATTCTGACAACTGCTAAGGTAGCAGGGTATTTCTGACATGTAATGTTTGGTCTGGTTATGTTTTGTGCAATACAGTTTATTTTTACATAGCTCAGTGTTGTGTTTACTTTGTGGTGTGTATATTGCATCACATGTGTTGTGCAAACGCTTTACACATTGCCTCCGGGTTAGGCCTGACTGCTCGTGCCAAGCTACCAAGGGGGTGAGCAGGGGTTATCTTGGATGTGTAACTCCCTTGCCCTGACTAGAGTGGGTGGGTTCTGCCTGGCTGAGGTGCCTACCCTAGCCAACCAGAAACCCTATTTCTAACACTAGGTTTACCAAATACTGAGAAATAATGTGCTCAGATGGAGTTTCACACCTTTTTTGCACATGTTAATGTTCTAATTTTAGGTCTCACCTGTACACAGCTCTAGTTGTCTGTTGGCACCTTATCGTCCCAATAGAACGAGCTTTGGATCATACCCTAACTCGTGATTGGATAGCTTTGTGCCCATACCACTTCCCTGCTCCAGATTCAATGAATATCCCCCCTCTAAAGAAAGGCCTCTTTTTGCAAGTTTACCCCCACACTTTTGGATTGATACATTTGATGGATTGTCTGAGAGTGCACTGAGTCCTGCTAACCAGACCTCAGTGCCAGTGCTATGACCCTATACAAATTGCATGGCTAATTGGATACACCCAATTGGCAAGAACTGGCTTACTCATAAGTCCTTAGTATATGGTCCCCAGGGTGGCCAGGGCATGTAGGACAGTGTCCAGTCAGGGCTACAACACTTTGTATGCCACCCTGTGTGTGCCACAGTACAGAATGGCTCCCATACTGCCACTGCAGACTGAAAGGACAGTGTTTACACTGCCATCTTGACTTTGCCATTTAAACCAATGACAAAATCACCATTTCCATCAATAATTTAAGTAAGTCTCCCCTAAAGAAGGGCTATAGAGCCTTATGGCAGGGAGCTGTGTTATGTTAAGTAGGACATACATTTTTCATAGATCCTTACAGCAACACTTCCAAATTGTTGTTTTGCTGTGGATAAGTTAGAAGCCCCACTGTTTAATACAGGGTTACCATTTGGCACCCCAAACCAGTTAACTCCTGAATTGGACTACTTAGCTGGGTCATGTAAGGTATCAAATTGACTGTGACATTAAACCTGACCTGATGTCTGGGTCGAATTTAATACTACAATCAAAGTTTAGCAACTTTTAGAAAGTTGCCACTCTGTACTTAACTGCCTCACATAGGCCCCCGTATTGAGATAGCTTTCTGCCCACCTAGGAAGAGGTGCAAATGACTTCCAGGCATAAGAACGAAGGCAGTGGCCTCAAAATGAGGTGTTACCTCCTCTCTGAGGATGGACACTCAGGGTGTTAGCCAAAAAAGTGAGACTCAAACAGGAAGATGCCTTTGTGTGGGAAGTGATAACACCCCTGAGCAGGATGCCTTTGGTTCTTGCAGACAAAGTAGAGACAGGGCCAGAGAGAGAAAAGTTGATTCCAAGTCTCAGGTCAAAGTAGTGACTCCAGAAGAAGGCTAAATCAGTAAAGCAGTTACCACTTCTAAGGAATCACCACTGAATGCCACTGGGCACAGCAAGAGAGAAATCCAAGATAGCCAAACGTTTTACCCGAGTCTGCTGGGCCCAGGAGTGCAATCAGAATCCAGATTCATCACAGCAGAGGGACACTAATATCCACCCAAAAATTTTGCCCTGATCCCCGTGCTGTGAAAATGTTAGTCCAACGAGATCTGGCCTATTACTGTCGCAAAGAAGCCTGTGGAGACATGTGAACGACTCCCAGGCTTAGGAACAAAGGCAGCTGCTGCAAGGTAAGGTGTTACCTCCCTTCCCAGGAAAGACACTCTGGGTGTTAGCCCAAAAGGAGAGCTTAAAGGGGGAAGCTGCTTTTGAAGGGCAAATGCTGATAACACTCCTGAGCAGGATGCCTTTTGTTCATGTAGACAAATTGGAGACAGTGACAGACAGGAAAAAAAAACTAAAGTGTTTTTTTTATTGGCATGTAGCCCTCAGGTATCCACATCTCTAGGGTGGGCTCCTAAGCCCCTAATGATTGAACAGGGGTCCTGACACCTTGAGAGTGGCTAGAATAGTGCACTCTGGGACTGCCAGATGCTACACCTGGCAGGAAATTCATCACCAGAAGAGAGGATACCATGTAACCCATTGGCTAATTTTCACATGGTCCCCTCAGGGCATTTTCCTGAGATAATATCCCCCTGGCCCTCTACAAGTCCTGTTATGTTGGACTTGGAGAGAGGACTGAAAAAAGATTACCCTGTTGCTCTTGAGCTGCACAAAGACAGGCTGCACGGTCGGAAGAACTACACCTGCTGCAGTTTGAGCTAGTGAAGATTGGACTGTGTCCATGCCACCTGGCTCAGGGAAAAGTTGATTCCAAGCCACATATTGCAAATGGGACTACAAGGATCAGTTGGCTGATCCCCTGGAATCAGCTCCAGGGACACAAGAGCTGAAGAAGCCTAAATCGGCAAGTTGGTAGCCACTGAAGACGTTCTTCTGCTTCCTGCCAACAGGAGCCCCAAGAAACTGATCTTCGACAGCCAAAAGTTGCCTCTGAGTCTGCCAGACCCAGGAGTGTCATCAGAGACCAAACTGGTCACCCAAGAGGGACTCTAGCCCCCACCAAAGGATTTCACCCCAACCAAGTGCAAGGAGATCGGTAGCCTAGCATCAGCTACTGTTGTGAAGAGGACTTTGTGGGGCCTGACCCCTGTGGCCAAAGTCACCCCACATCACCTGTGGACGAGGGAATCACCACAAAGACACCCTGGTTGCCTGCACCTCAACCAGAGCATCATTGAGCATCTTTCATCCTGCATTCCCAGCATCAAGAGCACTCCATTGTTGTCTATGGTGGTTGTCCTTTAAGCGCTAGAACTGGACTAGACAAGGCTCTGGTGGCCAGGTAACTGTCCTAAGCATACTCTCAGCCTCTAGACATCCATCCTGTCAGATTTGATTACCCAAGAGGTGCTGTAGTAGATAACTAACTTTAACAAACTTTTGAAAACGTTCCCAATTTTCTGTTTACCAATGCTTGTTCGTGGGTGCATTTGAGAGTGGCAATATCTTCTAAAAATCTGTATCTCCAGAACCCTCTGGTCAATTTGGCTTATCAAGGTCTCTAAAAATTAATAAAAATATGCTCTATTTTTATAAATTTGTGTTGTGGTTCTTTCTTGTGTGACTTTCTTAATCCATTGTTTGGTACTGCTAAAAAGGGGCTTATTTGCAAGAACCCGTGCACCACTGAAGCATCACTTTTTTGTTGCTTCTATGGAGCACAGTGCTGACCCATATTCACAAGGCCACAGAAAGTCATCCTGTGTAGCTTTACATAATATTGTACATATTGCCTCACACAGCGTCTGGGAGGTGTACCATAGACATTGGGGTGCGTGTTCCCATTCAACACACATTGTTTTTGACACTGCCCCAGATTCACAACATAGCGTAAATCTGAGGCAGTGCCAAAACCTTACGCCTCCCTAGAACAGGCTTTACGAGGAGAAAGGTTTACACCTCTCCTCGTTTTTTCCTCTTTACTTGTGTGCTGCATTCTGCAGAGCACATAAAAAGAGGAAAGCCTCTTTCTGCACAAAAACAATCATGGCAACAACACAGACATCCTTACACCATGGTGCAAGAATGCATGCATTAGTGCTCGGCTGCAATTTCTGCGCTGGCCGAAAGGACAGGAATGCACTATATCTTGTAGATACGGTGCATTTCTACAGCTATGCTGCTCTAAAGCCATAGCTACCCAGGGTTGAGCTTAAGGTTGTTCAAACGAGCCAAACTGGACCCAAGGCAGTTTTTTGCAAGTGTATTCCATGATAAGGCCCCACAGACGTGGTATAATAACCCAAATCCTCACAACAGGTTTTCAGAACTTTTCTGTTGCTGAGATCTACATGTGTGGTTGTTTGCAAGAAGCTATGTTTATTCCTAAGGTTGTTATCCTCCTGTAAATAGTTTGTTTTGCATTTTCTCCAGTTTACTATCTCTTTCATTGTATGAATGTGCAAAGAGCTGTGATAGTAGATTTGAAAGGTTTTGCTTTTTTGTTGTTCTGGCAAAATGTCAGATTTGGGACCTCAGATCAGAGGCATATCATTTGCACAACCATACTCAAGAGCTGGTTCTGATACGTCCTTTCTCTGCATTAGCTACCATGTCTCACTTCAATGCAGGATATATCTACAAGATGTTTATCAGCACCCTTTGTTGGGGCCCAGGAAGCTACTTTACAGATATTGTAAGTGAAGAACTTAAGATGTTGTCCCATTCCTTTATGCATTATTGTCAAAATTATATTGAGGAGTTCCAAGCTTTTTGGTCTGGTGCTTGTGTGCTTCAAAAGGTTGAGAACGTTTTTTGGTGTTTATACTTTCCTTTGGTTTGTTCTGTGTCTTTGGTTGTCACACTGGCCAAAGATTAGCATGATCTGTTAGGGTATATTAGGAAGGACTATGATAAGAAAGAGGGATATCGAGGTAATGAGACATGTGGAGGTAATGCTGAGATTACTTATCGGTGGCCCTTATGACCAGCCAGACTCCTGGATGTGTGATGATTTATTTAGTTAGGAAGTTAAAAAGAATACAGAGCACTTTTTTGTGTGGGCCATATGAACAGGTAGGACCATACGCTAACAATGAATAACACCAGTTGTTTTCCTTTTCAGAGGGCTTCCTCCACCTCATTAATAAGGATTTTAGCAAGCAGGACTAAGATTGCTCTTGAGACCAGAACAATTGTGCTTGTTTTCAGTAATTTTCTCAAGGATTCTACTTTAGTCACATGGGGCCATATGTAGCAAAGGTTTTTACCCATTCTGTGTCTATGGGAAAAAGTGTTCGTACATATGGCCCATAGTGCTCTACAAACTGCAACTAGAATTCGCTGAACCCTCAAAAGGTCATCAATTGTTCCTTCCACACTGGATGAGGTATTCATTATAGGATCAGTGGGGCTTATTTTTGAATTTTGGACTAATCCCTTCACTAGATGTAACATGGCTTAAATATTCCACCTAACATCAACCAAAGTTACATTTTATACATTTAACTGTAACCCTTTTTTCTCTTAATGCAGACATTATAATTCTCAAATGTTTGTTCTGTTCTGTTTGCAAAAAACGAATGGGCTCATTACGGGTTTGGTGGTCAGATGAGCCGACCGTCAAACTCGCAGGGAAGAGACTGCTGTGGAGCTGGTGGTCTCCCCCCTGGACCCATTACGAGGTTTCCACTTGGCTGACCAGTGGAAATCTCTGAAATCAGAGTGTTCCGCCGGTCAGCCCAGTGGAAACTGTGTGGCGGCATTGACATCAGCTTCTCATTGAGCCGAGGCCGATGCCGTCACACAGAGGGGGCCTCCAGCAGCCTTGGAATGCACACTGTCCGAGGGTGTTGGGCAGGGAGGCCCCTGCACTACCCATGACAAGGCCTTCCTGTGCCCCCCTGCACTGTGTTTCCAACAGCCTTTCCATGGCAGGGTCCCTACCATGGAAAGGCTGGTGGAAACTGGGCTTGAGATCAGTATGGTGGTGCTAAACTCAGTGCCGCCATGGCTGACCATGACTCTGACAGCCACCAGGCCACAGGGAATCATGTTCCTGGAGGGGATGGGGGATGGGGAGTCCAACCGCCAGGGTCGTAATGTGGCGGTTGGACTGCCTGGAGTGCGGCGGTCCGACCGACACTGCGAGGCTGGCAGTTTCAAGACCATGTAATGTCCATTGTAATGAGGCCCTAAGATTCCTTCCTGAACATCTTACACCCACTGAAGACCACCCACAAAGTTTGCCAACCCAAACTGCATTCTCCTATATCGAAAATCCTCTTCCAGAGTAATGATCACTCAAAAATGCCTTGCATTATCCTCAAGCTCTATTTGATGGTAAGCACTAGTGAGATCAATAGTGAAGAACACTGTAGTATTGTACACAGAAGACATTGTTTCCTGTAAATCTTTCAATCAAAACATGTCCATCCAAATTGCTCAATTTGTACTTTTCAAGTCAACACACAATCTGTTTGTACTAAACGTAAGTGAAATCCCAATAGAAGATATCCAATCAGAGCATCCAATGAGCATCCAATCAGTTCAATACTATTCTTAGTACATAAATCACCAAGGATTCCCTTCAATTTATGTCTGTAATTCATAGGAACATTCCACATTTTCTTCCTACAGGCACAGCATTCTCAGTATAATTTTATGTTTCATATCCATTAAGCATGTGCTAAATACCTTTCCAAACTCATGTTGGAGTTTTTTGCAATAAGAGCATCCATCATTCATCTCTTTAACTCAATATACCTATGGATTAGCTCTTGGAGTCAATTCCATTCCTAATACAACTTGGTGTGGCCAGCCCAAAATCATGTCCCTTTTCTCTGACACAAACATTTTACCATGTAACTTCTTACTGTCAAATTACAAATTGACTCACACAAAACTTACCAACTGAGTTCTGTGTCCAGTATAGCTACCATAACATACATCAGGAAGCATTAATATTCTATTCTGCCACAAATAAAATAAAGGTTTACCCTTTATTGTATACCAAGCACTGAAATCCAGCATTGTGGTTGCTTCTATGGCATCAATTAGTGTTTTACAACTTGGCAATCTCACAGGCAATTCTTTAGTGCCATACCCATCATCTTCCACACTCAACAGCACCACCTGTTGAACCTGTGAGCCTTAAGGTGGTCTTCCCTCAAATGTTTTGCCTTCATCCTGTTATTTTTTCTGAATCTGTTTTTGCTTGCCTTAGGTCTCTGTGTACTTTACCACTGCTAACCAGTGCTGAAGAGCTTGTACTCCCACCCTAAAACATGGTAAAATTGTCTTACACCTGATTGGGATATTAACTTATAAGTCCTTAGAAAAGTGGCATACCACATACTCAGTTCCTGTAAATTAAATGCTACTGGTGGACCTGCAGCACTGATGGTGCCATCCACTTAAGTAGCCCTTCAAAACATGTCCCAGGTCACCCATTGTAACCTGAATGCAGTTTTAAACTGCAAATTCAACTTGGCTAAATAACCCCCTCGCCAAGCCTTAAATTCTTCTTTCTGTTGCATATAAGTCACCCCTTAGGTGGACCCTAGGAAGCCCATTGGGCAGGGTGCATTGGATTTGAAAGGTTGGACGTGTACTTTTAAGTTTTACATAACCTGGTTGTGAAAAACTCCTAAATTCGTTTTCACTGTTGTGATGACTGCCTCTCCCATAGGATAACATTAGGTTACCTTATTACATTTATTAACTGCAAATTTGTGATTGTAAAAAGGTAGAGATTTCATGTTTGGTGCCTAAGAAATTGTAATTTAATATCCTCATTAATTGTAAAGCCAGATTTTAAGCAGGGGTGGGAGAAATATTTCATTCCGCCAGCACAATTGGTGGAATATGGCAATTCTGTGCCACTCTTGCAATGCAGAGTTCTGGCCAAATCCTGGCAATTGCCATGTGACAGAATTGATTTCCTTGAGGCTTCAGAAATGCAAGCAAGATTTGGCATCCGCTAGAGTGATATTCTAACGTATATAGTCATGGGAGGTCAGAGGGCTGCTTCTTGAGTAGATTTGCTGCCAATTAAGTAGAGTTTCTAAGTTTCTAAGTGGTAGCAAAATTAACTTGAATGGTCAAGCCATTCGTGCTGATTTTTCAGTGCTGCTCACTCTACAGGCACTAAATTGCAGTGTGAACAGTCCACTGTGCACTGTTTTCTGCCCATTGCCGGAAATCCACAAAATCTCGTGGAGTTTTTATCTAATTCTGCGTAATCCTACCAAGTGAAACTCTATAAGATCAACCCACCCCTAATTTTAAGTTACAATTTTGAAAGTCACACTTTTAAAAAGTTGGTGTTTTCCTGCTCTTGCTACTTTGTGACTGTAGCCTCACTTTGGTCACATGTCTGGGTGTAGCTGGAAGTTGGACTTTGTATATTTCTCCCATACAGCCACATAATAGAGGAATTAGGTATGCATGGATGGTCCATCACTAGCAGGGGGAGGTGGGCTGGGCACAGTCCAACTTGCAAATCGATAGGCTGTGCCCTGCCTCCACACAAAAGACTTGACACCACTTCATTGTTCAGGCAGCCAGGATGGAGCCAGGGCAGGGAGACCAGGAAACCCTAATCACTTCAAAGGGAATTGTCTAGAAACTTCCCCTGCTTCAAATAAGGCACCAGGTATAACAATAGGGCCTTCAGACCGACTCTTCAGTTCAGTTTCTGGACCTGTCACCTGAAGCCGGTCTCGAACCCTCAGGGCCTGCCCTGCTGCTTAAGACCTGTTTCATCTCTTGAACCCAAGGCTACTAGAGTGACTCTGACGGTAGTTGGCTGGACTGATGAGAGCCTCAGGAACAGAAAAAGCTCTAACCGTCTTGACCCCGCACCTGGACCCAGCCTCAGTGAGTTCCATCCCTCCAATGGTACCACCCCAGTCTAGAACCTTTGAAGTAGTGCTTAAGATTCCCAGATAGCTAAAAATCTAAACTTGGGATTAAAAACTCTTTTATGCTAAAAACTACTCTGGGAACTGAGAGGAGACTGGGTCCAACCTGCTCCTCTGTTTGCCCAAGGTGCATCACCAGTCGCCCTAACTTTGCAGCTGCCCCCTCTATGTTCTTCTCTGGAGCAGCAAATCCTGTTCAGCCGTCTTTTGAAGGGAGGATATCCAGCTTGTGAAGCTCTCGTCGGCTACAGCCCCATCCCACTGGAGATTCTGCTTCTGAAAAGAGAACAAACATTGAAATTTTCATTGCAGCTTCGTCCAGCGGCTCCCCAACGACAACACCTCCTCCTCAGACACTTCTACCTTCTTAGACACTTTTTGTTTACATTTCTTCTAAGTCTGGTAAGCGCAGACCAGACTCAAACTACTTTTTGCCTGTGATCTGAACTTCATCACGGTCAGCCATGTTTTCTGACTGTGACTTGGTCTCATGTGACTAGATGTTTGCGGTTGGTGCTTTGATCTTTTAGGTACTAGTTTTTACCTTAAACTTTAAAAATTCATAACTCTGATTCTACTTTTGATGTTTTGGTATCAAATAATGTATTGGATTTACTCTATTTTTCTAAATTGGAGTGTTTATATGCTACATAAACACTTTACATATTGGCTCCAAGTTAAGCCTGACTGCTTTTATGCCAAGCTACCAGAGGGTTAAGCACAGGTTAATTTTGTAACTTTTGTGACTCACCTTGACCGGAACTGTGGCTGTTGCTTGAGCAGGGTTAACACCCTTTATTTCATTTCTTCATAATTACATGTCACAGCTATACCCCTTTGAGCAGTCACATAGTGATCAATTGTTTCATCTTCTCTTTAGAATCTAGAATAAAATTTAAATATTTCCAGAACATGTATTTTCCTACTGTACCTGTCATTTAACTGCTTAACCGCAATATGATAAAATTCAATATTCTCTAATGGTGGTAAATTCTGAGATTCTCTCAGACCAATGGCTCCTAATTTATGCTTCAATAATGACAATTGGCTTTGGGGTGTTACAATAACAATATTCTAATTTCTCTATGTATGCTTGAAATAACACAAGCCATAATTCCCACTAAATCAGAGGATCCCCAATCTTAGATTTAGAAATGGTGGTGGTTACATACTAGATCTGATACCTAAATTTACTAATAGCATAAGTGTAACCTAAAATTAATGGTGTAAAACACTTTAGAATTAACCAAGAAAGCTAGAACATTTTTTTCATGCATAGCTAAAGGACTGTAAGAACTTCCCAGTCAATGGATCAGACGTGAGTGTGTCAAAGTCTGTTGATATCCAATGAATAAACAACTCTCAGATGATTAGTGCACTATACAAATCAATATCACATAATATAACACAAATTGTTTTGTGTGCAATTGTTTATTAAACACTGTAGGAGTAATTGTCTGTGTGACAATATACTCGAAAGACACAAAATTTGCTATTGCTAGTGAAGATATGCTAGTCATCAAGTGAGCATGTCCCTGTCATTCTTAATCATATATTTTCCTTCTGTAAGCAAAAATAAACGTTGAGCTGTTAAATATGGTGTGCACGACAACGGTCACTGAATTAAATATGGTGTTGTGGTGCACGCTTGGTTATGAAAGTGTGTGTGTGTGCCACTGCTGAAAACAATACTCTCACCTTTGGTACCAAAGCACCTGAGGTGAGAAGAAATTCCCGAACTAGGATCCACTGCAGTAGCGGAGGACAGGTGTCAAACTAACATGGTTGCTTCCAAGAATGTGTGTTCCAGTGATATTAAACATGCACGGCCAACAGAAGCTCATGCTGCCGTCAGAAAATCACATGCATTCTAGTGATGTGATAAATGGATGCACCTGTCTTCCAGCAGCTGCAGAACCCTCAGATCCAAAATTAAGCAGCTGAAATGAGAGAAGAAATGTCAGAAAGTACAAAGAACATCTCATCAATTCCTTTGAGACTCCACAAATACCCAGCAGATCAGCAAGTAGAAGAACAGGCAATCGGCACCATAGGTCACACTGATCCATTGTATCATTAGATTAAAGGTTCCCACTCATTGCCAATGTTAAGATAAAAGAGGAAACTTAATGCAGGTAAGTTCAGTTTTCCCTTTCTTGGATCTAGACTGTAATAAACAGAGCAGAGCTGACCACAACTTCACAGGAGCACCACAAGCTGCATATTCCATCAACATTCCATATTCCACTTCTCCAGACATCAGTCCAAACAAATACCAAAATCACAAGTATTCACCCAGTCTGCATTTTCCAGGGAACAGTCTTCTTATTTAGAAGCAATGATTACATTGTTCAAACAAACAAGAGATCTCTACCCTGGCGGCAGATCCCTCCACGTACATGTGAAAAGCTACTTTTAAACTATTAGATTAAATTATTATTATTTTTTTTTTTACATAATTATTGAGTTAATCTAAATAAATTAAATAAAATTAGATCAATATAGAAAGATGCATTTAAAATATATCACCTAAAGTAAAATGTTTGTGTTTACCTAATATGTAATAAAGGTACAAATGGTATGTATAGAATTAATTGAAATTAAGTTACATTTTTCTTAAAAAATTAGCTACAATTATTTTTAAATTAAAAAAGTTATTACAATATTTATCATTAAATAATCTTATTTTAAAGTATAGATAATGTTTTATCACTCAATTTAATTTACATATATTTTTAAAAAGTACAAAGAAATAATTGTCAGTTAACGTTATTTCCTATGGGTTTCTATTTTCAATCCCTGTCTCCATTATCTGCTATGTAAAGCTGTTTCAGTAACAGTAGTGACTTACACATGTAAATTTGGCTCCACTCCATTTCACGGGGTACATGCAAGTCTACACTTTTGAGTAACTTTACACTCACAAGGGCCTATTCAGAAGTTTAGATGAGTAAGGGCCTATCAGAAGTTTAGATGAGTACATGTAAATGTATCTTTAAATATTGTAGCAATTAACTACATTTGGCTATTCATCATTTCTGAGAGTACATTTTCTACAAAGTGTAAATGTACATGTGTACATCTTTAACGATTAATTTATTGTATTTAGAATAATTCAATATTTATTTAAAAAATAATAGTGAAAAGATACTAACAGTGATCTCTCACATGTAGATGGAGCACTCTGCTAACTGAGTGTAGCTCTCATTATGGTAAAATGTAGGTAAAAATAAAAAATTATACTTTAAAAAATCAAACATTCCTTTATTTTCAATAGTAATTATTTTTATATGTTTATTTTATGTATTTATTTTAAATGTAGAACAAAATAAGAGTGGTGCAGGCACTATTCATTTTGAATTGAATGTTTAATTATTTAACTATACTACATGAAAAATATATTTTTAATCATTTATTTAAAAAACCCACTTAGAGTAAAATGTTTATATTATCTTATTATGTATTAAAATTGCAAACCATTGTGTGTAGAATTAATTTAAGTTATTGTAATCACATGAACATTTATTTTTTAATTAGAAAAGTGATACACATATTTGTTCATAAAACGTTGCGGCGGTCTCTGGCTGGCTGGTGGCGTCGGCCGTTTACCAGATGTGTTCCTGTCTGCACACCAACAACATTGTTATTCAGCTGTCAGACTGCCTATACAGTAGGAGGTGAATTTGACGCTGATGCGATGGCAGTCCAGTGACCACCAAACTCATAATCAGCCCCATAATTCACTTGTAGTAAGGCAGCTGGGATATCCGTCAAGTTAGTGATGGAGTAACACATCTGTCAAACTTTAAATCAGCACCATAGTGCATTACTTGGTAAATATGATACAGTCATATATTCAAAATTCAGTGGCAAAATTCATTTTAAAACACAGTTTAGACCAGTAACACTGATTTGAAGGCCAATCAAATAAAGACAAAATTCAAGTTTTAAGGAACGGAGTATCAGCTACATATGGGCAAAACGTGCTTGTGTTTGAAGATTTGTTTTTTTCCCACAATGTATTTTAGGAAAATTTTGTGCCAAAAGATGCCTTAAAATCAAAAGCTTTATAAAAAATTGGGGTTATTTGAAGACCACTTTCCCAAGGGCATGGGCTTTCCTTTTAGGTAAACTTTAGCTACATATTATGCTTTTTAAGCGACATTTCTCAGGGTTGCTAAAACGTGTTTTGACTGAAAATACTATTGAAGGTTAGAAGTCCTCCTCAAATTATTTTTTGGAACATTAAGTACATTTTATGGGCCTTGGTAGAATTTAAATGCATGTATGCACTGGCATGTCCATTATTTTGTGTAGACAACAAGCACCTTACATTATTGGGCCTTACTAGGAGATAATACAAGATCATACACATCAACAGGAATTTTGCATATTTGAATTTTCAACATTACTACACATTTAAAATAGATTTACAAGCTTAGGCATAGAGAAACTAAATTGTTTGGCCAGCATAACGAGATTTCCCTATTAAGCACCAGGCTAGGAGTAAACCCCAGGCATTGTCATGTTAAGGGCCATATTTATACTTTTTGACGCAAAACCTCGCTAACGCAGTTTTGCGTCAAAAAAATTAGCGCCGGCTAACGCCATGCGGGCGCCGTATTTAATCAATGACGTTAGCCGGCGTTAGCCGCCGGCGCTGCCTGGTATGCGTGGAAAAAAACGACGTACACCAGGCAGCGCCGGCGTAGGGGGATATGGGGCTTGGGCGTCAAAAAATGGGGCAAGTCAGGTTGAGGCAAATTTTTTGCCTCAACCCGATTTGCGCCATTTCTTCCGACTCCCAACCCCCATAGAAATGACTCCTGTCTTAGCAAAGACAGGAGTCATGCCCCCTTGCCCAATGACCATGCCCAGGGGACTTCTGTCCCCTGGGCATGGTCATTGGGCATAGTGGCATGTAGGGGGGCACAAATCAGGCCCCCCTATGCCACAAAAAAAAAAAAAATGACTTACCTGAACTTACCTTAATGTCCCTGGGATGGGTGCCTCCTGCCTTGGGTGTCCTCCTGGGGTGGGCAAGGGTGACAGGGGGTGTCCCTGGGGGCATGGGAGGGCACCTCTGGGCTCCTTCAGAGCCCACAGGTCCCTTAACGCCTGCCTTTTCCAGGCGCTAAAAAACGGCGCAAAAGCGGCCGTACGTCATTTTTTTTGACCCACCCACTCCCGGGCGTGAATTTTGCCTGGGAGTGTAAATACGGCGCACATGCCTCGGAGTCAATTTTTTAGACGGGAACGCCTACCTTGCATATCATTAACGCAAAGTAGGTGTCCACGCTAAAAAATGACGCAAACTCCATGGACTTTGGCGCTAGACGCGTCTAACGCCAAAGTATAAATATGGAGTTCGTTTTGCGTCGGAATTGCGTCAAAAAAAACGACGCAATTCCGGCGCAAACGGAGTATAAATATGCCCCTAAGTATTTTGGGGGACTCGAGCAAAACATATTTTGAGGGGCCCTGTTTGGAATAACTTTGAATTGTATCACTCATTTTTGGCTAATTGAAGCCCAATGTTGTCTAACAATATTGAAATATACATTAAGATACAACAATACACAGAAGTGAGCTATAGAGAAAGTTTGCTTTCCTTCGGGTCCTTTGTAAGGTGGGGGCCCTGGGCAATTACCCACTTGGCCTATGCCTTGAAGCGTCTCTAAACCCGGGATCCACGTTTCCAAGGATTCTCTTAGCTATGAGATCACAAAGTATTGCTGTGGCAACACCAGTACCATAAACCAATGCTCGTACAATTTTCAGACACTATTTTTCAAAATTCACGAATTGGTATACTTTTCATAGTTCAATTATCCTCCCACTTCTCGGTGGTCCACGTAGCACTGCAAAAGGCTGCAGAAGACAGAAAACAGCCAATTTGAATGTTTAAAGAGTGTTTATTAAAAAAAAAAAAAAAAAAAAAAATCATTGTTTAGAAGTAGATTGAATATTTGACGATAGTCGATTTCCCAAGGAAAACTCTCCACTGTTAGGCAGCTCGAGATGGAATTCTCTCACTGGTATTTTCCTTCTTGTCGTTCTCACATTCGTTTTCTCTCCTATGGCTCCCCTCATGAATTCCCGGGAGTCAAGAGTTAGGGTTCCCTTGAGAAATCAGAGCACAGGCAAATATCGGCTCTCAAGTATTATCCTTATTTAAACATGGGCCCCACTGTCTACTGTGCACGCTTCAACCTCAGTGCTGCTGTTTTCATGGAAAGTGGGTAATGGGCTCTGACTACACCACTGTGCCTTCCTCCTCCCTCTGCTTCCAATCTTCTGACTCCCTCCGTCCCACTGTTCTTATTTAGATCCTCTAAACCACGCCCTCTTCATCCGTCTGCTTAGTTTTGTATCCCATATAGCGTCCACAATACATAAGTATGTTTCAAGATTCCTGGCCCACTTGCGTAATGTCCCCTTTAAATTGTCAATGGCTTTCATCTAGTGTGCTTCTTTCTCTTGCCCATATCTGTCTTTTTTTTTAATGAGTTCCATTTCATTTTCCCAGCACCGGCACATTTACGTTCTTATAATCCCTATCAACACACTTTTTAGGTTTACATAATTTTTGAACGAACAAGACATGGCAGTTTTCTTTAATGCCACTTTGACAGGTTTCTCATAATTTTCAATCAACACACTTTTTAGAAACTTCTAAAACAAGAAGGCCATTTCGCTATTTTCCATAAAACGACTAATACGCACCGTTTGCACAATTCAAATTTCATAATTCTGCGGTTATAAATATAAATGCATAGGCCCAGATTTTTACTCTGAGCTGATTTAGCGTCATTATTTTGACGCTAATTCAGCGCAAACTTAACTCCATATTTATATAAAATATTGGACTTAATGTCATTTTTTTTGTATGCGTGAAACCTCCTTGCATCAATGAGATGCAAGGTAGGCGTTCCCGTCCAAAAAATGACTCTAAGCCCCTAGCGCCATATTTATCCACCTTGGCAAAAATTACGCACTAGTGGGAGGCGGACACGGAAATGAGGTTAACTTCGATTTGTGTCACATTTTAACGCCTGTGTCAGACCAGGATTTAAAATAAGGCCCCCACACCACTACTTAAGGAAAACTCACAGAAGCAACATCATTAACCCACATGACAGGATGGAAGTGCACCTGCTTCAGCTTGCGAGACGATGCAGAGAACAACAACAACACCCACCACCAATACAACTCGGCCCACAAAGGCAACGCAGAAGACAGGAGCGAAAATTCTGAAACAGGACAACCCTCCTTGGCCTCAAGGAACAAGACATAATAAGTACATACAGACTCAACCGGCAAGCCATACTACACCTGCTGCACCACACTGAGCCACAGATCACAGCCAGCCTGCAGACCCCACACAATATACCACTTGTGACAAAGCTGCTAGCTGTCCTGCACATGCTGGCAAGTGGCTCATTTCAAACAACGTGTGCCCTGGTTGCAGGTGTGTCACAGCCGTCATTCTCAGTGTTCCTGCCAAAGGTGTTAGACGCAATAATCTCACTGACACCCGCCACATCAGCTTCCCCAACACCCAGCAAAAGCAGCAGGAGATAAAACAGGGGTTTTATCAATTTGATGGCTTCCTGTATGTGCTTGGTGCAATTGACTTCACCCATGTCCGACTTGTTCCAGCTGCAGCAACAGAGCATCTATGCCGGAATAGGAAGCGCACGCATTCCTTAAATGTGCATGCCATAGTGGATTACCGGGGACTATTCACAAACAATTTTCCTGGGAGTGTACATGATGCCTACATATTCAGGTACAGAAGAATTAACAAGCACTTCCAGGATGGACAATATGGAAATGGCCTACTTGTGGGTAAGTCAACAAACCTAGCAATTTACATACAACACACCAACCCTGTAGGACGCACAATACATACACCACTCCAAAAACACATGGCCGGGGTAACAGAGCTGTGCATGCAACAACACATATACACCATGCTGCTGTATAGCACAATCAGTGCATACCACAAACACATACACACACATGTACGTAACACACCCACAACTTGAAAGGCACACCACGTGAAGGACAGGTGCAGATATGTACCCTTTGCAAACAGAAGATGTACACAAACCACTACAAGTGCCCACAGGTTGCCCACTATGTACACTTCACACACACACAGTACACCAAACAAAGAATAGCACAGCAATGTCAATGGCATACACCATGCTCATGTAATGTAAGTCACACATAGGCACAGATCACTCAAATCATGCCGTGCAAGTCTCTGCCAGAACAAACATCACATGCCAGACAACTGGTGCTAATACCAACTACAACTCATCAACACATACCTGACTTGCTTGTAGCGTGCATATACAACTGCCTGATGCATTTGGTTACACACATAGGAATACAACATCAATGGCCAACACAGACCATGTGCCAGATTTCTGAGAAGTGGCACAACACCTACTGTAGTGCCACCTCACATGCACCACTTACTGACCCACAACACTATCATGTCTTTCCTGTAAACAATAAATGGCCCACCATGGGGCAGAGTCACTGTTAGACAGTGCAGATCATGGATGCCAAAGTGGGACCCTGTAAGAGTAAATAGGACATCACTGACCTTACATGCACTGTGCTAAGGGACACATTTGCTAGCTTGCTAAGCCCTATCTCATAGCCTGCACCGTGCAAGTGTGGATAGTATAAATGCTGATTAATGTTTTTGAAAAATAGGAGAGACACTGGTTGTGATGTTGATCATCCAGAAACAATAGGATACACACCCTTGGATACCTGATGGCTGGCACAAACATCAGCTGCAACTCAGGATGACTAAGGGGCCTATGTAAGAGCCCCCAGTGACATTGTCATGGCCCGCACTGTATGTACAAGTTGGCGGATGACCACTCTTTTGTGACTTGAAGCCACATTGGAAATCGACCACCCTCCCACCCAGCACTTAGCATGGAAGGAGCTTGCAATGTATGTAGCTGCAGGTTTGTCACAACAAGATACACAGCATTATGATGCTGACATAGATGTAGGTGTGAGGCATTGCCAACATCAAACACAACCCCAGAGGTGCTGTTTCCAGGTTACAGTAATGAAATAGACTATGATTTGACCTCATATGAATGTGCCACCTAAGCATGCTGCATACTGCTACACATACAGAAAGAGCCAATTGGCCATCAAAAATGTATATGTATAGGAAGGTGCCCCTACCTGCAAAGATACATCAACCTCCACAGGGCAGCTAGCCAAGCACCCTGGTGCAAGGTTGGTAGTCTTGGTGCACGGCTGCATACTAGGCGCCAGAGCAGGGGACAACAAAAAGTTGCCTAGTAACATGTCACACATACTGCATTCATGCATAGTCAAAATGTTGCAGCACAGTGCTGCCAATGTTGGAACTGTGTTGTGCATTGTCACTTACACATTAAAATGGTCCTAAGTGTTGCACTTCATCTGTAATGACACATGTCAAAATGGCTGGGATGTCCAGGGTCAGCAAGGCTAACACGTGGTCACCATATGTAACCCCATTGTGTTGTGAGGATATGTCATGTCCCCCCTAGTGACAGCACACTGATACAAAGGTGCACAACATAACACATGGTTTATACATATTGAGCATCAGTTAAAAATACAAAATATATGTCCCAGGTACTTGAGCTAATACCCAAGATTGTCATGTTCAACAACACAGTGCTAAGAAACTTTGCACAAGGCCAGGAACTCACACCATACCACAAACATGTATGAGACACAACCAAATCAAAATAAAAACTGCCATGAAACATGACAAACTTGTTGCAAGTGTAAACAACAGCTTACACCTTTTATCTCTTGCAGGGGATCATGGTTATGGCATACAGCAGTGGATGATGACCCCATTTGCAAACCCAAGCACAACAGCAGAGCATGCATACAATGAGGGGAACCGTAGGGCACGCAATATCGTGGAAAGGACATTTGGCATACTGAAGACTAGATTCAGGTGCCTGGACCTCACAGTAGGCAGCCTTCTACATGCCCCACACATTGTGTACAAAATCATCCTGACATGTGCTATCCTGCACAGCTTATGTGTGCGGATGAACGTCCCGATGTATGGCCACGTAGATGACCTGCCTGTGGAGGTAGAGGAGGGTGGTGGTGATGATATGGAGGGGGAACAGCACAACACAGCTGCTGGGCTATACCGGAGACAGCACATAGCTGGCAACTTTTACTCTTAAGAAACACTGATTTCACCTTGTCAATTTTGTAAATAAACACTTCACTAATACAACCAATCCTGCTTTGGTCTTTTCAATCTCCACTACACATAGCATAGAAATATGAGTCACAAGTCAGGGATCATGTTACAAATAGGAATCTGACAAGTGCTGTTGCAACATCATTGGTGATGTGTAAGATTGTACTGCCACCATCACTCACATCACTAACAGCCTCATCTCTGGTATGTGACAACTGAATGATACAATCTATGGACCACTACATATTTTGTACATCCACATTGCCAACTTGTAAGTCAATAGGTCATCAGACACAACGACATTGTGTCCAATAGGATGTATGCAAGGGGCCCACACATGAGGTAGTGGATGTCAATAAATAGAAATTAAGTCATATTGGTAATGAACACTGTCACAACTCAGTGTGAGAGTTGCAATGGGTCCATGTAACATGTGTGACAAGGGGGGGGACATCATTAGTAACAATGGTCATCATGATTTGCCCAGGTATAACAACCAATGGTAGAACTTGGGCCTGCTCAGTACATCCATGGTAATCTGTCATGCCACTGCCATGGGGTACAATCCTGACGCAGAGTACACATGAACTCACACATTGAACGGACATGTCGGTGTAATGCACATCAGCATGGATGAGACCATATGCAGCTAGGGCTTCAGGTCCACCACACAAAACCAACAACCATTGGTAATTGCAACAAGTACAATCAAACCTTCCTAATCAAAATATATTCTGGGTGGAATGTAGGCAGAGTATGTCATACACACTATGTACCATAGATGTACACATGTCATACAAATATGCAGGCTTAAACAAACAAGTCTCCATAAACTCAAAATCTACATACAGAGACAGTTATTGGGTAATTATTCTTAGGTAGCAATGGTTCACCCATCATCAACAATGCCTGACCTGTGAATGTAGCTTCAAATATTATGCTCTGCATGACAACATCAACATCACAGACAAAAACACATTACACAATCACAAATCAGAACTATTGCATTGAACTGAATGCCAATCACTTGTGTATAAGCACTATTATCAGACATTCATATATATGCACGACATACAACAATTTGCATGCTGTTGAGTCTGTAACACACACATTGATAGAACAGACCAATCACCCCCTGTGTAACATTGTTGCATGGAGTACCACATGTGGCCATACACAAAATGCCACACTGCAGCACAGCCATGTCAAATGAATGTTGATTCAGGGTGCATCTAAGTACAAAACAAAAAAACACGCAATCAGGAATTGAGTAAAAAATTATGACGCAAATGTGTCTAAAACATCTACAAACGCAGAGTCAATGACACATGGCCTTTAGTGTGAAATCGAGCTTCGCACACCTCTCAATGCTGCCTTCAGTGAAATCGACGCATAACCGTCATGCGTCTATAGAAACGACGCACGTGCATTATGCATCTAAAAAAAGCTACGCAAATGTCAAATGCGTCAAATAAATACACGCACAACTGAAAAACTCTCTAAAAGCATGGTACTCTGGTTGTAGTTTCTCTTTCTCTTTACAATCTGTGACTGTGTGGTTGTGTGGTGAAGTGGTGCGATTTGAGGACCCAGATGCATCCAGTAAGTGTGACAATGTGTGTCGTGTGGAGTAGTCCAGGGTTTAGTGTGAGTGAGGCCTGTGTGTTGAATACAATGATGGCAGATGTAATAAGCTGTCCAATGCATCAGTTTCTTGACACAAAAGTGGCGCAAACTTACAAAATATCATTGAATTTTGTAAGTTTGTGCCGCTTTTGTGTAAAAAAATGACGCAAATACGGTGCTAAAAAAGGATAAATCGGCGCATTGTGTGAAATGATAGTGCCTTAGGGTTTTCTCATGAGTGCACAGTGCAAATGGTGTGCTGGCCTACGGATTGTGTCCTGCCTCCAAATACCTCTCTTGACATGTGCATCACTTATTGACAACTGAGCTGTCACATTGGCAGCAACAACACATCTAATTGTCCATGCATCTGCCATCCAGTGTACCCCCCACTCAAGGTGACTACTTTAACTTTGTATTGGACAGGTAGGTGTGGTACTTCATCTGTAAGTGTTGGGGTCCTTTGTAGGAATGTTTGGGGCTGTGGCACATCTGACAACAGCCTACATTTGAACTCTATCCTGCAAAAATGAGCAGTGGCAATCACTAATGAGGTTAGGTACCTCTATTTCACCCCAATGTGTTCTACTGGTATTTCCAGCTGACTATGGCCCTCATTCTGACCTTGGCGGTCTTTTCGCGAGACCGCCGAGTTACCGCCGCGGTGAAGACCGCCGACCGCGGCGGTATGCCGCTGTGCGCATTCCGACCGCTGGGAGCGTTCCGCCGGGAAACCGCAAGCAGCCACACTGGCGGTCGGCGGAAAAGTGGAGACTGGTCAACCTCCACCGCCACACCAGCAGAACACCGCCCACAGAATTACGACCCACATATCTGTGTGGCGGTCTTCTGTTGGCGGTGTTCTGTTGGCGGTCACCTCCCCATGGCTCCCGTCGCCTCCCGGAGGACCAACGCACAAGGTAAGTTGACCGTCTGTGAGGGGAGGTGGAGGGGGGGTGTTGTGTGATGTGGGCGTGTGTGGGGGTGTGCGTGTGAGTGTGTAGAGGGGGTGTGTGAGTGCGTGTATGCGGGCGGGGGGTGCTGCTGTGTCTATGGGTAATGTGTGCTGTTCGGCAGGTGCGCATGTCTGCATGTATGTGTGCGGGTATGTGTCCCCGTTGTGTATGTGTGTGTAGGGGGTGTGTATATGTGCATGTTGGGGGTGTGTGCATGTCGGGGTGCATGTATGTGCATGTCGGGGTGGGGGTGGGGAGGGGGTTCGTACCACCTCTGGGGGGTGGCAGGGGGGTGGAGGGTGTGGGGGGAGGACTCGGGTGGGTAGTGGGGGGTGGGGGAGACCCCTATCAGTGCCAGGGAAGGAATTCCCTGGCCCCGATAGTGCTTACCGCCATGGTTCGCATGGCGGTTCCCGACCGCAAGAAACCGCGGCGGTAGGCAGGGTCATGATACCGTTGGCGGTCTTGGGACGACCGCCGGGCCGGAGTGCGCAAACTCCAGCCCGGCGGTCATGACCGCCGTGGCGGTCGGAGTGGGGAAGTGGCGGGCGATCGCGGCGGTGACCGCCGCGGTCAGAATGCCATTTTTCTGACCGCCGGTCTGTTCGCGGTCCGACCGCCGCCTCTCCGCCGACCGCCAAGGTCAGAATGAGGGCCTATATTGCCTGAGAACTGTTTCACAGCCTTTCCTGCCATATGTAGTGAGTGAAGCATACATGTTTTCTTCATTTTGACATACTCAGTGAATTGCTTATAGGGGATGAGACCAACATTGACATTTATCGTGTAGGAACCTTGTGTGTAGATATGTGACCCCATATTCCTGCACTATTGTGCTGACACTCTGTAACTAATGACATGGTTGCACACATCACAATTCCTAAGCGTAGTAGATGTGTCACAATACACAAAGACATGCTTTTTGTGTAGGAGGTGTTTATTTACAAGTGTCGTAGTGCAACATTTACAATGTCCCGGTCAGAGACCCCATTTGTAAAATCCATACAATTGTGACACAGAACAAGTCCAGGGTTGAGGGACATGTCATGGGATATGCTTGGGTGAAGTGTTGTTAAGTGCGGAGGAACATGATTTGCCAATTTGTATGTGAGAGATAATGACAGTCCATAGCAGATAGGTTAACAGTGTGTCTTTGAAGAGTGTACATATCCAACTGTGCTAACACTGGCATGATTTTGAGCACAGGACAAAGGAAAACACTGCCCATGTGGCATGGGCTAGTGCTACCGGGAACTCTTAGGAGTGAAGATGACCTGTTCCACATCTTCATCCTCCATTGTGTCTGGTGTCTTCTCTGCCCCTGATGGTGGTGATGGTGAGGTAGAAGAGGGCCATACACACTTCAGTGGTTGGAGATGTGGAGTCCCAATTCCCGGCAGATGCCATCTGTGGCACTACATATGGCATCACTGTAGCAAGGAGGAACTGTTGATTTTTTAGCATATCAGCAACATCCTGGTGGTAGGCATCCATGTCTGCCCTGAGGGAGGCCAGTTTCCGGTGTATGGAGTCCATCTTGTTTTCAAGCATGCTGCTGCCAGTTTGAGAGGGCAGTTGTTGTGGCCTCTCCCTCATGGCAGCAGCTATGTCCCTCAGACACTGCTGGACTCCATGCAGTGGGAAGTGTGTGACTCATTTGGCCGCAGTCTGTTCATTTGCCATGATGAGGCATTTGCGCATACCCTCTAGGCTGGCTGCCACAGTCTCCATCCCCACCCGCACCTCCTTGGCCAGCTCCTGCTGGACTCCTACCACTGTCCTCTCAAAGCTGGTCTCTGGGTCCTTGGAGTCCTCAGCTCTGTTGGTGCTGGCAGGTCATACTATTGGGGTGTTGGGTGGGGCATATGGGACGGCTGCTACATTACTAATCCTCCTTGTGACTGGAAGTGGTGTCTAGAGGGATACCAGGACTTCTTGGAGGTTCTCTTGGCTGATGATTGTCAGCTGGTCATCCAGGTCATTCGGGAACTCCAGAACAGGCAGGTCAGCAGGAGAGCCATCATCCTCTGCAATGAGATGGTGTAAAATCAATCTTTCTGTGTTGTGGCAGTTGATATGTAATTTCACTGACTTGCTATTGGAGGCTCATTGTCATCTGACTTCACAAAAATTGGGCCTGATTACAACTTTGGAGGAGGTGTTAATCCATCCCAAAAGTGACGGTAAAGTGACGGATTTACCACCAGCCGTATTACGAGTCCATTATATCCTATGGAACTCGTAATACGGCTGGTGGTATATCTGTCACATTTGGGACGGATTAACACCTCCTCCAAAGTTGTAATCAGGCCCATTGTTCCTGTACATCATGGTTGCAGTCTATTAGCCCTTTGGCCCACCTGAGTGTCACATGAGGGGAAGCTCAGGTGGCGCAATTGGCTGCGTCATATCTACTAGGTGTGATGTATATCCTTTTTGTGGCTTAACACAATCTTGTTATTGTCAAAACCTCCCTATGCATCCATTTGCATGGTAGGGCCTTGCAATGGGTGTTGCAGTGGTTATTATCACTAGAAGCATGGAGGATTTACCACGCTTTGCTCTCCCTTGGATGCCTAGTAACTCATAAACAGAATATCTGTTTAAAGCTGATCCGTGTATCGGGTATGATCAGATTCATAGTATATGGTCCAGTACTCATTTTGATACATTGAGCTGATGAAGGTGGTGTGAGAAGTCATGATTATATCAAACTGTTGTATGTCCACCGAAATGCGCGTCGGCATCGGCTAGGTAATAGCCAAGTTTTGTTGCAAGCATATTAAGGTGAAGGAAGTAGTCTAAACTGCCTACTATGAACTTTGAGGATCACTAAGTGGCCCATGAAAGCATTACAGTGCACACAATGGACAATTATCTAAACAAATATTAGGACACAAACTTCGAGGACTCCGAGTGATAAACGAAAGGGCTGCAGTGCTCTAAATTGGTTTTCATTTATTAGCACTGAAGGCGTACTTATAAGCAGTTGGACTAAAAGACTGACAACTGTACTTTGAGTATAGAATGCGCATTTGCCATTATCTGTGATACATTATGAGAAATAAACTTCTTGCATGATGTATATGTGTGGTTATCGTCATGTGATATTTGTTTTTGTATGTTGGTTGGTTGATAGTGTGGTTTTGATTTTTGTTTAAGTTTGTTTGTTGCCTTCTGTTTTGTGTCTTGTATCTTGATATGTTCTATTGTTATTTTTAGTTAGTTTAGGGAATTGTTGTTTCTTTATTGCTTGGAAATCACATAATTAAGTATTTATATGTTGAATTAAATATAATTTTTTCTACAAATATGTATAGCAACTATTAATGTGATATATTATGAACACAGCAGGAGAGATACATGCATTCTGTTTAGAATGTTGCAGTGGTTGAGCCACAGCACCACACATGGCAATGTGCCCCTGTCCCAGTCTTACATGTTTCACATACACCCATGCGGTACTGAAACATTGCACCACCCCAGGGATGGTATTGCCAGGACACTAAGCTGTTGTTTCCTTTGATAGCTCCACATATTGATGTATGTGTATGTGTGCTACATTGCACAGCACACATGGACCTAGCAGATTGACATTTCATCTTCTGTCTGTGCTGGAAGGTGCACCTTCTTACACAACTATGATCTCCCCTTCAATACAGCCATCCTTGCACTATGATGCAAGAGATGCAGCATAGTGGCAGTGCAGCTAAATTGTCACAGGCACAGGGGTAGACCGAGGGATGGCCAGCATGAGTATCATTTATTGCTGTGTATATCATGTTGTATTTGACAGTGCCTTATGGTAACTTAGTTCATGGACATAGCCAGTTAACTGGAGTTGAACTTAGGTCCGGGCCTCGAGCTTGTTTGATGGTGATTTTTCAGGTAGTCATACTGGTCCCTCATTACAATTGCAGCAGTCCTATGACCACCTGACTGGCATTGTCTAAATGACCACCCCCAACAGCGAAGGAAGTAGTGGCACATGTTGTCAATGGGGAATGCCTCCTGAGGCCAATGGCCTGGCACTCGCGGGTTTCCAGCAGCTTACAGACTGTCAATGACACCTTTCTTGTGACACCAGACCAGTATTACGGTCAACGCTACCCTTCAGGTCTGTTCCTGCTTTTTCACCAGCCTTTGCATGGTGGTGAAACCCCCATGCAAAGGTTGGTGGTGATATGGTGTGGTGTGCCCCTAGGTGCCCCTGCACAGTCCATGCACATAGCATGGGCCATGCAGGGTGTCCCATGCCCTTCCCCTTTGCCCTTTCCACTGCCTGATTTGCAGGTCCAAGTACAGAGTGTCCTGTCACAACCAATGCCCCCCACGACTGGCATTTGATCCATCAACAATGTTGTGCTAAGTGCCCCACAGAGCTACCATGAGCGGACAGATTTCCACCCGCAATCCCAATGTGTGACTCATACTGTCAACTGCAAAGGGTACACTGCACTGGCAGTCTTACCAACACCAGACTTGCCCATGCACCATCCCCCGCCCATCAATGTGGAATTATACACCATTATGTTCACAGTCATACACCATGTGTTGTATGTGTGTGTTTATTTCCCCATTCCTATGTGTCTCACATGGTTGTGTAAAAGTAGCTGTGGGCTCAGCCTGTAACTGTTGTGACCTACAGTTTGCTATCTGTGGTACATATTTTCTGAAGTGACACATTTCTGTTCAACATCAAGATATGTGGTTCCACACTACACTAGTTTAGTTACTCTGGGTAGTGGCATGTTTCCAGTGATTCAAGACCAGTCTGCTATTCCCCCAGAGCCAGCTCAGATTATTTTTCCCTGCACCCAGGGGGCATCCTCACTGCATGATGGAGCGGTGGCTGTCTTATGTGGATGTGTTCATCAATGTGCCGGGTGGTGGTGCTACCGGCACATGTCTGGGTACTGTTGGGATGATTGCAATGAATTTTGTGCTGTGAGGTGCAGGACACGTGTTTGGGCAATGAGGCAAGGCAGTTCCAAGGAGTTACTGCATGGGACACCACCATGACGTAACCCCAGGAATGGTATTGACTGACTGCCTAGTCTCTGAAGTCTTGGTCATGTTGGTAGGGTTAATTTGACTATATGCAAGGGATGTTGTGATGACACAACCAGAGGCACAGTCATTTTACATGCCGTCCATCCCATGTGCTGCAAATGTACATGTAGGTATTTAGGCCTGGTGATTGACATATGTTCAGGTTGTTTATGTGTTGTGGTGCATGGTACTACCAAGGCATAGGTACACGTGTAGCTTACAACAGCATTGTGCTACTTTCTTCATGTGCAATGTGTCCCTCTGCGCTCCTTTGACATGCATTGTGTGTGTCCTATGTGCCTCTCCCTTCTTGCACTTGACAATTTAGCATTAATTTCCCCCATGCAACTTACCCTGCATTTGTGGTGGTTCCTGGTAGTCTGCGCTGTCCTGTCCTGCGATTCCAGCGACCAGTTCCTCCGGGTTGACCGCTGCAACCATTTCCTCCATCGCGTCCAAGTCCTCCTGTGGTGAGGACTACCCCCTCCAGTTTGCAGTGCTGCCTTCCTGCAGTGAAAACCCCAGAGAGCTAGTTTGGCAGTACCAGGGGTCCATCCTGGAACCCCGGGGATGCATGGGATTGGCACCCCAATCCCAGATTTGGCATTGGGGACAATTCCATGATCTTAGACATGTTACATGGCCATATTCGGAGTTACCATTGTGAAGCTACATATAGGTATTGACCTATATGTAGTGCACACGTGTAATGCTGTCCCCGCACTCACAAAGTCTGGGGAAATTGCCCTGAACTATGTGGGGGCACCTTGGCTAGTGCCAGGGTGCCCTCACACTTAGTAACTTTGCACCTAACCTTCACCAAGTGAGGGTTAGACATATAGGTGACTTATAAGTTACTTAATTGCGGTGTAAAATGGCTGTGAAATAATGTGGATGTTATTTCTCTCAGGCTGCAGTGGCAGTCCTGTGTGAGAATGGTCTGAGCTCCCTATGGGTGGCAAAAGAAATGCTGCAGCCCATAGGGATCTCCTGGAACCCCAATACCCTGGGTACCTAGGTACCATATACTAGCGAATTATAAGGGTGTTCCAGTGTGCCAATCAGAATTGGTAAAAATGGTCAATAGCCTGCAGTGACAATTTTAAAGACAGAGAGAGCATAAGCACTGAGGTTCTGGTTAGCAGAGCCTCAGTGACACAGTTAGGCACCACACAGGGAACACATTCAGGCCACAAACTATGAGCACTGGGGTCCTGGCTAGCAGGGACTCAGTGAGACATATAAAACACACTGACAAATAGGGTTTTCACTATGAGCACTGGGGTCCTGGCTAGCAGGATCCAAGTGAGACAGTGAAAACACCCTGACATATACTCACAAATAGGCCAAAAGTGGGAGTAACACGGCTAGAAAGAGGCTA